>NC_082669.1:11008924-11315558 GCF_025265405.1 Mesoplodon densirostris | reverse complement strand
AAAAGACTCTCCAGAGAGGTGACATCTGCACTGTTATTTGAAAGGATGAGTAGATGATTCCCAGGTTAAAAAGATGGGAAGATAATTCAACAAGAAGAGAAGCACATGTAGCCTGTACCAAAGGCTGAAAGAGAGAAAGGATACAACTTATTTGAATTTCAGTATTATTGAACTAGAATAAGGGGAAAAGTTAACATAAGACCTAGCATAGTTGCCACCAAATCTATCAAACCTTTCCTAAATAGCCCAGGTGCAATGAATTTCTTCTTTGTCTTTTGTGTGTATTCTCAGCATTTATCATATTCTCCCCGGAGAAGTGGTATGTTTTATCAACTAAGAGCAAAAAGATCTAGAGCCATATGTGCCTGAGTCAGACAGAGGCCTCCCACTTGCAGGCAGTGCAGCTTTGGGTAAGTTCCTTACTCTCTTAGTGATTCAGTTTATCTATCTTAAAAATGTCGATGACGACAATAATGTCCATCTTGCAGCATTGTCATGAGGATTAAAACAAAACACTAAGAAAAGCACCTGGCCCATTCCATTAAGTGTTGGCTAGTATTACTTGGTAATTATTGTATATATGTCTCATCATCTCCAGTATATTGTAAAGACTCTTAAAGGTAGGAACTCCACCTTATTTACCTCTGGTTCCTTCACTTCAATTAACTGATTTGTACAAATTAAAATATTCAGTTCCTGCATTTTAAAAAATGAAATATTAAGTAATTAAGATTATATTTATTCCAAAAGAGCTAAGAGATTCTTAAATATTTAGTTTCATTGAGAAGTGTAATTAAAATGTTGTTCTATAGAACTTCTATATAGCATCATTTTTCTGCCACTGGTATCCTGATTAAAGGATACTTGTTTGTAAGTACCTCACATGAATTAAGCGAGATGAATTTGTCAACATTCTCTTCTATTGCATAGACAGAGCATATATTTGAAAGTTAGTTTGATTATTATTTCCCAGGACCCAACAGCATTGGCTGTACTACAACAGAGCCCACTACCAGTTACCTCTGACTGGCCGTATGGCAGAATATAAAGATATCCATGAATGATATTACAGCATGAAAACTATGTGAAAACATAAGCATGTATTGAAGATTTCATCTAATGACGTTTAATTATAAGAAAGCAAATAACAGAGCATTTCTACTTTGCCAAAGGGAGAAAGAAATCAAATGACTTGGCTAAGACTCTTCAGAAAATCAACAACGATTTTTGGAAAGAGAATGTGCAAAGGAATCTAAATCCTATATATTCTGCCTGTGGCAGTTTGTATGAATGGGACACAGAAATTTTTTGAAGAAAATTAAATCCAGTAATTACAACCACAGGATATTATTGTGGCAAAAGGCGAGACATGATCGCATAAACATCAATGGGAAAAATCTCTACATTAGAGGATGAAAGAAAGTCGTTTAATTCATGCAAAATTATTGAAATCATAGCTTCAGGGGACCAATAAAAAGTGCCTTTTCCACAACATTATACTTCATTCTGCTATTGGTTCCCTAGAAAGCAATTGTAATGTACTCTTTTGAATGTTTCTTTCACATTTTTCTGGATTTTTTTTCTTTTTCGATTGTGGTCCAACAGATCCTGTGGGTAGCAAATATACTTCTGTGAGCTCCTTTTGCCCATTTAAAATTTTCTCTTATAAGGTGAATTATGAAACTAAAACAATGAAACCCTGAGCTGGGTCACTCCTGGTGAGCACTCTTGCCAAAACACCCTCTGGTGAGACCTGGAGATCTGCACTCCAGAGGCTGCTGTAGTCCTGCCTTAAGCCAGGCTTTTTCAGAACTTTGTACCTGGACTGCTAAGAATCAATAAAATATAAAAGTTTCATTTCCACACTTCTTCTTCCACAAGGAAGAAGTTTGAGACATCTAAGCTAAATGACATCTAAATGACATCTAAGCTTCATTATAAACATTAAATGACTTGTGCACATTAAAGAGCTGTTCCATGTATTTTTCATAATATTCAAGAATAATTTAATGTGTCAGTTTCAGAAAGTCATTTGTAGAAATCAATATAGATTTATTCCTTGATTCTTTATATGGAATCTTTATATGGAATACATTTTGTAAAAGTATTGCACACTGAACATTTACTGATATTTGTATCTGCCTTGATTTTTGTTTCTGTGGTTATTTTTAATTAACAAAGATAACAGCCATTACTGGTGATTTATGCTTCTGGAATGTGCTGGCTAACCACTACCCTTTTGACGAGAATCTTTCTTTGGAAAAGCCCACATGGTATCTGGGAGCTACTCCAGACACTTGAATTATCATTATTTCAGCAGCCTGCTGAGAATTCTGCAGGTTGGATCCACTTTGAACAGGGGTTATTACTGAAATCCATCATGAAAAGTGTCAGGGTTCAATAATGAAAGCAAAGCAGGAAATTTTTACCCTGTCAGGAATTTCTACGTTACAGCGTTTAAGAGTTCCAATCACTTTGCATTTACATTTCTTACTATGTGTCCAGCAGAGGATTCAAAACACCAATACCCTTTGTCTCATTCTTGGATGCACTCTAGGTACATTAATTCAAAGACCAAATATTTAAGTTTTGGATTTTTTTTAAGCACTCACTGTGGGATCTTTGCCAGCCATTTTGCACTCTTCAACTTTGATTGCAGATGCTGGCCAGAAAACCTGCTCAGAAAGGAAAATAAATGTTGCATAATCTCACTTGTATATATGACAGCTCAGTGCTCTTCATTTACTTTATGCTAACAGATTTCTTTAAGTTAATTCTATATTTATATTTCAAATTTCTTCTTTCATCTTATGAACTCAAGTTAATAAAGATTTTATTACTTTATTCTAACAATTATGTTTTTGTTTCTTCCATGAATTTTTCCTTCAACAATTCTTTCTATAATATGTGCTCATTTACTAATGGTACAATTTTAAAATAAGGAAATTACTGATGTGCACAAAATAATGTATATTTCCCTCCCTCTGATTTATAGTACACTTTTCACAACTGCTTATATCACAATGAACTTATGTTTATACTGCTATCTTTTTGGTAAACTACACAGCTAGGCTGGTAAATTTACTGCAGACTAGGTACTTCAACAGCTAAAATAACCTGGATAAAGATTCTCTCTCTGACATACTGTGCTAGCATGCTAAGTCATTGCAGCCTTGGGTCAGATCTGATGGGGATGATTTTGTTTTTCATTGTCAGCCTGTAGCTCACTGTTCAAATAATAAATTCAGATGTGTTCTTGCTGTAATAAATTTATAATTAATTTACTTTTATTTCTTTACTTTAATGAAGCTCAATTTATTTCCTTGCTGTGAAATAGAATGATAAATATAGTTAACCCTTGAACAACACAGAGGTTAGGGACACTGACCCTATATTCCATTTCCACATCCAAAGATTCAACCAATCATGTATCATGTAGTACTGTAGTATTTACAACCAAAAAGAATCTGCATATAAGTGGACCCATGCAGTTCAAATCCCTGTTGTATAGGCCACATTTTTCCAAAGAACACTGCATTTAATAACTGTGTTCTTTTCAAGGCCTTCTTGGTTTATGTACAGATGACAAGGTACGCTGTCCTTTAATCTGACCGTTTTTCATGCTATACTCCATGTTTCTCCTTTTCCCTTTTGATATATGTATACACGGGAAGTATTTTCTCACTTAGCTTCAAGTTTTAGATGGCTAAAAACTATGAAACTAGACATGGAGAATTGAATTGATTATATTTTCAGTCCTTGAAATAAGTAGTAATTTCCAACTATTTATTGATATATGACCTGCATTTTCTATTGTTCTAATGAAGTACATAATGTTTTCATTGTATTTGAAATTTTTAAAGAAAAAGACACCTAGGAATTTAGTATTGCCCTCATGAAAATGATAAACTTACACTCAAAGGTTCTTGACTTATGTTGTTAATATTCAAGGAAAGAATATGATCTTTGCTGCCCACATATATCCGGTCCTGATCTTCATCCATTAATAATATCCTGTAGTCTAAAGGATGGTGAGATAGGCTGAAGTATTCAGAGGTCTTGGTTTCTCGAAGCTCTGAAATAGTGAATAGTACAAGTGAAAATTGAGTATCTTGATTCCACTATTTTAATGAAAATTATCTTATGGAAATATTTACCAAAAAATTCAAAATACATTTTCCTACTACAATAAATTAATTTTAAAACAGTTATGTTAGTGGATATTTTTATTTATTGCCTCTATGCTGAATTAAAACATAAATAAATCCATAAATGCAATGTTAAAGTTTATAGTAGTACTACTTGATTACAAAATTATTCACATTTTGCTAGGACCTCAACTCAGTTGTTTACTGTTTGTCATCAGCTCAAAGCTTGTTAAAATAAATCACCCCAAAAAATATAGCAAGTGATTAGATTGAACAAAAACCAAAAGCAATGATGGTGTGAATGTCTTCCTAGACTCTCTTAATATTTTATTGTTGGACTCAATACGTTCATCATTTTAGGATTGTTGTTTCCTACCCTGAATATTTACCTTACTTCCTCAACGTAATTCTAACTAGTTTAATAAATTTTTCTATAAATTACTTGGAAACAGACCTTTTTTTTATTACGTGTCGTTCAGAAGGCAATGTCATTTAAATGACAATATGCCTATGTATATATAATAAGAAAAATATGGGGCTTCCGTGGTGGCGCAGTGGTTGAGAGTCGGCCTGCCGATTCAGGGGACGCGGGCTCGTGCCCCGGTCCAGGAGGATCCCACATTGCTGTGGAGCGGCTGGGCCCGTGAGCCATGGTCACTGAGCCTGCACATCCAGAGACTGTGCTCCACAACGGGAGAGGCCACAGCAGTGAGAGGCCCGCGTACCGCAAAAAAAAAAAAAAAAAGAAAAGAAAAAAGAAAAAGAAAAATATGAATTTTCAGATATTCTGAATTTTTAGATTTTTTATCATCTCAATGGGCAGTGACACATGTTCACTTAAATTCTTTTACATTAAATATGTGTCGGTATAGCTGAACTCTCAAGACAATGAATGCACCAGGACAATAAAAAAAATCAATAATCATTATAGCAGATTCAATTTTCTTTCCAGTCAAAATGCTCCTTTGCACAATTTAAGACTTTTCCACTCAAGTGGTTCAGGAGTTCTTTTGTTCTTTCGATTATGATCTTAAGAGAGTGACAAACTCTACAAAGGAGTCTGCTTTCAGGGATACTCTTTCAATGCTGAACTATTTCTAAATTTTTAGTCATTGAATCACAAACACATTTCTAGAAATTCTGATCGGGCTGTGGATTGATTTAAACCAAAATTAAAAAGTATAAGAGTCCTTATAGGCAGCCACAAACTATATTCTGTGAGTACCTGGGCCATATCCCATGTGTGAAGATAGAGAAGCAACAAATTTAACCTGTTCTCTGGGCACAACAGTTCAGAATGTCTGTCATAATATCCTTCAAATGTTTTGTTTTGTTTTGTTTTGTTTTTGCGGTACGCGGGTCTCTCACTGTTGTGGCCTCTCTCGTTGTGGAGCACAGGCTCCGGACGTGCAGGCTCAGCGGCCATGGTTCATGGGCCCAGCCGCTCTGCGGCATGTGGGATCTTCCTGGACCGGGGCACGAACCCGTGTCCCCCGCATTGGCAGGCGGACTCTCAACCACTGCGCCACCAGGGAGGCCCCCTTCAAATGGTTTTATATCTAGCCAAAAATTTACAGATACTATGGGAGCAGCATAGTGATTATGAAGCCACCTGTGGCACCAAACTCTCCGCGACACTGAACAAATTATTTAACCTCTCTGTGCCTTAATTTCTTCATTTGCAAAAAGCAACAATAATGGTATCTTCTACTGAGAGTCCATATGGAAATCAATAGAATACATGTAAATATTTGAAATGAGTGACAGAGGAAGTATTCAGTCAATTATAATAATTATTACTGTTAGTATTATCAATTCTGAATCATTAATTACAGGAAAGCATGAAATTAGAAAAAAATAGATGCCTATTTTCCTACTTTTTTCTTTTCTTTCTTTTCTTTTTTTTTTTTTTTAAACTTAAGGAGCTAGATTCCTAAAATTACTAACACAGGATCTTAAATCAAAGTCTCTGACATTCTTTCCACTCAGTGACAGCAAAGTGTAAGATTTTTTATGTGGAAGAAACCATTAACAAGTTACTGAGGTATTTAAGAAGAGTCTTATGAAGTAACTCATGAAAGAAGACAAGACATTGAAAGAGCATTTAAACAAGAGACTGGAAGACAGATCTTTGGAAATGAAAGATTTGAGATGCTGAGCACTGTGCAGCATGCTAACCTAGTTACTGAGCCTCACTAGATATCACAGACAGACAGGTGATGCAGTTGGCAGCCCTGGTGTGACTGGCCTAAAAACTGGAACACCTTCTTTCACGAGGACAGCAAAAAAGAGTGGAGGTATGTTGTTCAGGAAAAATGTTAGCCTCTGCTAGACCAGAGGTTATTGTTGAAGTAGGAAAAAAAATCCAAGAGCTCAGAACATGAGAGAGAATATAAAATGCAACAAATGTCACTCAAAGGTTGGAGAAGACACATTCTCCTTTGATGTTGCCTAAAATCCAGGGTGTTTAATAAAGCTTGCTTTTCATCCTATAGAGGAGATTCATGGTTGCATAATTTTCCTGTGAAACATCATTTGTAGGGTGCTGGTTGGGTGTAGAATAGATATTCAACAAATACCTCATGAATAAATAACTCTCCATTGAAATACACAGATTAAAGAAGTAAAATATGACTGAGTTCGTGGCATCTGGGGCCCAGCCACTGGAGTCTGAATGCTGGCTCTACCACTTCATTTATATATATACTTGGCCAGTGCCTTTATCCCTCTAGACTCCAGTGTCTTCATCTTTAAAGTCAGGATAATAATAGTCCCTACATCACAGGGGTATTGTGAGGTTTAAATTGTTAATATACATCAAGAGCTTAAAAGAGTACCTGTCTCACAGTGACATGGGTTACATGGGTTACCTATTATTATGACTTGGGACAAGACTTCAAGCTTC
This sequence comes from Mesoplodon densirostris, assembly GCF_025265405.1. Lineage (NCBI taxonomy): Eukaryota > Metazoa > Chordata > Mammalia > Artiodactyla > Ziphiidae > Mesoplodon > Mesoplodon densirostris. The sequence goes on along the minus strand of NC_082669.1, from coordinate 11,308,505 downwards.
AGCCAGACAAGTAAGAAGAACAATTCTTTACACAGGGAGAAAATATGGAAGACTAAATTGTCTGATTTATAAGTATTAATATATTTAATATTTCTTTTTGTCACATGTAGAATCTACTCAAAGTATTTGAGCAGGACAGTAAAATAATAAATCATTTTTAAGAATAATAATTTGGTGTGCAGGATAATTTGGGGGCATGGAAAACTAAGAGATGCTCTTCCAGATATGATGATGATAAAGACCTGATTTGCCAGAAATAGAAAGGAAGAGAGGAGTTGACGTGAGGGTCACTTAAAGGATTTGGAATGATTTTATATGAAGTTGGTCTTTGGGTAAAAGGAAGAGGTAATTATCTTCCAAAGACGTAAACTAAGAACAGGATAAATGAATGTGGCCTTTACTAATTTTGAGAGATTCAAAAGGGAAATTTCTTTGGTAAAGAGATTACTTGAGTGTTGATAGATTAAATTCAAGTAAAAGTGGAAATGTCCCACAAGCATGTAAAACTAGATAACTAATTTGTCATTAGAAATATCAAATCTGCAGGGAGAGATTTCCAGTTCTTCTCATGGATGATATGAAGCTCAGAGAGTAGACAGCTCTGAGGATGCTCTGAGGAAGAGTAAGTCTAAAGTGAAAAGCAAAACACAGAGATGCATTGATCATTAGGTCCAAAAAGAGTATCTCTGTAATTGAAACTCAAAGTGAGTCATGATGTACAGGCAGCAGTGTGATATTGTGGAGAGAGTACAGAATTGGAGTCAGACAGTTCTGAGTTGAAATCCCAGTTTCATCACTTACTAATCTGTTACTTTAAGAAAATGACCTTATTTCTCCCAGGTTTCGATTTTCTCATCTATAAATTGGTTATGTTAATACATAGCTCAAAGGATGTTCCACCAGCACACAGTAGATCAGTGTGCTCCTTTTGGCAGGAGAGATTACTGACACTCTGTCTAACAGATATTTTCTTTCTCTTTCCTGTTGGCAGGGAACCATGTGCCAACCATAGTGGATCCCTCAGCAAGTGAGTGACTAAAAATATGACCATGTGACTAGTTCTGGCCGATGAAATTTAGAGGGAAGCCTTCTGCAACGTTACTAGAAGAGGTTTCTTGGGTCTTAAAAATGGCACAAAAAAGAGATGATTTCTTTTTCTGCCTCTGGACATTGGTAAGTGAGCATACAATATTTTCAGCAGTTGCTGCTATCAAAAAGATTGCTATCTGAGAATGGCAAGCAGAAATTTAGGAAAAACGCTGAGTTCTATAAGAAATCATTCAATGTCTACACTAACCCTACAACTGTGCTACTACAGGATTACTTCTGTTATATATGATTTTTAAAAAAAATCCTTGCTTTTTTTAAGGCACCTTGAATTGAGGTTTTCATTTCCTGTTGTTTAAACCCTTGCTGGCTGATAATATCTGATAATATCTCTCCAGTGTTCACAGCCCCTAACACCATCTCACTCTTTCTACCATGGTTTGTTTAGTCCGGCTATTAAAAAAAAAAAAAAAAAAAAAAAAAACTTTTTTTTTTTTTTTGTCCTTCTCTTCCCAATGTATATTGAAATAAAATCAAGAGTGTGAACTGAGCTGGGAAAACAGTCTCAACTAAATTTTACTTGCAAGTAACAAACAACGGCAGTTCTCCTCTTTACCTGTTTCGTTAGAAAATAATCAATTTCTTGCATTAATTCAAATACCAGAGGGAGCAATAACTGCATTAACTTAAGACCTTTCTGGTCCAAGGATTTTATCTCTTTTTCTGGGCCATAAAGCTATCTTCAAATTTAATTACCTATAGCTCATTGATAGCTGACAGCTGTTAACCAAGGAAGATTTACTTTAGAAGTGCCTCTGTTAGAAGCCTAGAAGCTAAGGCTATTTTTTTTAAATGCTATTTAAATTGCTGGTAGTTAGCCATAGTTGAACTCTGGGGCTTGGGAAAAACAAAAAAATCAAAATGAACCTTTTTTTTTTCTTAAAGAATAAAGAGATGAGTTCAAAGCATCCAGGATTTTTATCTATAAAGAGAATGACTGAATAATCCATCATTTTTAATGCAGATCCAACTTAAGTCAATGAATGATTCAATAATTTGGCTACAGTTAGAGAAAATGACTGATTTAATGATTTGGCTACAGTGAGAGAAGGAACTCACAATTATTGGTCTCTCATGTAAACAAGTCACAGAATGGCACTGTCCTACATTTCTTTACATCTTAATAATTATGTCATTCTTTTTACAGCATTAGAGGTACAGCTAGTTGAGCTGTTTCTCCAGACATGCTCAACTGACTGAGAGGGAACTTTGAGAGTATGCAGTATTAGAAAATGCAGCGGCCTCACAAAGGGCAGTGTAGGTCTCTAAATCCTTGGGAAAATCTCCTGGGAAACAGTATTAAAAAAAAAATACTACATGCTTCTATCCTGAAATCCACATTATTGTAGAGTTCTAGGGTGGAAAATTACTGTAATGCCTTCCATGACAGTGTTCCCTGAGGGAAAATTTGTAGCATGATTTGCTTACCTGAAATTCATGTATTAACATGGGCTTATCTTTGTATGGAAACTATTGTGAGCCTTGAGAATTTAACCAGGGCTGGGAGAAAAATAAGTTCCCCCCAAATATAAACCCTTGCAATATAAGCTTCTGGGACCACTTGAATATAGTCAACACACTGCTATAGCAATTACAACATAGTTTAATATACAGAATATATTGTCTGTAGTTAACACTCTATCTCTAACCATATAAAGAATTAACCTTTGTTCTCTGTTAGTGATCTTAACATTTCTGAGGTGACTAAGTCAGTAAGAACTTATTCATGTGCTCGAAAATGTGATCTTAGTGTAGGAAGATGGAGAGTCTCGAGTTCTCTTTTATGAATAATATATATCTGTTAAACTACTGATTAGGGAACACATTCCCTCAGAATACTACATTATCCTTGGCCTTTTATAAGTTTCAAAAACAAACAAAAGATTACTTGACTGAAAATCAATCCCCAGGGGTCTCTTTATGAGAAGCATATGCAATTGTAGCTTATTAATTATATTTAAAGTTCATGATGTGCTATTAATTAATTAATTATTATTATTATTATTTTGGCATTACTTCAATATTTTATTTTTAGAGACCACAAGATGAGTTAAGAAGTTCTGGTAAATATTGGAGAGGCAGGATCCCTATCACAAAGGCTTTGAGTACCAACATAAGAGGCTTTTACTTTGTTCTAAGGACATTTGTGAGCCTTGGGAAGCTACAAAGCAGGAAAGCAACAAGGTCATCTTCTGCCATCACACACTATTTATTAAATAGCAAAATGAATGAAGACCAAGTGTCTACCACACCTGAAGACTATCCCATCCCCAGGGCCCCTGCTGTGAAGGTTGTCACAGAGAGAGAAAGCATGGTTTGGAAATCAAGGGATGTTAATGTCATGGGCCCTGTCACAGAGCAGCTACTCAGATTAGATGTGTGCAAGGAGTGCAGGAATAACCAAGTGAGTGAGTATGCCCCAGAGGGTGAGGAGAAAAAGGAACCCTCTTGCACTGTTGGTGCCAATGTAAATTGATACAGCCACTATGGAGAACAGTATGGAGGTTCTTTAAAAACTAAAAATAGAACTACCATATGACCCAGGAGTCCCACTACTGGGCCTATACCCTGAGAAAACCATAAATCAAAAGGACACACGTACCCCGATATACTATTAATTTATATATTCAATACATATTTATTAAGCCCTTATCAAGGCAGGCTAGACATCTGCTCACAAAACAGGACACTAATATGAACATACAAGGCCCCTACGACAATTCCAAATCTTGCCTTACATTCTGTTATTTTGTTTGGCTAAGCCCACCGTGACAGTTTCCTCACCATAAACCTCAGCTCTCCCTCTGGCAGAATGCACACCTACAGATTTTAAAGTAAATCCTTAGCATGTTTTTACTTGGGAGACATTGCTACTGACAGGATAATTTCCTCTCCTGAATGTCTTATCTCAGAAGAATTTTAAGTAGAGTGGGCTTAAATGACCCATCCTCTCCCTGAGGCTCACTATCTTGAAAGTGGGTTAGAAACTGAACTTCACCTATCCCTTTAGGACAAACAGGCAGGTAAAGATAAGACCAGTGAAACTTCAGCAGGCTGACACTGAAGTTCCTAATTCCTAAGGCAAAGAGACACCAGAAGGAATGTAGTAAAAGCACATTTGCTCAAAAATAATAGACCCAAATAGCTACCACTTGTGGGTTTAACAGCAGGAGTAATTGTTCTAGGTGCTTAAAAAACGTGTTTAATTTGCATTTAAAACCTCTTTGTTAGGCTTTAATATCATTCCTGTTCCACATTTAAGGAAACTAAAATTCAGTTCATTTGAGCAATCTAACCAAGATCACATAGGAAAGAAAAGAAGAGGCTAGAGCCAGGATTCAAAGCAAGGTGGGTTCCTTAATCTGTGAACTCTATCAGACACCCTTTTGTTTTTCAAATAAGACGGACAATTGAAACACTTATTTATTGGGTTTTTACTATGTTCTTGACCTGCCCATGAGTCTGTGCAGTGCCAAATATAGTATAAGAAATGCCTCAGTCTCTCAAATTTTTTCTTTGCCAATTTGAGGAGCAGGGGGTGAGGTGGGGTGGGGAGAGGAGAACATACTCCAAACAACTTGAGAATAATCAAATTCTCAGTGATGCTCTTCTCATTAAATCATCAGAGCAAGTCCAAGAAAAGCTGCATGAGAGTGAGATCAGAGAGTCAGATATAGCTTCATGTAAGAGGTAAATGGTTCCACTTTTCTATGTTTTTGATGGATGGGTATGATTGGCTAAGTGGAAGCAAACTGCCAAATGGATGAAAGAAAGAAAAAGGAAAACAGTTCTATTCAGTGAGTCTGGCCAGGGAAGGACAACAGTGAATACAGAATGTATCTCCCAGGCACTGCATCAGAGGGCAAATTAACCAATATATAAGAGCTTTTAAAGATGATTCTCATCCTGGTTTGCCACAAACAGCCCAGCTTTGGGCTGTTTTACCAGTGTAATTATCAATAGTGCCCCCTTTACACTCTCAAAAGATTCATGGTTTAAATGATTATTCTAATTTTAAGCTTTCTCTTCCTGTCTTGAAAGGTTTTCCATTACTTTTGGAACAAAATCCAAAATTCTTAACATGGGCTTTGAGGCCTGCTATAATCTGGCTCAAGATTACCTCACTAGAAAATCTCAACCATCACTATTTGGATATTTTGTTTGTGTTCTTGCCCTTCTGACCTTTTCACATCTTCAAACTTGCCTTCCTCCTTTCTGCCTTAGGGTCTTTGTACATGTTATTGCTCTTGCTGAGAGGACTTTTCCTACCTTTTTCTAACTCCTACTCATAACTCAAGCAGTAATTTCGATGTAATTTAAATTGGACTGCTTCATAAAGGCTTTCTTGATCAGGTCTCTTGATGTCAGGAATCATATCTGTTGAGATTTGCTCGATTTCCGTTTGAATGTTCTCTTCTCTTAAAGGCTGCCTGAAAGATCATTTGAAATGGTTTAAAATGTCATGGATTGGGGGATGGAGGACTATACTGTATGCCTTGCTAAGGCCCACACTGTTTTCTATATAGTTTTGCTTTTGAAACTGCCTCGAAATATGAGACAAAGTTCTTTGTTCATTCACACTCTACCCCTTTTTTTTGTTATATTGAGTTTTATGATCTTTTAATTTTAGTGAATTAAAAATTATGAGCATGGATCCACCAGAGGGCAAAGAGCAGAAACAAGAAGAACTACAATTCTGCAGCATGTGGAAGGAAAACCACATTCACAGAAAGACAGACAAAATGAAAAGGCAGAGGACTTTGTACTAGATGAAGGAACAAGATAAAACCCCAGAAAAACAACTAAATGAAGTGGAGATAGGCAACCTTGCAGAAAAAGAATTCAGAATAATGATAGTGAAGATGATCCAGGACCTCGGAAAAAGATGGAGGAAAAGATTGAGAAGATGCAAGAAATGTTGAACAAAGACCTAGAAGAATTAAAGAACAAACACCTAGAAGAATTAAAAACAAACACCTAGAAGAATTAAAGAACAAACAGAGATGAACAATACAAGAACTGAAATGAAAAATACACTAGAAGGAATCATTAGCTGGGTAACTGAGATAGAAGAACAGATAACTGACCAGGAAGACAGAATGGTGGAATTCACTGCCACAGGACAGAATAAAGAAAAAAGAATGAAAAGAAATGAAGACAGCCAAGGAGACCTCTGGGACAACATTAAACGCAACAACATTCACTTTATAGGGATCCCAGAAGGAGAAGAGAGAGAGAAATGACCCGAGAAAATATATGAAGAGATTATAGTTTAAAACTTCCTTAACATGGGAAGGGAAATAGCCACTCAAGTCCAGGCAGTGCAGAGAGTCCCAGGCAGGATAAACCCAAGGAGAAACACACCGAGACACACAGTAATCAAGTTGACAAAAATTAATGACAAAGAAAAATTATTGAATTTTTCAAGGGAAAAATGACAAATAACATACAAAGGAACTCCCATAAGGTTAACAGCTGATTTCTCAGCAGAAACTCTACAAGCCAGAAGGGAGTGGCATGATACATTTAAAGTGATGAAAGGGAAGAACCTACAACCAAGATTACTCTACCTGGCAAGGATCTCATTCAGATTTGATGGAGAAATCAAAAGTTTACAGACAAGCAAAAGCTAAGAGAATTCAGCACCACCAAACCAGTTCTACAACAAATGCTAAAGGAACTTCTCTAAGTGGGAAATAAAAGAGGAGAAAAGGACCTATAAAAACAAACCCATATCAATTAAGAAAATGGTAATAGGAACATACATATCGATAATTACCTTAAACATGAAGGGATTAAATGCGCCAACCAAAAGACACAGGCTCACTGAATGGATACAAAAACAAGACCCACATATATGCTGTCTGGAAGAGACCCACTTCAGACCTAGGGACACATATAGACTGAAAGTGAGGGGATGGAAAAAGATATTCCATGCAAATGAAAATCAAAAGAAGGCTGGAGTAGCAATACTCATATCAGATACAATAGACTTTAAAATAATGTTACAAGAGACAAGGAAGGACACTACATAATGATCAAGGGATCAACCCAAGAAGAAGATATAACAATTAAAAATATATATGTACCCAACGTAGGAGCACCTCAATACAACTGCTAACAGCTATAAAAGAGAAAATTGACAGTAACACAATAATAGTGGGGGACTTTAACACCTCACTTACACCAATAGACAGATCATCCAGACAGAAAACTAATAAGGAAACAGAAGCTTTAAATGACACAATAGACCAGATAGATTTAATTGATGTTTACAGGACATTCCTTCCAAAAACAGCAGATTACACTTTCTTCTCAAGTGCACATGGAACATTCTCCAGGATAGACCACATCTTGGGTCACAAATCAAGCCTTGGTAAATTTAAGAAAACTGAAATTATATCAAGCATCTCTTCCGACCACAACACTATGAGATTAGAAATCAATTACAGGGAAAAAAACATAAAAAAAAACCACATGGAGGTTAAACAATACATTACTAAACAACAAAGAGGTCACTGAAGGAATCAAAGAGGAAATCAAAAAATACCTGGAGACAAATGACAATGAAAACATGACAATCCAAAACCTATGGGTTGCAGCAAAAGCAGTTCTAAGAGGGAAGTTTATAGCAATACAAGCCTATCTCAAGAAACAAGAAAAATCTCAAATAAACAATCTAACCTTACACCTAAAGGAACTAGAGAAAGAAGAACAAACAAACCCCAAAGTTAGTAGAAGGAAAGAAATCATAAAGATCAGAGCAGAAATAAATGAAGTAGAACCAAAGAAAACAATAGCAAAGATCAATAAAACTAAAAGCTGGTTCTCTGAGAAGGTAAACAAAATTGATAAACCTTTAGCCAGACTCATCAAGAAAAACAGGGAGAGGACTCAAATCAATAAAATTAGAAATGAAAAAGGAGAAGTTACAATAGACACCGCAGAAATACAAAGCATCATAAGAGAGTACTACAAGCAACTCTATGCCAATAAAATGGACAACCTGGAATAAATAGACAAATTCTTAGAAAGGTATAACCTTCCAAGACTGAACCAGGAAGAAATAGAAGATATGAACAGACCAATCATAAGTAATGATTGAAACTGTGATTTAAAATCTTCCAAAACACAAATGTCCAGGACTGGATGGCTTCACAGGTGAATTTTATCAAACATTTAGAGAAGAGCTAACACCCATCCTTCTCAAACTCTTCCAAAAAATTGCAGAGGAAGGAACACTCAAACTCATTCTATGAGGTCACCATCACCCTGATACCAAAATCAGACAAAGATACTACAAAAAATGAAAATTACAGACCAATATCACTGATGAATATAGAGGCAAAAATCCTCAACAAAATACTAGCAAACAGAATCCAACAACACACTAAAAAGATCATACACCATGATCAAATGTGATTTATCTGAGGGATGCAAGGATTCTTCAATATATGCAAATCAATCAATGTGATAAACCATGTAAACAAACTGAAGAATAAAAACCATATGATCATCTCCATAAATGCAGAAAAAGCTTTTGACAAAATTCAACACCAAGTTATGATAAAAACTCTCCAGAATGTGGGTATAGAGGGAACCTACCTAAACAGAATAAAGACCATATATGACAAACCCACAGCAAACATCATTCTCAATGGTGAAAACCTGAAAGCATTTCCTCTAAGATCAGGAACAAGACAAAGATGTCCACTCCCACCACTATTATTCAACATAGTTTTGGAAGTCCTAGCCATGGCAATCAGGGAAGAAAAAGAAATAAAAGGAATACAAATTGTAAAAGAAGAAGTAAAACTGTCACTGTTTGCAGATGACATGATACTATACAAAGAGAATCCTAAAGATGCCACCAGAAAACTACTAGAGCTAATCAATGAATTTGGTAAAGTTGCAGGATACAAAATTAATGCACAGAAATCTCTTGCATTCCTATACACTAACAATGGAAGATCAGAAAGAGAAACTAAGGAAACAATCCCATCCACCATTGCAACAAAAAGAATAAAATACCTAGGAATAAACCTAACTAAGGAGGTAAAAGATCTGTACTCAGAAAACTATAAGACACTGATGAAAGAAATCAAAGATGACACAAACAGATGGAGAGATATATCATGTTCTTGGATTGGAAGAATCAATATTGTGGGAGTGACTATACTACCCAAAACAATCTACAGATTCAATGCAATCCCTATCAAATTACCAGTGGCATTTTTTACAGAATTAGAACAAAAATTCTTAAAATTTGTATGGAGACACAGAAGACCCCAAATAGCCAAAGAAGTCTTGAGGGAAAAAAAACTGAGCTGGAGGAATCAGACTCCCAGACTTCAGACTATTCTACAAAGCTACAGTAATCAAGACAATATGGTACTGGCACAAAAACAGAAATATAGATCAGTGGAACAGGATAGAAAGCCCAGAGATAAACCCATGCACCTATGGTCAACTAATCTATGACAAAGGAGGCAAGGATATACAATGGAGAAATGGCAGTCTCTTCAATAAGTGGTGCTGGGAAAACTGGATAGGTACATGTAAAAGAATGAAATTAGAACACTCCCTAACACCATACACAAAAATAAACTCAAAATGGATTAGAGACCTAAATGTAAGACTGGACACTATAAAACTCTTAGAGGAAAACATAGGAAGAACTCTCTTTGACATAAATCACAGAAAGATCTTTTTTGATCCACCTCCTAGAGTAATGGAAATAAAAACAAAAATAAACAAATGGGACCTAATGAAACTTAAAATCTTTTGCAAAGCAAAGAAAACCATAAACAAGATGAAAAGACAACCCTCAGAATGGGAGAAAATATTTGCAAATGAATCACTGGACAAAGGATTAATCTCCAATATATAGAAACAGCTCATGCAGCTCAATATTAATAAAACAAACAACCGAATCCAAAAATGGGCAGAAGACCTAAATAGACATTTCTCCAAAGAAGACATACAGATGGCCAAGAAGCACATGAAAAGCTGCTCAACATCACTAATTATTAGAGAAATGCAAATCAAAACTACAATGAGGTATCACCTCACACCAGTTAGAATGGGCATCATCAGAAAATCTACAAACAAGAAATGCTGGAGATGGTGTGGAGAAAAGGGAACTCTCTTGCACTGTTGCTGGGAATGTAAATTGATACAGCCACTATGGAGAACAGTATGGAGTTCCTTAGAAAACTAAAAATAGAATTACCATATGACCCAGCAATCCCACTACTGGGAAACCATAATTCAAAAAGACACATACATCCCAATGTTTATTGCAGCACTATATACAATAGCCTGGTCATGGAAGCAACCTAAAAGCCTATTGACAGACAAATGGATAAAGATGTGGTACATTTATACAATGGAATATTACTCAGCCATAAAAAGGAATGAAATTGGGTCATTTGTAGAGACATGGATGGATCTAGAGACTGTCACACAGAGTGAAGTAAGTCAGAAAGTAAAAAACAAATATCGTATATTAACACATATATGTGGAACCTAGACAAATGGTACAGATGAACTGGTTTGCAGGGCAGAAATAGAGACACAGATGTAGAGAACAAATGTATGGACACCAGTGGGGGAAAGTGGTGGTGGGGTTGGTGGTGGTGGGATGAAGTGGGAGATTGGGATTGACATTATATGCTAATATGTATAAAATAGATAACTAGTAAGAACCTGCTGTATATAAAATAAATAAAATAAAATTCAAAAAATAAATTATGAGCATGAACCAATAAAGTGAGAAAAAAATGCTATCCAATTTTTTTAATTAAGGTTTTCATGATAATAATTTATTACTATTAAAAGGTAAGGTGTATGGGGAGAAAGGCCCAGTTTTGGAATGAGCCAACTGGGGCTGAAGTTCTTGTTTCATCATTTGTTGATACAGGGCTTGGTTTGCCCCCATTCACCCAATCACCCCCCTTCTATTTCCCCCCACCTTAAGTCTTACATCTACAAAATAAAAGGAGGAATGAGATTATTTATTAACCAGAATGATCTCCAATGTTCCCTGCAGCAATAAAAATGTCCATGAAAATAATTCCTTTTTAACTGTTTACAAGTATTATCTACTATTGTAAAATATCTGTAAAGCTAATGTAATCCTTCATATTACTATAAAAATGATAAGAAGAAAGGGCCTCTCTAAAAATCTATCTTAGCAATATGTAATACACAGTAATACAACTGTGTCCTTTCTGGAAAAGAAGCTAAACCAAAAACCAAGGCTTTTTTGCTCCCTACCTAAAGCATATTCCATTTGTGTTGTGTGATTCAATCAACCAGAGAATTATAAATTCTGACTTCCCTTCCTCTAAGCTTACTTGGGAGACATGAAAGCTGGCTTCAAAGATGTTAGATGCCAGGAATTCCCTGGTGGTCCAGTGGTAGGACTCCATGCTTCCACGGCAGGGGACATGGGTTCCATCCCTGGTGAGGGAACTAAGATCCTGCATGCCATGAGGCACAGCCAAAAACCAGACAAAACGAAATCAAAACCAAAAGTAAATCACTCTGTTGTATACCTGAAATTAACGCAACATTGTAAACCAACTATACTTCAATAAAATTCAATTAAAAAGTATAAAAATTAAAAAAAAATTCTAAAAAAAAAAAGATGTTAGATGCCAATCTTTGGCTCCATGTATGTGGCAAATGGTGGCTGGAGTTTATCTCAGAATATAGAGAATATACAATTAGGGGATAGCTAAGATGTCTTGAGGGTCTTTAAATTAGAAGGAAGTAACTTCTGGAAAGTAGAACCAAATCTGAACCTATTGCTAAGCTGTAGAGGATAGCATGGATGAGCTGAACTGTCATTACCATTGATATTCCTGCTGTCAGGAAGACCGCAGCTTCAGAGTGTCCACTTAAGATGTAAACAAGGGAGATAAACTTGTGGAGGAGGAAACACTTCATCTGACACCTCCTTTCTAGAGCTCTTGACACTTCTGGAAAAGCTGCTTTGAGGCAAGTTATTCAAAAGCAGTGTATCCAAGGTAAGAACAGTAGGTAAGGAGACAATACCTCAGACTCAGCTGTTTGCAGTGGGGAGAGGTGAAGAGCTCACATGTTGTATCACTCCAGCAAAATCTCAGGGCAGAGAATACATAGACCCCACTCCCCCACTCTAATCCCCAATGTGAACCATTCGCCACACAAACCATCATATGGAAAGATTCTTATAGCAGCATTTAACACTTGTCTATCACAACATTTATACTATTTATTGATCTTCTATGCTTTCAATAAAACTTTCTTTGGATATCCTGTGGCCCTCCAGTGGGAACTTCTAGTTAGCAGACTTGATTAGAGCAAGAATAGTAGGAGATACCTTGTGCTGAGTGAGGTCTCTTGTCCCATCTCACCCCCATAAAGTTCTCTGACCCTTCATGCTAGTTCCCTATGATATAAAGCTTACATTTAAAAAAAATACAGCAAGCTCTTCACAAAATTAAAATATTCTTTGAGGTATATATTTATTCAATCATTCAATAGATAGTAAATGAGCCAGAGGCCAGTTAAAAGATGAAAATTCTTGGTGTTTCCCTTCAAAATGGATAGTCATCGATGGAGGTACACAAACAATTGAAGTACAAGAAGATGACTCAGGAAATTAAGGGGACATTGAGGAAGGAAGATTAAGTCTTTCTGGAAATAACAAGAAAATCTTAAAAAGAAGGAAGCACTTGACCTTATTTCTTCATTCAACAAATATTAGTTGAGCCACTCTATTAAATTAATACACAGTAATAAATGCAAAAAGTATGGTAAAAGACAGGATAAGTGTTTAAAGCAAGGGCAGCTGCTTTATATCAGGGGTCAGAAAAAGCTTCTGTGAGTGTCACATAAGCTGTGACCTGAAGGATAAACATGACTTAATAAAGAGATAAGCATTTTCCAGGGAGAAGAAAGAGCTTGTGTTGAAACACTGAGATGAAAGATTCAAATATGTTCAGAAGTTTTTAGAGTTGATAAGAAAGAGGATTTGGGTGGGCAGAATCAAGGAATCCACCAACACGCAAAAATGCAAACTTCTCGGTTGTCACACAAGTAACCTGTAAAGATTCAAATTCCTTGTATATCAAACCAAAGTGCTTGAATTTTTTCAAAGTTGCTTGGGGCACCAATGAAAAAATCTGAGAAAACACATTACATGATAACTTGCAAGTTTTACAAAGACCATTCTACTATTAAAGAGTTCTCAAGAGTGAGATTATTTTATGACACAATATTAAGTGAATAAAGTAGAATAAAACATTTTGTATAATTAAACTATAAGATGCCTGCATAGACGCATGGACAGAAGTCTTGAAAAAAATTCAACTTATTAACATTCTTCTTCATGATGTATTAAATTAGAAATAAGAAACCGATAATACTGATGGCTCAATTCAACATTCTGTCAGTTTAAAGAATTGTAATTACCCTTTAATCAAGAATCAGGCAGTGCAAACTTTCTCTACAGACCTCTATGATTTAAATATATTCTCATACCAGAATCTGGTTGCACTACATATAACAAAATGTTGAACTAGACAAGGAAAGAAATACCAATTATCACTAACTGGAAAACAGCTATATATTGCCAAAATTTTTCTATCTCTAGATTCTTTCAGAATGATGGAAGACCACCCACAACTTTCAGTAAGACAGAGTATTTGGAAATTAACAATCCAGCTCCTCCCACTAACCAAAATTCTTGAACTTTGCTTTCACTTGATGCATCTTTAAACCCATTTTCATTTGCACACAGGAAAAAAATACAATAAACTGTATACCATAAAATCTCAAATCTAAAGAACCAGACTTTATGAAAAAAGAAATACAGAGATGTTTTCCTAAAGAGACAGCTATTTTATCTAAACATTATTTAATTCAACATGACTCACTGTTTAGCCAAGTTACTGTTTTTGGCTTCAAAACAAAGAAACACATTTGGGAAAATGTAGAGTACAGTGGAGACATGTTCATTTCACTTTAAACACATTCATCAGTCATTCAATGCAGAATCTCCCTTTTCTCTTTTTTTCTTGTTTCTCTCTCCCCTAACACTGTCTAAAATAAAAGGTCAGTGACTGCAGTGCTCAGCTGCTGGAAAGGAGATTTTTAAACAGTCCTTGGGAGTGTGCCTCTACATAGTAATAGAGCTACCCTTTGATTCTTTTCAAGAGAAGCACAAAGGATCCAACCATGTTTCCTGCAGCTTTGAAAAGCCCAAGACTCATCGTATATACAATGGCTTTTCAATGTATATGTAAGAGGTTTCTCTTTACTTCATCCTAGATTGGGAAACCATTTGTTTCCAAATTTAACGTGATCCTATTTTGAGGAGTAGGTGCAGCCTCACTCAGTTTTTCAAACTAGAAGATCAGTGTTGTACTTTTCTGCTTTTGCTCTGGGACATAATATTTATCGTTCCTGCAGGCACTTCAAGGAGAATAGCAGAATATGGACTCAAAGCTTATTTATTTTACAAAATGCTGTTGCTTCCATGAGGTAAGAGTTAGCGAAGGCTGTCTCTTTAATTTTCAGGGTACAAGTAAAATCTTTTGGTGGAAATAAGGCACACTTAAACAAGGAAGTGGCAAGTTATTAAAAACCAAAAGTTTGACCTGAGTATTAACAGCTCACGGTCGCCTATTTAATGTGGAGGGAAGTTTCATTCTACTGTTTTATAGCCATTGTTATCCCTGAATCTCAAAAAGCAAAACACATTTTATTAGGCAAAATGACAGGTGTAGATGGAATGGTGTCATTTGAGGGATTTCACATTACACAATTCAAGTGACTTAGCAAGACTAAGTCAAACAAGCCACTTTACGCTCTAAAACTAGAAGAGTGGATAAACAGGTTTTAGTTAGGCATTTGCCTTTGGTTTATCTTCATCAAAGACATCAAGTTGTACTTCCCTAATTTTAAAACTTTGCAAGCTTGATTACTCATAAATAATGAACGTAAAAACAACCAAGATTGTCTTTTAACATCCAAGTGGAAATTAATTCAAGTTAGTACAATTCAAGTCTCAAAACAGCTTTAACCTAAGATATACAGATAATTAAAATAAAACTCTGTTTTTTCTTTTTTTTTTTTTTTTAACAATGCATTTTTCTGGAATAAAGACTGGTGTTTGGAGACAGAGACATCTATACTCAAATTTTGGCACTGCATCTAACTACATGGCTTTAGGTAAGTAACTTAAATTATTAGTGCCTGAGTGTCCCCACCTGCATGATGGAATAAGAATACCTATCTCAGGGGACAATTGTGCTAACTGAAAGAGAAAATAGGTGTAAAGCACCTGGAGCATAGTAACTATCACTCATAGCTGTTAGTTTCTGTGCTAAGACAGGAGTTTCTTTTTTGTGTGTGTGTGGTACGCGGGCCTCTCACTGCTGCGGCCTCTCCCGTTGCAGAGCACAAGCTCCGGACGCGCAGGCTCAGAGGCCATGGCTCACGGGCCCAGCTGCTCCGCGGCATGTGGGATCTTCGCGGACCGGGGCACGAACCCACCACGTCCCTTGCATCGGCAGGCGGACTCGCAACCACTGCGCCACAATGGAAGCCCTGGAGTTTCAGTTTTAAACAGGGTATTTGTGCACTGTCATAGCTTTGGGGCATTACTCTGCAGTTATTTTCTGAGTTAATCCTACTAAATAAAGTTTGTTGAATTAACATCTAATTTGTATTGAAGCGCAATCTGTGCACCAATAAAATGTTAGAATGTTTCAAAATTCTAGCAAAAATAATTCGCAACACAAAAAGTAATAATTCCAACACAAAAGTAAATGATTTTTGTAGAATACAATTTTTCTTGATCCTTTTCCAGCCTGCCTTTCTTAAATTACCACTCATGTTACCTACTACCTATTGAGAACATACAAAGTACCCAATTTACTAAGAAAAGTTTACACTGTTTCACTTAGTCCTCACAACAATCCTATTAACTGGTCCTACTGTTTTCTGCATTAAACATATGGAAAAAATTTTGGATGAATCTTGGGTAACTTTCTCAAGTTTTGAATGTAAGTCTGTACGACCCAAAGTCCACGTCCTCTGGTAATTCAAGGAGGATAAGAATACTCGGCAGGAGAACTTGGTCTCCTTCACTTTTCCCTGAATGTAGTAGTGGTTTTAAAATTTTAATACACATAAGAGATATGTGTATTGCTTATTAAAAATAAAAATTCACAGGAATAAAAATAGTTCCTTCCATAAACACTTATTCAGAGGGTCTTCTCGGATCTTTCTGCTGAACACACTCCAGGGCTGCTGCCAAGGAGATTAACCAGATCTTCCAAAGACTGCTTCCTTCTTCTGATTCTGAACTCAACTGACACCTCACTGGAGGGATATCCCTTCACACTTTATCTAAACAAGCCCCTCCCATATTACTAGGGACTACCTCTATTTTTATTATCTTCAAGGTCTTAAAATGATTTCTGGCCTAAAGCCTCAATTTTGTTTTAAATATTATGCTGCTGGTTGTAGAATTAATATCAATGTGTGACTGGAAGAATGGTTTTTGGAGTCTATGCATTTATGTGCTAATTTTTGACAATGACTTTAATTTGAAGCCATCTGACAAAGAATTGAAGATCCTCCAAAAGGTGAACTTACTTTTCTTCACAAGACTTTGTGAAGACCAGAGATAACTTACACTTTTGCCCAGTTCTCCTCTATCCACAAAGAATTTGGAAAGAGTCTCAAAAATGTGTGAGAAGGAAATAGGCAAGAGGGACTGAAGCCCTATGTACAGCTATAATACCTGCACAGAAAGGCCTTCTCCCCAGTTTTTGGAACAGAAAATCCCTATCTTATATACAACTATGATCCAAAAATTAATGAGCAAGCTAATTATTTGAGGTTCAAGACTAATTTTTCCTTAAAAACACCCAATGTTATAAGTGGTACTAAGATCCACAGTTCTCCCTGAAAATCTGTCATGTTAGTATTACTACTGAAAATGTTGAATCAAATATTTGTCCAATATTTTCTAAGATTTTCCATAAATTATTTCCCTTCATTACAGTCCTATAAGGTCTATAGTGGTACACAGCTTAGCCCCTGGGCCCAGAGTGCCAGGGTAAATGCTCTCCTTGCCACTTGCTCCTTGTATTATCTAGCAAAGTTACTTAATTCCTTGAAGCCTCCATTTACATATCTGTAAACTGAGGATAACGATATCATCTATCTCATGGATTTGCTGTTAGGGTGAATTGAGTTAATAAATGAAAGCAGTAAGAACAGTTATAGTCACATTACATTGCTCATAATATAGTAACTATTATTGTTACTCCTATTTTCAGGGACTAGTGGTTAATATGTCTCAGAAAAATCAGACATCTTTTTCAAGGTCACACAATGAAAATGCCAATGGAAGGAAACTGAAATTAGGTCTTTCTGTCACTAGAACCAGTGTCCTTTCCACTTCACCATACCATCTTTCTATACTATCAGGGCACCAACCTTTGAACTATACCCAACCAGCAGTGGACTATGTCTTTTAGAGGAAATGCATGCAATGTGCTAACTTAGTACATCATTGAAATCATTTTCAAGATACATAACACAGCCACCATGAAAATATCCACCTAAACTCTCTGTATCTGTTCTGTGAAAATATACCTCTTTGTCAGAGGGTTTCATTCCCTACCTGCTTCAGAAGCAGAACTTTCCAAATGAAATCAGAAGTCAAACTATAAAACAGCTCAGTGAGAAACGGCTCATTTTGAGTCTCTAGTAGGAACTCCCAAACCCTACCTATCCGACCTCTCCTACTTCACTATTTACAAAGCACAGTCAGTCATACTGCTCAGCTTTTCACTCCCATTCTATGAGAGGTTCCTGTTTCCTCACATTAACTGAAAACTGTTGTGAGGCCAAAACTGGCAGAAAGTTTGAAAATGGGATACAAAAGGTAATCATTCCTATAGGCTCTAGAAATTGAACTATACCCTCTACGGCATCTTTAACTTTTTTAAAGGTATTTCCTGAGTACTTCTTAGCTGGACATGGCTAAACCAACTGCTATTGAGAATACCATAAAAATTAAAAAATAAAGCTTTCGAGAAACCTACAGTCTTCAAGAGAAGATATGGTATGTTCAAGGTAATATAATATAAGGCAGTATAAGATGACTGCCTTTAAAGCGAGGCACAGAATGGCACCAGCATCCATCATCCAACCTATAAACCAGGAAATCATTCTTAATTTCTCCCTCACAGCCAATGAATCAGTTCCTGAGTCTTGCCGATTTACCTCTAAAATGTTTCTCAAATCTGTCACCTTTTCTCCATCCCAATTATCACTCTTTAATTCTAGACACTTATCATGTCTCTGACTAGATAATTGCATGAACCTTCTGACTGGTCCTCCTGCTTTTAGTCTTCTCCTTTGTTCAAATATTTATTGAATGTTGGAGAAACATGGGCACTATGGGGCAGTCTGTGTGCTGGGAGCTAGGGATAAAAGACTTAGACTCCATCCTACAAGTCAAGTGGAATTCTCACACCAGCTTCATGCTTCTACCCAAATTAACTATCATCCAAAAGCTAACCATGACCATGTCTTTTACACTTAGCACTTCTGTCCCACTTTAAATCTATTCAGTGACTTCCTATTTTCTAAACCAATAGTTACAACCTTGTTAGAAGCCATGGGGTACTTTTTTTCTCAAAAATTTCATATATGATCATAGTCATAAAATGTGTGAAACTTCAGGGTATCCCTGAAGCTTTGGAATTCATTCAAGTATCCCTCCATGTTCCATAGGGGTGGTGCATTGGAGGTAGGGGTCCACACACTCACATTATAAATGTCCCACCTAAAGAGAAAATTCCTTGCCTATGAGTGTACTAAGCAAGACACTTTGTGACCTGACCCTTGTTTACCTCCTCAGCCCAGCACTTGGCATTTCCTCCTCGATCTTTATTCTCCTGCCAGTAGAGCTGCCGGTAATGTCTTAAAAATCATCTTCTTACCTCATGTCTCTCAGCTATGTTCATACTAGTCTCTTTTGTCTTATTTGCCTTGCTAACTTTTCCATGTTTTTTAAGGCTTAGCCAATACTATGCTTTCTTTAGAGTCTTAACCAATTCCCACTTTTCCTGTGAGAAATGAAAATAATGACTTGTCTTTGTTAATAACATACTATTTTACTGGCACTGAGATAGTTGTTTTAATTACATACATTTAATCTTTGCACAGCGAGGTGTATATTTTGTACTTCGTGTCTTATACATAAAGAAATTATGCTTAGAGGAGTTAAGTGTGTTGATGGATTATGGCTAGGGAGTGGTAGAGTCAGGATTAGAATCCAGGAAAGCTTGACTCTAAGGTTCTTTCCATTGAAACACAGTGAGTACACTTCTATTCTTACACATATTGGACTCAACCAGATGCATCTGTCCCACAAATGTGGACACTTTAAAAAATTTTTATTATTTATTTTAGAAACCTGAGGAATGCTTTAGAGACATTGGGAGATTGCGCCTGTTCAATAAAAATTGCTTAAACTGGCCTTCAATTTTCAACTCAATTTGGGGGAGAGGGAGGGAGAAGAGAAGAGAAAGGATTATTTGTCCCAGCAGGTAGTGTTGCCTGACTTCAACTATTTGTCATTCACCATGGAGGGAATTTGAGGCCAGAGTGGTATAGACTAACCCTTTTCAAATGATCAATGGTGAAGGACAAGTGTTTTGTTTTATTTTTGTAACATATAAAAAAGTGAATTTCTAGGTACATGAAAATTAACAACTCAGCCATACAAAATTCAATCCCAAATTTCTTAACATCAGATTCAGTTGACATTACAGTAAGTCCCCTCATACGAACGAGTTCCGTTCCGAGAGCACGTTCGTTAAGTCTAATTTGTTTGTAAGTGCAACAAAGTTAGCCTAGGTACCCACCTAATACAGTCAGCTATATAGCACTGTATGGTAATAGGTTTATAATACTTTTTACACAAATAATACATAAAAACCAAACACAAAAAATTAAGAAAACATTTTTAATCTTACAGTATAGTACCTTGAAAAGGACAGTAGTACAGTGCAACAGCTGACATACAGTGGCTGGCATCGAGTGAACAGGCAGGAAGAGTTACTGACTGGAGGAGGGAGAGGAGGTGGGAGATGGTAGAGCTGAAGGATCGTCAGCTATAGGAGATGGAGGACAAGCTGCCATTTCTCTCATGCCTGATGTCGATGTCACAGGTTCTGGTTCCTTGCTGGATTCAGTTCTATCTACCCTCTTGAAAAAATGATCCAGTGATGTCTGGATAGTAGCTCTTTTTTTCTCTTCATAGATGACACGGTAGCACTAGATTGCATTCTGAACGGCTGCTGCAACCTCCATGTACCATTCTGCATTCGGGTCCTGTGCCTCAAAATCTAACAGTGCCTCCTCAAATAAAGAAAACTCCCTTGCCATTTCCTGCGTTGTGAATCTCTTTGGTTCTTCAGTTACTTCTTCTTCCTCTTGTCTCTCTTTGTCCTTTCTCTGGGCCTCCAATTCCATCAGGTCTTCATTAGTAAGCTCCTCATATTGCACAACAAGAGTTCAATGAAGCCATCCTCTTGCAGATCTAGCTTGAAATAAAGATACTGTACTCTATACAGGACTGTACAGTAAAGTACACAAAAGCACAACCACTTGTAGAGGATGTAAGCACGTGACAATATACGCCAGACACGTGAACTTACGTGACTGGACATGGAAACGCACATTCGCATCTTTGAAAGTTTGAAACTTGAAGGTTCATATGTAGGGGACTTACTGTACAGTACTCTGTCAAATGGTTGTACACTGATTTTCTGTATTTACCACATTGTGGACTGATAACAGTCTGATTTTCTGTATATACCATGTGTGGGCCTCTCTGCCATTTATGAAAGATCAAATCTGAATAGTACTGGTACAGAGTAGTTTTTCCTTTTCCAAAATTAATAAAAGCAAATTCACTTGGCATTCTCATTTTGCTTATGATGCATTTCAGACAATGAGTCAATAATGTAATTACTCAACAAGTCTTCCAATACTGAGTAGTCTCTGCAGTTTACTATGGCAGCAGGCATGAGAGGCAGTGTGTCTACAAACAGCAAGTATATGCTATGCATAAATCAGGCAATTTAAACATTTATTAGATGATAACTTTACCGCCTTCATGTCTCCATACCCTGGACATAGAATATGGCCAAGGTCAGGTCATGGAGTGCTGTCAAATATTTCTTCCCTTAATACACTTGGGGAATAAAAAAAGATAGCCTTCTTTAGAGAAGTCTAAAACAACTTCTTAGTCCCATCCTTTTCATAGTTTACAATGTTTTTATTTTTCAAAGGATTTCTGCTCTTTCTTTTCCTCTGTTAAGTACATTTAGAAAACATAGGCAAAATATTCTAAGTCCAAATATTTCTTCAAACTGAACATTCTTTTTCATCCTCCTTTCTTTATCTTGTTTTAATGAAGTATTTCTTTCTTACATATTTTCTTTTCATTTGTCAATCTATGATGGATTTATTCATGACAATTTCATTGTAAAATCTAGATGAAGGAATTCTGCCTTTTTCTAACTCTAGAATCCCTCTCTTGAAATTGACCACAGTCTCTTAGTTGGGGAGATGATAAGATCACTCATAAACTCACTTTGGCACCCTTCCCCTTATCATGTTTCACAGCAACACATGTTTCTCAACGCAAGATATTTTACTGCCTCCTCCATCCAGCTTTTGAATGTCATACAAAACATCATTTTGCAGCTAAGTTTCTAAATTTAGCTTTAAGTATGTCTACCTAATTCTACCATGAATGGATAATTGCTTAATCTTCTACAGTTACTGTTCTGCATGAAAAATAATACAAGAATATTTATTTAGCCTTCATTTTGTATCATTTATAAAGAGCTTTTCCACCTAGAATTTCAAACCAGAGGGGAAGTAGCATGACTAAGCTTTAGTAAGAGTAAGAATTAAAGAACTTTGATACTTTTGTTGAGTAGATACATAAAAGGAAAAATTACCATTGCTGACATAATACTTTTCCCTGATTTTAAAGCCTTAATATATCTTTTAAACTGATAGACTATATGTTATTTTTATTAAGGTCTCTACTTCGCACATAATAAAAAGATTCTTATGCATAAAAATACATTTTCTTAAAGGGCGGGTGCTACTGATAATAATGTACCATTTCATAATAATTTTTCAAAGAAAAAAGGAAATAAACACGATAGGTGAGAGTACTTTCAATGTCAGTTGGTGAACAAATCCCCTAGAGAATAAAACAGAATACTACCTTTATGGTCTTGGGATAGGTAAAAATTTCTTAAATACAGCAAAAGCAATATAAGTCATAAAGAAAAAATGATGAACTGGAATACACTAAATTTGGTATTTCCATTTATACAAGAGCATCATTAAGTGTGTGAAAAAGCAAGTCAAATAATAGGAGAAGATTTGTAAACTCATACATATAATGAATAAAGGGCTGATATCCGAAATGTATAAAGAATTCCTAGAAATCAGTAAGAAAAATATAAACTAAAATAAAATAGGCAATGTCTTGTACTCTGCAAGCTATCTACATTGCCAATAAACATTTGAAACAGTGTTTAAACTCATTAGTGATCCAGAGAATTCAAATTAAAACTACAGTGAGATATCATTATATTGCTACCAGGTTCACTAAAATTTTTGTTTTAATAAAAATCAAAATAAATAATAAAGATGGCCATTTCCATCTTTTCCATCCAAAAGCAATGGCAACAAAAGCAAAAATAAACAAGTGGGACTACATCAATCTAAAAAGCTTCTGCACTGGAAACCGTCAACAAAGTGAAAAGGCAATAAACTGAATGGGAGAAACTATCTGCAAATTATATATCTGATAGGGAGTTAATATCCAAAATATATAAAGAACTCATACAACTCAATAGCAAAAAAAAAAAAAGAAGAAGAAATAAAAGAAGAAAAAAAGGCAAACAATGATCAAAAAGTGGGCAGAGGAACCAAATACACATTTTCCAAAGAAGACATACAAGCTAACAGGTACCTGAAAATATGCTCAACATCACTAATTATCAGGGAAATAAATGCAAATCAGGACCACAATGAGAGATAACTTCAAACCTGTTAGAAAGGCTATTATAAAAAAGACAAGAAATAACAAGTGTTGGAGAAGATGTGGAGAAAAGAGAACTCTTGTGTACTGTTGGTAAGAATGTACATTGGTCCACTCACTATGGGAAACAGTATGGAGGTTCCTCAAGAAATTAAAAATAGAACTACCATATGATCCAGCACTTCCATTTCTGGTTATTTATATGATGAAAACAAAAACACTAACTCGCAAAGATACATGCACCCCCAAGTTCACTGCAGCATTGTTTAAAATAGTCAAGATATTGAAACAACCTAAGTGTCCACTGGCAAATAAATGGATAAAGAAAATGCACCATATATTTTGATATATACAGTAGAATATTATTCAGTCATAAAAAAGAATGAAATCTTGCCATTGTCAATAACAGGGATGAAACTTGAGGGCATTATGCTAAGTGAACTAAGTCAGACAAAGAAAGACAAATACTGTATGATCTCATTTATACGTGGAATATAAAAACAAACAAACCCAAGCTCATAGATACAGAGAACAGACTGGTGGTTGCCAGAGGTGGATGGTTGGAGTGGGTGGGCAAAATGGGTAAAAGGGGTCAAAAGGTACAAACATCCAGGTATAAAATGAATAAATCATGGGGGTGTAATATACAACATGGCAACTACCATTAATAATAATGTATTGCATATTTGAAAGGTGTTAAGAGACTAGATCTTAAAAGTTCTCATCACAAGAAAAAATTCTGTAACTATGTGTGGTGACAGATGTTAGCTAGACTTATTGTGGTGACCATTTATCAACATTAAAATATTAAATTATTATGTCATACACCTGAAACTAATATAATGTATGTCAAATACAAAAATAATAAACACAAAATAGTAAACACAAAAATAATAAAATAAAGTATGGTCAGGACTTCCCTGGTGGTCCAGTGGTTAAGAATCAGTCTTGCAATGCAGGGGACACCGGTTCGATCCCTGGTCAGTGAAGTAGAATCCCATGTGCCACGGGGCAACTAAGCCTGCGTGTTGCAACTACTGAGCCCATGTGCCATAACTACTGAGCCCGCACGCTCTGGAGCCCGCGTACCACAAGTAGAGAGAAGTCCACGCACCACAATGAAGAGCTCGCGTGCTGCAATGAAAGATCCTGTGTGCTGCAACAAAAGATCCTGCGTGCTGCAACTAAGACCCGATGCAGCCAAAAAATAAATAAATAAATAAATAAAATTTTTTAAAAGTATGGTCATTTTCAAGTTTATCAAGGATATAGAACAACTTTGTATACTGCTAAAAGAGTATAAATTTATATAACCATTTAGAAAATAATTTGGCTTTACCTGTTCAGTTTGAAAATATGCATACTATATGACCCAGCAATTCAATTCTTAGGTACGTACAAAAGAAGGATATGAAAATGTTCACAGCAGCTTTATTCATGATAACCTCAAACTGGAAATGACACAAATGTCTATGAACAGGAGAATGGATAAACATATTATGGTATTTTCCTACAATGGGTATTGCTCAGGAATACACTACTTCTACTCATAGCAATGTCACTGAATCTCTCAAACAAAATATTAAGCAAAATAAGTCAGACAAAAGAAAAAATATACTATACAACTCCATTTACGTAAAGTTCAAAATCAGGCTAAATTCATCTATGGTGTTAGAAATCAGGACAGTAGATACATTCAAGGAGAAGTTGAAACCAAGAAGGACCCTGTGGGGCTTCCAGGCATGAAAGCCTTTTTGTCTCCCTGTTTTCATGTAGGTAAGACTCCAGCCTCCATGACCACCCCTGAGTTCCAAAGGGCAGATTTGAACAGTTGCTAATCAAGGGAGGAGCAGTCAAGAAACCACCTGAGGCAAGATTAAAGGGACCAGAGAAGCTCATCAGATGAGGAGACTGCTCACCTGAGATGACATTAAGGGAGTGCAGCCCCTGCACACACCCTAATCTTGTCAGCAACCCCGCCCTTGAACTACTGCTATAAAACTCCTCAAATCCTCCCAAGTTGGGACACATAGTTTTTGAGGGCAGGAGTCCTCTGTGTCCTCCTTTGCCTGGCAAAGCAATAAAGCTATTCTTTTCTACTTCACCCAAAACTCTTGTCTCTGAGATGTGATTCGGCACAGGAGAAGAGAGGCCAAGCTTTTGGGATCAAAGGGAGAGGATAGTTATTGAGATGGACAAAAAGAAACCACGCATATTTTTCAACCTGAGTGGTAGTTACACAAGTATGTGCCAACTCATGTGGTAATTTATTTATAACGAAGGTTTTTGTAATTTTTCTGTATCTATGATTTGTTGAAAATCATAGTTTTGAAAAGAAAAGGTATTTAAATCTATACATAGTCTCTGAATCATGGTGTGTTAGTTTCCTCATTGCTAAACAAATTACGACAAGCTTTGTGGCTTAAGAAAACAAATTTATTCTCTCACAGCTTTGGAAGCCAGAAGTCCAAAATCAGTATTACTGGACTGAAATTGAGGTGTTGGCAGGACCACGTTACCTCTGGATACTCTAGGGGAGGATCTCTTCTTTGCCATTTCTAGTTTCTGGGGCTACTGACATTCCTTGGCTAGAAAGCACCTCCTCTTCTGTGTCAAATCTCCCTTATAAGCAAATTTGTGATTGTATTTAGGGCTCACCTGGATAATCCAGGATAATCTCCAGCTCTCAAGACCATACATTTATTCATATGGTGAAGTCAATTTTGCCATATAAGGTAACGTTCAGAGGTTTCGGGGATTAGGATGTGGACACCTTTCAGGGAGCCATTATTCAGCCGACCATACCTAGTGCCATTGACCGTAATCACTATGAGTTCAGAGGGGAGAAAAATAACCAAGTACTAGAATCAGCTGAAATCCCTCATGGAACAGAAGGGAGAAAACTGTATTTTTATGGATAATGGTATTGGAACATGTAGAAAAAAACAGGCTGTCACGGTCCAAAATGGCCACAAAAGATGCCAAGTGATAAAAAAAAAAACAAAGTTTAATATAATCCACGATTGGTAAAATAAATCAACACGTGCCTAAAATGTGGTACATTTTCATGAAAAGAGAGAATATTAATTTTAGCTGTATTTGTACATCAGAAATTATACCAGTGAAAATGGTAATTTTCATATGACAAAAATTTGATTGAAAGGTGAATATCATCAACAATTTTTGTTTTGGTTTGTTTTCCACACTTCTGAAACCCTTTGCCTTTAAATGCCTGTGCTTATTACTGTTATGCAGAGTTACTCAGGTTGCTAATGCAAACACACTGACAGAGTGTTGCTAGAGATCAAGCATTTCGTCATTGCCCTGGCACTACAACAAGACTCAGACACATTTTCCTAGAAGCAGAAGAACCCTTTCACTATAGTCCACAGTTAGGTCCCTGAAAGCAATCCCATTGGAAAATCAAGATACTCTCAAGTGTCTGCTCCTCACATTATTGTTACATGTGCAGTTTAATCCCTGACCTTATTGATGTCACTGGTTTGAAAGGCATGCCTGTCCCTTTGGAACAGTAGCTGGGGTCACTTGTTATTCACAAATTTCTTCAAAAGAAGAGGATATTCTTTTCTGACATCCTTACAAAGAAATAATTTCATTGGCATAATCTCCATAATGAAAACTAAGGTTATTACACAATTAAAAATTATTTTGCTGTATTGCAGGGCAGAAATAGAGACACAGATGTAGAGAACAAATGTATGGACACCAAGGGGGGGAAAGTGGTGGCGGGGGGATGGTGGTGGTGTGATGAACTGGGAGATTGGGATTGACATATATACACTAATATGTATAAAATGGATAACTAATAAGAACCTGCTGTATAAAAAATAAAATAAAATTCAAAAAAAATTATTTTGCTCTAACTAATGCAGTTCGATTATAAATAGTCATTAAAATGATCCTGAAAAATAGGTTATGTACTTTAAAGTGAGGTAACTGATAAAAATATTCTTTTAATTCTGGAAAATTATATTCTCCTCCCAAAATTCTGTCAAAGACAATGACAAAGTCTTTCCAAAGTTTCCCACCTGTCCTTTGCTTGAGGTGACCTTCAGAGCAGACTCCACATGAACTTGCACAAGCTTATGAATTTACATGGAGAGGGGAGACTTCCTTTACCCGATTATGTTTGGAACAATTTTCTTATGCCCTCCACTATTAAAGGAACAGCAGAGGTACCTCCCATTAGAAAGGTCATAGGCTTAAGCTAGAGCCAAGTTCTGGGGATCCACAGCTGGGGCAAAAATGAACCTCTTAGTTGCTGGATCCTGGGTAAGACCAAGGTTCTTGGGTAAGGCTGAGGCAACAAAGCTGGAAAAGGTTACTTGGGGTTTTTCAACATTTTAATAATAGCACAGGTATATTGATGCTTGTCAGACAAATATCAGGCCATTGTATTAATGGGTGGCCATCTGTGCTCTTTTATATCTTTATGGAGAGGATGTTTATCCAACAACTAAACCCAGTTATATTATGGTTAATGTATAACCTATTGTTTGCCTAAAATGATGTCTGCTTGAAAGATTAACATCCATATATGTTTTTCTACCAATAGCATTATTTTTCATTTTTGTATTTTATTACTCCCTTGGTTTGAAAATTTTGGAATGTAGACCTACTGATATAACAACTTTGTTTCTATATTTATATATAAGACAACACACAACGAGATTCTTTGAAAATAGACTTTTGGGAGTACTTAGGATGCCCATGCTGTTCCACTGTCCATTATGTTATTGCACAGGGTGTGTGGAACTACTGGATTTCCCTTGTCAATTCCGTTTCTTTATATTGGAATTATAATAGACAAGAAATATAATAATCTTACAAGGAATACAATAATCTTACATTTATAGGTAACATTTATCTAAGCCCTTTACATAACTGTGAATCTTCACAATAGCCATTTAAGAAAAGAAACGATAATTTATCAACTAAAATGGGACATTTTTGAGTGTGAAAGGGGGAGCTAGTTATAATTACTTCAGGACAACTGTCATAAATGGGAACTGTCCCTGGCAAACTAAGATGGATGGTTACCATACATATTATTTTTATCCTTACACAGAGGAGGATATTGGGCACAGATATTTCAATGATGTGCTCACATTCACAGCATTTACTAAGTGTCAGAATCAGGCCTGGCTCCCTGGGCAGCCTGGCTCCTGAGACCTTGATCTTAATTACACCCTGGAGAACTGTAGTAGAATCAATATGATGCAAACTCTAAGGAACTGATAGAGATAAAAGGAGATTATAATGTTAACAGTTTACCTCCTTTGAAATATTCAGTTGTAACACCAGTTTGAGCTGAGGAGATAACTTTTTTGTTTGTGTTTAGATTTCACTTCACCTTGAAGCTCTTTTTAAAAAGAGCTTTCTTTTTCTCAGTTTCTCATATTATGTTTTAACTAGACTTGGCATGTATTTAGCAGTCTCATTATCATGTATTTCTATAAAAGATAAGCCTTTATGAATTTATTTCTTGCTTCTTTAAAAAGGGTTTGTGTGGGGGGATATTTGGATTAAATGTATTCAGATAACCAGTTTTAAAATAGTCTTTTAATAAATCAGAAAAAATTTTTAATTAACTATTGTTACTCATTTTTTTAGAGTTTTAAAATTATAATTATTATTTCTGAAAAGGCTCTCCATGAATGCAGGTAAAAATTTACCATTCTTCTGATTTCATAAAGGTGTCAGGATAACAATGGATTTAACAGATGATCTCAACTTAAAAAATGACCGTTTTGAGGCTGCATTTTAGAATACTTGTTATTTTTTGTCCATTCTCTCCTCTGTTTAGCAGATAAGGCATGTCAAACAAACAAACAAAAAACAAGAATATAAATTCACCCTGAACTAACAAAATGATAACCTGGAAGGAACAAGGGTTAGCAAAAGCGGGGAGAGGCTGGCACTGCTGTGCTGCACTGCATTCAAAATAATGGTGCCACCCTGATCAGAGATTTCCAAAGGACACACAATCCTGCAATGGTTGGGAAAAGTAGGTCAGAAGAGGAATTTATGCTGATAAAAACTGTGTACTTTAATCTTAGAGTTTAAGGATTAATAAACAAAGGAGCATTGTAGATATAAATTCTTTTCTGAAAAAAAAATGTTATAAACATCTTATTATCTTACTGACAGTTCTGTGACTGAGTAAAACTCATCCACTTACATGTCTCTACTGCTGAAGGAGCTAGAATTGAAAAGAAACAGATCTGATCCTTTAACTGGGCCTATGGCCCTTAGTGAAAGACCAAGGAGACTTCCACCCCCCACACACCATGTCACCTAGTATGGAAGAAATTCAAGGTGTTAATCAACCTAAATGGTCACTCCATTTGCCTCCCCTATGTTTTGAGATGAAAATGAAAGCCTCTGGGGCTTAGCTTGAGGCAAAAATCAACATTAGCTCCATCCTCCCCTTCCTCTCCTCTTCCTCCCTCTTATTTCATTCTAACAACCACATGCCACTGGATGGGATCTGGAGAAGCAGTCACTGAGGCCCTAGCCTCACAAATTTCATCATCAATGTATGTTAGAAAAAGAAAGTCTCTCTTCACCTTCACCTAAGACTTTCATTAAATTGATTCTTGAATTTAATCCATTTTAATTTCTTTTTGCCTGCTTATGTATATATATATGTTCCTTAAATTCAAGTCAAATTCCTAACTTCCAAGAAGAGGACATAAGTACTTCAAATGATGCAGGCTTTGGCGTCAGTGACATAGGGTCCTTTACTGAAGGGAATGTGAATTTTCAAGGATGTGCCCATGTGCCATATATTCTTAAACCCAACAAATTACTCAACAAAACAATAATTTCATAAATGTTCAGCAGTTAAAAGAAAGGAAAGGAAAAGGCAAGAAAAGACCAAAAAAGAAAAACAAAACAAAACAATGTCTTAATTTCATGATTGATTGCTAAATTAGCCACGACATCTCAGTATTACTTATCACTAAAGTGTTTGCTTAAGGTATATTAAATTTTTTTAAATTAGTAGTCATAACCTGATATGAATGGATTTTTCTCCATCCAAGAATACATCATAAAAAATTAAAATCATATACTTATGAGCATTTAAATCTGTCAGAAACTTATTTTCTAGAGAGGATGGCCAGCTCTTCCCTTTCTCTAGACTCCTGACCACTTGACAATAATATTGAAGGAAATATTTTGATCAGACCAGTTAGCTTAGAGTCAGCATGAAGAATATTTTTAAGGAACTAAGGATTCTTTGCTAAATAAACAAACTAAAAATTTCTATCAGCTCAAACATTTTTACCAGCTAAACAGTTATCAGTGTTTTAGTTGTATGATGTTTGTTAATATCTTGTTATTAATTGTGATGTTTCTAAATATGACCAAGGATAGTCTATGTTCACAAAGTTGGAAACTGAATCAAACAGCCTGATGATTTTTTCTTCTTTCCTTAAAACTTCCACGATGTTCAGATATTGGACACTGATATGGGGAGTTTTGTTGTGTTATCTAAGATATTGTTTTAATTTCACCTTATTTTTTTTAAGTATCTAAAGGACTCAACCACACTACGGCACTGACAGATTGAAAATACTCTTAGGCATTTGTGACCTTAAATCTACCTGTATATGAGGAAGGATTTCAGGAGAATCATATAAGAATATGTATCCTGGACCCTACTATAAACCACTGGCTGACAATTCCTTTGGGTGGGGCTCAAAAATGTATACTTTAAATAAATTTTCCTGAGAATCCTGAAGCTCAAGCAAGTTTGAGACCTACTAATCTATATTATGAAAGAACAAAGATATTTGCCTTTAGGGCTTCCATCTGGTTTAACTGATGACTTGACACTAAACCCCAAAGGAAATGTTTTAGTTATGCAGAAGTCCAGATATATTCCAAACTGAAAAACCTCTGTGAATACTGTACAGCAAACTACGGTACTGCACTTAAGAGATTTTGAGATTAGAAATTTTTGTTGTAAACTCATAAAACTATAAAACTTTGGAGGAGGAATTTCAGTCCCTATTTTTACAGACAAGGAAATCATCAAATAAAGTAAATTCTACATAAAGTACTGGTGTTTACAAATCACACATGCTCAGATGAAGTACATAAAATGAATAAAAATTTTTTAAATGCCTAAGATAAATTGAAATAAGAAGCTTGAGTTACATCAGGCTGAGCCATCCAAGTTCATGAACCTGCCAGGTGTAGATCAGAGCCCAACCTTTTTACATCCTTTCACACAGCCCTGCAAAATTTAATTATATCAGATACATTTTAGTTGAGACTGGATCTAGCTTTACATAGAGCAACTATGAATTAGAGGTAACTCTCCATTTGTCTTTTCCATTTATTTTAGGAGTCTAAGTTTAGGGAGGAAACAAACCTTTCCAATCCAACTTGAATTTGAATATAACTGAACCTCAGACATGTAGAACTGAATGGTATCTAGAGAGGATGCAGTTCAGGCTCCTTAGAGTTGCATTATTTGTCTCCTTCACTGCAACACTCAGACTTTATAGGAGCTTTGATTTTTCAGGCTTTTTTTCCTCTCTTTCACCATTTATCATTTGAAACTTTTGCCTAAAACTCCCTCCTGAGACAGGCACTCAACTCACTTTAGTTCTTAGACCAAAAATGCAAGAAAAAATAGAGGTGAAAACTCAAGATAATTTCCCAGATTTTTTGTCTGTAAAAAGAAGTACATTTATTTCATCAATATAGATGAGGTATTATAATGGTTTAACCTAATTATATGCTTAGACATACATATTTAGATAACTTTTTTTTCCTTAATGTTTATGGGTCTAGAAATCACTTCCTTTGCTTTTTATAACAGGTGTACTGCTAAGTTTTGGTATGCTTGTCTTAGAGTTTTGGTTGTTTTGGAAAAGTACCCAACACACTCCCCACAAGGGATAACTTGTCTTCTACTCTATCATTTCCAAGTTCATCCTAAATATTCACATCAAGCCTCAGGTTGGTCTAGTGAGCTCACAAATGCTTACAACTGCCTCTCTAAGCCAGGGTAGCAACTAGTCCTCTCAATCATGGCTATACAACTGCATGAACTGAACTCTACGTTGAAAACAAGGATATGACTTTTGGCGTGTCTGTTTTCTATGTTAACAGTTGTTCAGGGGCACACATTCTGAAAATCCTTCCATTGCCACAGTTTGCTGACAGCCTCCATTTGGG
This sequence comes from Mesoplodon densirostris, assembly GCF_025265405.1. Taxonomy (NCBI): domain Eukaryota; kingdom Metazoa; phylum Chordata; class Mammalia; order Artiodactyla; family Ziphiidae; genus Mesoplodon; species Mesoplodon densirostris. The sequence continues at coordinate 11,276,029 of NC_082669.1, read as the reverse complement.
TGTCTTTCATTGGATGGTAAGCTCCTCTCTGAGACAAGGCATGAGGCCTTATTTGGTGATGATAGCTCAGCTCCCAGCTCAGGGGCTGGCACAGAAATTGTTTCTGAACTGAACTGAAATTTAGAAATCTCTAACACCTTTCACATATGTTTTGGTTTAGGAGTCCCTTTCTAAGTCTGTCAGACACAATTTATTATTTAAATAATCGGTTTTCAAGAGTGTCTCATCTATTGGGCTATAAACATATTTAAACTTGGGAAAAATATTTTAATGAAGAGGGAAAAAATATAAAAGGCTATTTATATAAATCCCCCTTAGGTTTTACTCAAATAAGTCTTAATTCCACTGAAATAATCCTTGTGGTTAAATGTATGCCCAGCAAATGCATATAGACTAGCATTTTTATCCCACTCACTTTTCAGCAATACTATTATTTCCTAGGAGAAATTAACTATTGCCTAGTTTTTACTGAATAAACTATGGCTAAGGTCCAGCAGCTTAAGTTTATAATCATAAAACTAAACTTTTAAAAAATATTACGAATCTTCCACGATGGACAATTATTTTCTGGCTTTTTGTTAAGATTTTGGAAATATATGAATCCTGTTATTGCTTCCCTAAGATACTTCATCATCTCTATTATAGCCACTTTCAGAGTGGAGCATCAGCACATTTCTGCTAACATGAGTCTCTGGACATACAATGGTCCAACCGTGTCCCTTGAAACACTGCTACAACATGACAGAGAAAACTGATTTAACATGGTAAAACCTATACATAGCTTGAGCTCTGTCCAACAGCCTGAGGGCTACAGAGGCATTATCCTGTTTCTATTTGATAATATTAAAATAATCTCAATCAGGGAACAAGATCTAAGTTTAATTGGCAGAAACCCAGAGTGGAGGTTTGAGATCCCAAACTTGCAGAGGTCAAGGGTCCACAGCCATTATTCTTCCAGCAGTGGCAGAGACAGAACTGGCAAGTCCATTCAATCAAAGGGGATAGATAGTGAGTAGAAGGCCACCCACACAAACCTTTGTGTGCTTGCTTGCTTCTTTTCATAGAATACCGTGAAGACAGGTGCTGTGGGCCTTGAAAAATTCTGTCTGGGGAGACCTACTGCTTGGTGAGTGCTTTTTCTTCTGTAGATACCTCCAAAGCACAGTTTTGTTCTTTAATTGATGTTTGTTTATTTAACGTCAGCAATGTTGACATAGCTTTATGTGTGACTTTAAATCAAAGGCACACAGGATGAAATAATATGGATTTTCACTTAATTAACAAAGACCTTTATCCAGTTGACCAAACACAAGAAAATGAGAACATAGCAATATGAGCATTCCTTTGCCATTTTATGTCCTGACAACAGCACTATAGAACAGATTTTGAGTGTAGGGCACATGAAAAAATGTTACTTTTTCCTATATTCAGTAAAACTTTGATTTTTAAATCTATTCATCCATCCATTATTCCTAAACCACAGGAGTGTCTATCCTTAAAAGGAAAAAGTATATATCATAAAGTATGTTCAAAAGGCATTGCTTCCAGATCAGTTAGTTCTGAAAACTTATAAATATATTAGAAATAATTCAGTCACTTGTAATATTATAATATGCAGTTAAATTTGTTCTGAGTAGCATGATGTCACAGTCACATATTTACTTGCAATGGTTTTCAATATTATGGGCCTGCTTTGACTATCTAATAAAATACCCGAATTTTATAAGTTACTTCATTTTATGGCCACATCATATTTTATAAGAATTATTTGGGCAATATATCAAGTGAAATATATACCAAGCCAGAATTCAGCTTTGTTCATGCAAATTAAATAGCTATAAATGTAAATGGTTAAAGCCTTTAGAAAGATGATCTTAAAGTTTTAAAAATGTAAATATCATTTACATAGCAACATTAATTATTTCAAAGGATATTCCTGAGTGTGTATTATTTGTCAGCCACTAGGCTCTGAGAATACAATGTTGAATTAAACACCATATTTCTCTCTGTATGGAGTTTTTATTCAATGTTTAATTCAATGCTGCAAGGATTATTATGTAGTTACTAAAGTAAACTCCAATTATTCAGTGATTAGAGAAAATATCAAGAAAGACTGAGTATAATGTAGGAGATTAAAAAATAATAAAGGGGCTTCCCTGGTGGCGTAGTGATTGAGAGTCCGCCCGCCGATGCAGGGGACACGGGTTCGTGCCCGGGTCCGGGAGGGTCCCACGTGCCGCGGAACGGCTGGGCCCGTGAGCCATGGCCGCTGAGCCTGCGTGTCCGGAGCCTGTGCTCCGCAACGGGAGAGGCCACAACAGAGAGGCCCGCGTACCGCAAAATAAATAAATAAATAAATAAATAAATAAAATAATAATAATAAAGAAAAACAAAACCCCCACAAACACCTTAAAGCCTCCAAAATACAGTTGAACCTTGAACAACATGGGTTTGAATTGTGTGGGTCCACTTACACTTGGATGTTTTTCAATAGCAAATTCTACAGCACTACACAATCCACCACTGGGTTAATCTGTGAACATGGAGAGACTGCATATACAGAAGGCTGACTGTAAGGTATATGTGGATTTTCAACTGCGTGGAGGGTCAGCGCCCCTAACCCCTGTGTAGGTCAAGGGTCAGCTATATATATACTTAGACAATAATACTTAATTAACTTCTCTAGCCATATCATCCATGATACCTCTAAACTTATCTTCCACTCTGGCCTAATGATCTACTTAATATGCCACAAACATATTCCAATCATTCTATCTCCATGTCCTGGATTTTACTGTCTTTTCTATCTGTAATGTTCTTTCTCCAAATTCATCGTTCTATCTTTAAGGATGCAAACCAAATATCCAGACTTTCCTGACCTCTCTATTTTCAATGTCCGTAGCACTTAATTTATAGTGCTTTTACTTTGCTTGATCTGTAAGAAGATAATTCCTTACATTATAGTTCCTAACTATAAATGCCTTAAGAGGAGGCAGTACATTTTGCTTCTCTTTTTGTCCCCTGTAGTGCCTAATTCAGTGTTTTGCATATAGTAAGTATTGAATAAGTATCTCTATAACAACATTTATCTAACAATTGGAAATATCAGGTTAATGATTCCAAAGTGCTTTCTGATATTTCCTCAATTAATGTGCATAAAACTCAGATTCAATTTACATATAAGGAAACTGATTCTTAGGTAAGTTAAGTAATTTGTCAAGATTATATAATCGGTGATTATATAGACTAGTGATGGTGATACTCAGGCCTGAGATTAAAAGAAAGACTGTCTTCTGAGGGGTTCAGTGTTTTTTCTATAATATTATGGTCAATATTCAAATTAAAAGAAATGTATTTGAACAATGAAAACCACACTGTAAAAGTTTCCTTCTAACACAATTATTTTTACTTCCACTTATTTTTCACAGTTCTTTAAGAAGCGGTCATGTCACCTGGTTAAAAACTAGTTTATCAGTGAATTCCATGAGGATGGCTATGCATAATTATAATCAGCACTCCTGCAAGGTGCCAGGGCAGCTGGAGAAGGTGTTTGTTTTGACTGAAAACTGGGCATTCTGAAGAAATACTAACTTAGTGTTGAAGGAGCTCATCCTCATAGCTTCTTATAACTCTAGTAATTTAAAATAATCACTTGACATATGAAGCATTTAAAATATATGGAACATTATTTGCATTTAGTGACACTGCATTTTTAATATAAGATTTCTTTGGTAGAATAAATAAATAATATAAAATTTCCACAGAAGTAAGTTCTTAGGACTACATAGCTTAAAAGCTGACGTATTTGCTTAACTAGATTTGCTTAGAAAGAATGCAGAGAGTAATGTAAGACTGAAGTCGTGGAAACAATGAAGCTTGTGAACCAACAAAAATGAGTACATTTCAGATAAGCAGAAAAAAGTGAGAGAATTCCAGGGAAGGGGTCCCCTTGGAATGCCTATTTGAGAAATCCCTATTTAGAAAGCATTTTTTTGTTAATATATGAGATAAACAACAAATTACCAATTTAACATACTACTATGGGAATTCATAATATTTTCTGATTAATGGTTGTAGGGAAATATTTTGAAATAATCAAAATATATCGTTTCAAGCAAAGAGAAAATGTATTTATGTTGGTGTATATATGCGACAATTATTTTTATATTGGGACAAATGCCCTAATAAAAATGCCAATATTTCAAAGTATTACAGTTTGGAAATCACTAACATATAATAATATTTGAAGTTAATTCTGTTCTTACTTTTGTCTACAGTGTTGAGTTGATTGACCTCCCCTTGTTTCCCTGTCTTGTTGTCCCAAGTGTTTTGTGAATTGTTAGTACAGGCAGGAGGCATGTGATAGATCTGAAACCAGGGAAGAAAATAGGGTGCAGAGTGCCATTATAATGCTGAGAGAACATTTATCATTTCTTTGTATAACCACATGTATAAATACACACACAGACACCACACTAGTTAACCTTCTCCTTGAAGAAGACATCATGAGAGGGAAGTACTCCATACATTTAGAGACTACATATATAATGCAAATGAGTCAAACAGGCCAGGAGATGCTAGAAACTGATGGTCAATAGGAACTGAGTCTTGTTCTCAGTTTTAGGATAACAGTAAAGCATGATGAGGACAGTAGAAACAAGAAAGTGCATGCCTTTATAAAGGGGGTAGCCATTTCTTAGCTACCATAGTCTCTGTATTGACAGATTTTCCAATTTTTCAAGAGAAACAGACAATTTAGTTTTTATTATGAAATTTCGCAATTTACAAAATTAGACAACTAATCCAATTTTTTTTTTTATATTGGAGCATAGATGATTAACAATGTTGTGTTAGTTTCAGGTATATAGCAAAGTGATTCAGTTATACATATATATGTGTCTATTCTTTTTCAAATTCTTTTCCAATTTAGGTTATTACAGAGTATTGAACCAGCATTGCCTGTGCTATACAGTAGGTCCTTGTTGGTTATCTATTTAATTAAATTAATTAATTTATTTATTTATTCATGGAAAGGCTTTTTTTATTTTAATTTTTTTTTAACTTTTTATTTTATATTGCGTATAGTTGATTAACAAGGTTGTGTTAGTTTCAGGCGTACAGCAAAGTGATTCAGTTATACATATACATATATCTATTCTTTTTCAAATTCTTTTCCCATTTAGCTTATTACAGATTACTGAGCCAGCGTTCCCTGTGCTATACAGTAGGTCCTTGTTGGTTATCTATTTTATTTATTTATTTATTTATTTTTCATGGAAAGGCATTTTACTTTATTTATTTATTTATTTATTTATTTTTTATGGTACGCGGGCTTCTCACTGTTGTGGCCTCTCCCATTGCGGAGCACAGGCTCCGGACGCGCAGGCTCAGTGGCCATGGCTCACGGGCCCAGCCGCTCCATGGCATCTGGGATCCTCCTGGACCAGGGCACGAACCCATGTCCCCTGCATCGGCAGGCGGACTCCCAACCACTGCGCCACCAGGGAAGTCCAAGGCATTTTACTTTAAATATGGCGGTGTGTACATGTCGATCCCAAACTCCCAGTCTATCTCTCCCCCCTTCTTCCCCCACCAAAACCATAAGTTCATTCTCTAAGTCTGTGAGTTTTGTAAATAAGTTTATTTGTATCATTTTTTAAAGAAATCTTTGTACACATATGCAAGTACATCTTTATTTTTATTTATTTTTTTATGTATTTATGGTGCATTGGGTCTTTGTTGCTGAATGCAGGCTTTCTCTAGTTGCAGCGAGCAGGGGCTACTTTTCATTGTGGTGCACCGGCTTCTCATTGCGGTGGCTTCTCTTGTTGCGGAGCACAGGCTCTAGGCATGCAGGCTTCAGTAGTTGTGGCACACGGGCTCAGTAGTTGTGGTGCAAGGGCTTAGTTGCTCTGTGGCATGTGGGATCTTCCCGGACCAGGGCTCAAACCCGTGTCCCCTTCATTGGCAGGTGGATTCTGAACCACTGCACCACCAGGGAAGTCCCTGTATCCTTTTTTTTTTTTAATTCCGCAGTTTTTTAACACTGTGTAGATCAAGGTCTACATGTCTGTGGGTCATCTGACCTGCAGGTAGCAATCTGTGACTTCTAGAATACAGGACGTTGCATTTCTGTCTTCCAGTTAAGGCAAACAAAACAAACAGCAGCACCAGGAACAGCAATCTCTTCTTTCCTCTCTAGATCCCTCCCTTATAATTTAAAATAGGATACTGATTATTAATATAGATATTCATTAGTCATGTATTTGTAACCAGCTGATGACCATACACTTTCTCAGGAAGCAAAGATTCTTCATGAAATTTATATGATGATGTCAAAATTTGTTGTTTGGAGTAGGGGGAGGAGAGTTTATTATAGTTGGCTGGAGAAATCCCACAAATAGCAGATTGCAGGAATCCACAGCTGATGTCTGTGTGATTCTATAGCTGCTATTGTGGCTATACCAGGTGTCATAAAAGGAACTGGAACAAACAACCAACAACATTTTAGAAAACAATTTATCTGTAAATTGGGAATTACCCATATTAAATGCATAATAAGCTTGCATCATCAAAGCAAAAGCTATATTATAACAATAAAATATACATTTAAAATTAGGAAAGACTATTTACTACTCCTAAAACCTAAGTTAAATGTATATTTAAGAGTATAAAATGCCTTGTATATTTCAAATTGATAAATTATGAGTAACTAAAATTTTAACTACAATGAGGATAGTGGAGATTTTTCAAAAGGGTATTTTTATGTAAAATCCTGGTATTATTACAACTCAGTGCAACTTTTAGTAACTTGGATAAATGAACTAGAATGCTCCCCTCCCCCAGACCTGGCACTCCTGTAAGTAATCACATATGAATTTAATGTTATAATTAACTGTAATTAGCTAGCAAAATGTTAATGAAAGTGTGTTTTTTTAGCAGCAAAGAAAATCAGCATCTCATTACAAGACAAGCAGGGATTGTTCAATGTATAAACCTACTTGTTCATAGATCAGTTCTTAAATGTTAAAAGCACAAATTTCTGTGTTACTTTTAACATTTATAGCCTCATAAAAACTCTCACAGAAGAAGTAAAAATATGCAGTATGGGATGTTTTTCTACATAGCCTCACTCCCAGTTCTACATTCTTCTCCTTTGCCTTTCCAGACCCACACCAGAGCCCTTCCATCAGAGTTGGATTCATATTTATTGATGTTCTCCATTCCAGGCACTGTGGCAGGAGGGAAGTGAATTATAGGAGCTGTGAGCACCTCAAATATGTTTTGGATTAATATGTTCTCCTTCTGTTGGTATTTAGAATCACAGAATTTATTGCTAGATGTATTATTTTCTTCCCCAAAGCAGCTTCTCCTTTCCTGAAAGCACTATTTACTTAAAGGCATCTTTCAAATTTCTGGGATTCAGATCCCAGTATCATCCTTGACCCTTATTCCTTCATTTCTCAAACCAAAAAAGAGCCTCATGTCTATGGTTTCACGTCTGGGATCTCCTCATCTTTAACTGCAACTTTAAGTCCCTCTTTTTTTCTGGTTACTTTCCTCAGACTTTACTCTCTCTTCTCACCAATTCTTCCTTTGCCTTGTTACCAAAGCTTATTTTCTTATAGAACAGATGATAACAGATAATCAAAACCTCTCATGTTTATAAATTTTCAAAGACTCTCTCTTTCTTGCAGAGTAAAAGCCCAGCCTATAACTTGCAAAGTTCAATGTTCTCCACGGTGTTTCTGAACTCTTTTTTTTCCCATATTAAGTTTCCACTACATCACCTCTTATTGTATGCTAAGCACTGTGCATTCCTCCTTATAGAAACAGGCTCAATGAGAGCCTTTCCCTACCTGGAATTACTTTATCCCACTTGAGTAGCATGACAACACCCTTCTAATATGTCCAAAGCCCATCTGAGAAGTTCCTTTCTCTTCCATGTCTTTTCTGATGACAGTACTCGAAATTCTCATCTTCCTCTTCCATGATTTCACAGTACCTTGTAGATGCCTCCATTAAAGTGCTCGGCAGAGTGTGCATTACATTAGTTCTATCCCCATTAGACCATAAACTACCTGAGACCACTATTTATTTTTTTTAGAAAGTCATTCTTTATTCCTTTCACTCAGCACATCCATTTGTTGAATACATTTTCTCCCTTTTAATTGAACTAAAGTCAGACTTTTCTTATTTTTAGATTAGTAAATCAAAGCTTAGACATGCTAAATTACTTAATCAGGGTTTCTTGGCCATTTAGTTGTTAAGTTAGTTCTCCTTGACACCCAGCCTCCTATGCTACCCACAATGCCATAACAATAAACACTAACACTGCCAGAGGGAATACCACGTGTCAGGGACCATTCCAATTATCTTCACATGCGTTATTTAATTCTCACAACTACTCTATTGGAATCTCTATTTTACAAATGCATAAACTGAAGCATAGACATGTTTAATTAGTTGCCCGAGGGCATGCAGCTAATGTAACATGGAGGCAGAATTAAACACAGCAGCTTGGTAAGGGAGCCCAAATTCTTAACGTTCTCTATGGGATTTGTATTTCAAAAGAGTACAGCAGAAAGAGTCACTTCAAAGAATGTCTCTCTAATGGTAGAGTTTAGACACTTGTGCTCCCTGCGTGGGAGGGAGAAAGACCTCCCCTGGAGCCCTTCAAATCACACCACAGATACCACACCTCCTCACTTTATATTAACAGCTTGCCTTGGAGGAATATGTGCATTTTTGCCTGAGTGAGTTCAGACTTTAATACGGACCATGTTTAATTTATGTTCCTCTATAAAAGTCAACATGAGTTTCTGGCTGTAAATTTGTCATGCCTTACTAATGAACTAAATTGTGTTTTCTGTCAGTGTTCCACTTAAATTGATGTGATCTCATTCATTAGGACATAATGTATGTATAGCTGTAAGAAATGTAAAAGGGTTTCAAAAACTCCTCCCCACTCAAAAAGCCAAGGGGAGAGTGGGCTGAAGAGTTGATAAAGATGTGTGGGCAAAGGAAGAAAAAATTAAAGATGATTTTATTTCATTTAACTTTTACTATAAAATCATTTCTCAAATATGCCACTCATATCCTGTTACTTCCTCGTTTGCAGACCTTTAATTTTCTGCATTAACTGCACGATCAGTTTAACAGTCCTGCCTTGTATGCAAAACTTCTTACAGAGCTAGCTCAAACCTATCCTTCTAAACAGAACTCCTATTTAGACATCTTATGTTCATTTACTAATTCACTTGTTCTACATATGTTTGCTGGGTGTCCATTATGCTTCACGCACTGTTCTATGTGCTGAAGAGTGCTAAAATGGTGAATATAACAAAGTCCCAGCCCACATGGTGCTTATATTTTAGTAAAAGAAACAAGTAGGGCTTCCCTGGTGGCACAGTGGTTGAGAGTCTGCCTGCCGATGCAGGGGACACGGGTTCCTGCCCCGGTCCGGGAAGATCCCACATGCCACGGAGCGGCTGGGCCCGTGAGCCATGGCCGCTGAGCCTGTGCGTCCGGAGCCTGTGCTCCGCAACGGGAGAGGCCACAACAGTGAGAGGCCCGAGGACCGCCAAAAAAAAAAAAAAAAAGAAAGAAAGAAAAGAAACAAGTAAATAAGAGAAGTAATTTTAGTGTTTGATATATATCTATAAAGCAGCAATTCTCAAAAATTTTGCCCTCAAGACCACTTTGCATACTTAAAAATTATTATATACCTCAAAGAACTTGTTTTGAGTCTATGTTTAGTGATATTTACCACAATAGAAATTAAAATTGAAAAAAGTTTAAATATGTATTAATATATTAATAACCATAAAACCCATTACATATAATGTAAGTAACATGATTTTATGAAAATAACTATATTTTCAAAGCAAAAGATTAATGAGAAGAGTAGCATGTTTTTCAGATCTCTCTAATGTCTGGTTTAATAGAAGTGACCAGAAATTTCATATCTGCTTCTGCATTCAGTCTGTTGCAGTAACACCTGTTGTACGGCTTCTAGAAAACTCCACTATACAGTCATGAAAGAATGAAAGTGAAAACAGAAAGCTACATCTTACTACTACAATGAAACTAATTTTGACCTTGTGGGCCCCCCTGAAAGGACCATGGGGGTCTTCAGGGATCCCCACACCACACTTTGAGAACCACTGGTATAAGGGAAGGAAACAAAGAGCAAAGGGGTGGGGTAGCACTTTTAGACAGGAGTCAGGAAATACCACTCTGAGGAAGTGAAAGCCTCGCTGAGGTTTGAAGAATGAGAAGGCCCCCCAAACAACTGTAGACAGAGAAAACAAGAAACATGAAGGACCCAGAGTATGGAAGAGCTCAAAAAATTTGAGAACCTGAAAGGAAGCCACTGCGGTGATAATATGGTGAGCAGGGGAAAGGGTAGTATGAACTGTGGTTGCCAAGGAAGGCAGAGCCAGACTGAGCAGGGCAGAGGTCAGAAGCTAGTGGCCTGTGGTTCTGATCTAGACATCTGTCTTGCAGATGTATTTTGTCTGCACAGTGTTTTTTTTTTTTTTTTCTTCCACTATTCTTATTGAGCCAAATATTTTTAAAAGGGGATTTCACTTAAAAATCTGGATTTCTGGATGCTCTTAAGCAGACCAGAACACCAGGCAAAAGGAGAGCTACTGCTACATGGGGCAGCTGGAGCTGAGTAGCACCTAATATCGCAGTTGAAGGAACCATAGTCTCCACCACTCCTCACGGCTTCTTCAAAGTTGAAGCCCTCTCCAGTGCTATCCATTCTGGCCTGATTCACTTATTAAACTCATTTTTCTTGTCCCACACATACATTGTATGTGTGAGACCTCTAAGCAGGGACTCATTTTGCAGCATTTGCTTCTTGATTCTAAGTGAAATGGAAAACCTTTGAACTGTGGTATGCAGGGAGAAACATGCTCTCGTTTATGTTTTTAAAAGACAACCAGTTATTGTGTGGAAAGTAATTATAGGGGCAAAAGTAGAAGCTCCTCTGAAATATTCACCAGGCTCCACCCCCCTCCACCCACCTCCAGCATCGTGAACTTGGTCTTCGCTCCTGCCTTTCCCAACAGTAATGCCCCTCCTCCCACTTACACCTTACCTTACCTTTTCTTCCTCTAAGATCTACCTCAAAGTGGAGATGTAGTGGGAGGTATCCTCAGACTACAATCGCCCCCTGAGGCTCTTATGCTATTCCTTGTTTACACAAAGACTTTATAATCCATGTTTTAGAGCTTTTCACAGTAAGAGTAATTTCATCAATTAGACCGTAAATTCTCTGGGAGCCTGAACTTATCTCTCTACTGTTTCTACTACCTAGAACTGACTGCTCCTACCAACCCCAGCAAGAAAAAAATCACAGCTAGCAATTACGGTTCCTTAAGTGCTTTCCTCATGTTGTCTAGGCTGTCACCATCTCTTGCTTAGTGGTTGATTGATCATGATAGGCAAACATTTGAGAAATGACCAGAATTGTATCTATACTACGTACAATTGCTTTTACCACAGAGGTATCACCTTGTTCTACGTATTATTTAAAATACTATGGGCAAGTTATTTATCTTCTCTCTCAAGTCTCTTCACCTGTAAAGTGAAGTTATAATAAACAACACTTCCCTCATGGGCTGCTGTGAAGATTAAATGATATAACAGTGCTCAGTTCTTCTTAACTACCATCAGCAACATGGCTTTTAGATGCCTATTCTCACGTACAAGAGAAATGTCTGTGTTATTCGTAAATCAGAAAAAAAAATTGTGACATTTTTACAAAGTTCTCCCCACTAAAACACACTTGAAAGCATACCTCTTTTGTGACGTTAATTTTTTAGTAATAAAAAATGTTTTCAGCATCCTCAGTATATATATTACTTAAAGGCACCTTTCTGGAGAGAAATTTATGACTAATCAATTCATATATTAATTTCTCTAATGACTTATTTTTTAGTATCTTTGGAATTTTAGATTTTCTTACATTATGTTTTCAGTACCAAGCCCCATAATCTTTGTAGGTACTACTACACTACACAGGTAGGTTGAGCATTTTAAAGAAACATACAAGGAGAATACAGAGAAGTAAAATGATTAAGAACAGGGGCTTTGGAACTAGATGGCTTGGTTTGGGCCCTTGATCTATCACTGGTTTTGTGTCATAACTTCTCTGTGCCTCATTTACCACCTATAAATTGGAGCTAATGCTAATATCTAACTTATAGGGTAGTTTTAAAGATTAAATAAGTTTTGGTGGTAATTTACAATGTTATGTCCCCAAATATAACAAAGCATTATCAAGTTATTTAGCAAACATAATTTAAATATAATTGAGACTGCTTCTTAATCATTAAAAATATTTTTCAAAATTATTTTGATCATTGAATAGCTCCTTCTGCAATATAAATAAAAGCCACCCTGATAATATTTAAATTAGGCCACACTGAAAATTGAAAGAAATTTTCAATTTCCTTGTCAATTTGATTTGTTGCATGAAAAATACTTATTCTCAAGCAGCGTGAGAACACTTGTCAGTAAAATGGAAACGCTGCTGGTCTCAGAAAGCTCCCATTTCTTTGCTCTTTCCATCACTGTATTGCTTCCAGCAGTTTCTGGGGAATTGCTTTCAGGGTCACGCCAAACTGGACCCAAGAGATTGCAATAATTACATCCCAGTGGTGTTGACATTCAGCTTTGTCCCACAAGCTGCTGAGGACAGGCAGGGCGCCATCTGTTATGTTAGATGACCACTAGCTAGCTGTGAGTTGTGGAGATTACTTTTCTGACATGCTACCGTTTACTTCTGAGCCAACCTTGTAAAGTCTGAAGCAATTATGGTTATCTTGGAAAAAGATAAGGGCAAGATTATGAGCATATATTGATCATATATAGTTACAAAATTTAAGCATAATATCACAGGAAACACACGTAAGTCACTCTTAATTATAAATTTTCTCTACAGTGGCTACCATATATTTTTAACAAGTGTGCTAGTTTATTATACATTCCCAGTTATAACATTTGTTAGTCACGCCCTACTGATTTTTTCTTCAAATTTGAAATGTTTTGCCTCATTCTCCTCGAACTGCTAAGCTCTTTGTAACCTGAGGTTCTTTAACTTTGGCAGAAACACTTTCCTTTATATTTAATGTTTATTTTTTAAATTCCTTTAAAGATTAACCTAAAATGTGATTTTAACTGCCATATACTCTACTACCTAATCTTATCTCAATGTTTTCACGCCATGTGGTGATAATGGCCACTGATGTTTCAAACAGTATTTTTACTACATTTCTTTTTAAATATACTTATTAGTTGACAGATGGAACTAAAATAAAAAATACATTCACACTGTTTTCCTCTTTCCTTGAAATTAAATTCCATCCTACACAGTTTTAGTGATTATATAATTTAAATATATTTTCCCATCTAGTCTTTTGTTCTGCATTGATAAGAAAACTGATTTAACAATGTATTTTGTATTTAAAAAAAATGTCCCCAAATTAACTCTTTCACAGATTTTGAAATGTAAAGTATAGTTTATGATGTATGAGATTGGATGTAGTGCAGTTGGAAGCAATATGACTCAAAGGAGGTAAAATTTCTCTCAGAAGATCTTACATAATGAATTCCCACTAAGGGTGGAATTATTTCTTTCAACCTAAATCAAACTTTTGATTAGTGTTTTTTGTAATGACAAGTTTAGAATTTATATTCTTCATTCAAATTTAATAACTTTTTATGATTAGAGCTTCTTCCATTAATGTGAATTTTATTTTCACAATGGAATTTATTGTATCTGTTTCAAGTTTTATCGAATAAAAAATAAACATAATTTCACAAGAAGTTACATTGGGACACCGAGGTAATTTAGGAAGTTTTATGTTAAAAACTATAAAAGTCAAAGTAATTGATCATATGGGGTGGTGAAAAAGGAATCAAGAATGGTGCTCACAGGGAAAATATCCTGTATGATACTATAGTGATAGATACATGTCATTGTATATTTATCCAAACCCATGGAATGTATAACACCAAGACTAAAGCCTAATGTAAACTATGGACTTTGGGTGATAATATTGTGTCAATGTGGGTTCATCAAGTGTAATAAATGTATCACTCTGTTGGAGGATGTTGATATTGGGGAAGGCTGTGCATATGGAAGAGTAGGAAGTATATAGGAAATCTCTGTAACTTACTCTCAGTTTTGTTGTGAATCTAAAACTTCTCCAAAAAAATGGTCCTCAGGTTCTTAGCTTGGACAGTGGGGTATTTAGGGCTGCCAATCACTAAATACAGGACAAGGAAGAGAAAGAAGTTGGGCAGTGTTTAGAGTTTTAGAGTTAGACATCTTGAATTTGAGGGTGCCTATGGGATATGGATTTTCACACTGGTGTCTAGGTCATGGTTCTATATAAGAACATTGGATTCACGGGAGACCTCAACTGGAGATACATCTGGGAAAGATCATAGCATGAAGATGGTGATGGAAGTTTTGCCAGGGCTTGAGATTGTCCAGAGTGTGGAATGTTGTCCTAGAGACACTGGTATTTATGGGATGTGTGCAAAAGGAGGAATTTGAAAATATTAGAAATAAGTTGCCTCAGAGGTAGACTTGAAAAAAATGACTCGAAAGAATATTGTCATTGAAGGTAAAGAAAAGAATACTTTCAGGGAGAAAAGTGGTTCATTGCCTCAAATGTTATAAATAGATCAAATCAAATAGACTTGAAAAAAATGACTTGAAAGAATATTGTCATTGAAGGTAAAGAAAAGAATATTTTCAGGGAGAAAAGTGGTTCATTGCCTCAAATGTTATAAATAGATCAAATCAGATAAAGAATGAAAATAATACTAATGTAGCAGTGAAGAGGTAGGTGACTCTTCAGTGAGATAATGGAAAAATCCCAACTGTAGAGGCCTGAAGACTAAAGGGGAGGAGATGATGTGCAAACTGCGAACACAGAAATGCATGTAAAGAGCTTGGTATTGATAAGGAGAGAACAGGCAGGCGCTGCTAGAAAACGGTACCTAGAAAGCAAGTGTTTAATGATGGGGGACATCTGAGCATGTATTAATGGAAATGGTCATTTAAACAAGATTTGTTGGAGGTATAAGGGACATTAAGTAACAGAACAAAGTCCCTTCACAGACAAAGGATACAGGATTCCAGAGCACAGGGAATCAAATAACATTAGAAAGAGTAACACTCGATTCTTTTCAGTCAAGAGGGCAAGAGGCAGAGATATAGAGGCAGGAAGATTGCAGGCACCTGACTGTGTTCTCAAGATGCTGCAGAAGGAAGGAGAGGCAAAGGAGCACAGATTCCAAACACATATAACACTTTGTTAAACCCCACTTCAGGCCATGCATTCAACTATTCATGGAATTTCAGGGACCATAAATCTATGGAATTATTCATGAATATTTATTTATACATATAAATATAATTGGACCTAGAAAAGAATTTTCTATCTATCTCCATCCATCCATCCATCCATCTAGTTTTGTGTGCGTGTGTGTGTGTGTGTGTGTGTGTGCGCATCTGTGCTAAAGCCACACCAGCATGGAGTAAGAATATAAGAATAACAGGAGACAAACCATGAAGAGGTTAGCTGCTATTTAAAATGAATTTGGACACATTACAAAACCTAATTCAAGTGACCTTGAGCCAAGAGGCTTAAAAGGCTTCTCTATCCGGTTTTCATAAACTCCAGTTCTCCTCTTTGAAGGACACTCATCACGGTACTGCCGTAAAGAGATCTGCATCAACCCCCTTTCAACTCATTTTGACTTCATCCCTACTATTCTATCTCTCACTCACTCTGCTTCAGTCACACTGGGTTTCTTCTTAGAATATTCCAGGAATGCTCCCTTACCCCTTTGGGTCTTTACTCTGGCTCTTTTCCTCTGTCTGGAATGCTCTTCTCACAGATATTCCCTTGGTTATCCCTCATCTCCTTCAAGTCTCTGCAAATCTCACAGTCTAAAAGAGACCTACCCTGCCTACCATTTTAACACTGAAGGCTGCCCTCTCCCATCTCTGCAAAACACCATTAACCTATTCTACTTTTTCTTTTCCATAGTACCTACCACTGTCTAAGATACTAATTTATTTATTTGTCATGTTTTGTGTTTTTTATCTGTCCCCTTCCACAAGAACATGAAGTCCACTACAGAAGGGGTATCTGTTCTGTTCACTTATATGTTCTGAGTGTCTGTAAGAATATCCCACACATAATAGTGCTAAATAATACACACTTGTTAATTAAATGAATGGATTTGAATGATGTCTTGGAGATTAACTATGTTTAAAAATCATGGTGGTTGCTTATCTTAGAAATATATGTTACGTAATTTATAGAAATCTCTCAAAAGCTCTGTGCCTTTTAGGATATTGAAATGTTCACTCTTACCTCCATTTAAAATAAACTTATCGAAATGTAGATCACACTACAGCAAGAAATAAATCAGCATGTCTTTTAGGGAAGTCCCTTGCATTGTAAATATTCAATAATAATCATTCTTATGGAATTATAACTTTGATGAAAAACAACCAAAGTTAATTTGATTGCTGGGATGTGAAGTGGTGTTTTTGAAAGAATGATCTTCTACCAAGAATTTTTAAGCCTAATTGTTATTTTTATTGCCTGGGGAAGGACACACACACACACACACACACACACACACAGTCTCAAGTTTATCAATCATTTTACCCAAGAACTCATCAAGACCAACATTATTATTCTTCCAAAGGAAACCCAAATGTTATTCTATCAACAGTTTCTTAGCTAATCTTGTATCAGTTTTATATTCAAAAACAACCTATAAGATGTGGTTTCTGATGAAGTTTTTTTTAACACTAACGTAGCAGCACTAGCTTCCAAGAAAATAGATTGATAACTTCCTCTGAGTGCACTCTGAGTTTTACACACTGCTTGCAAGAAATAATGGACAAGTTATGGCATCACTGGAGGAGTTTTGCTTGTGTAATTGATTAGGAAACAGAACGCTACAATTGCTACATTCTCCCAGGGATTGCCTTTTGTAGTATGGAAAAATCAAACCTCTTCTACATGTGGCGCTTATCTTAGTAATCATGGAAACAATTATCTGTATCTACAGTTGGCTTTGCAGCAGCAGCAGCAACAGCAGGAGCAGCAGCAATGAGTTGAAATAAAGTTAGAGAACTGGATTCATATTGTTCTTTGTGGAGATAACCAATGAGTAGGGCTAAAAACCTCTAATTAGCCGGTGCATTACCATAAAGACAGTGTGAGGAGAAAGTGTCAAGCCACATAAAATTTGTAGTGACAAAGAAAGCCTGCTGAAAATCATAAAAGCCTGAAAAGGCTTGTCCATAAATGAATACAAATATTGTTTATCGGGGGAAAATAATGAAATAAACTACTCATGTGATTCTGTTGATTTAATATAATAATAAGTATTTTGGAATGCATTATATTTAAGTAAAACATAAATATAGCTGTAAGGGAAAAATTATAGCATACAGAAACCTTTGGGCAAACAGGAGGCGACTCTATTCTTTTAAATGTCCTGACCATTTTTAAATTTCCTGTGATCATATGAAAAAGAACCACAATAGAAGTTGACGTTAGTCATTATAACTGATCATATAGATTACTACACCTAGTTCCCCAAATGATATGATTCAATACTGTATGGCTTAGACCACTAAAATGTACCGCCCACCCATTGCAAATAATCTCAATATACGAGAAGAGATGTGTTAGTCATGTCTATGAGCACAGTCCTCATTTCCCGGGAAGTATTTTCATGGCCTGAAATGCAATACACCTTCTGGTATTTTTATTTTCTCAGAGGCTAGACTGTAGCAAGAACTTTGAATCACTGTATAGCATTGAGTAAAACCTCAAAATACGTTCTGGAATTTTTAGGAAATGCATTTTTTCCTGGTATTTGACACTGTCAACTCTGCCTCATATAATTTACATATTTGCTGAAATGTAATCATATGAAGAAAAGCCATTTAACAGAGCTCCTGACTCATAGTAAGTATTCATCGAATATTTGGTGATTTGTTAAAAAGCACTAATGTCAATGAAACATTTCATCTCCAACCAGCACACTAGCAGCCAGATTAGTACTGGCTTCCCCCTTGAGGAGTCACTATTACCTCATGTCTCACTTCAGACAATTTATTTTTCTTGTATGCATGGCTGGGTTCAAGAGTTCTTTCCTTGTTTTAATTGGATATATTCTTTGTACCATTTTTTTAGTGTAAGTCCTATAATACAGTAAAGATATCCAATAGAACTCTTTGAGAGTTCTATGGAAAACTTTTATACACAAATGTTTAATTTGGACAGTTTCCACATAAAAATCGATCTACACATACAAAAATTTTAAAAAGAAAAAGATCCTGAAGAGGAGGCTCCTATCAGTAAGTGAAATTCACCTAAACCATCTGTGAAAAAGAAGGAATGATGGTAAACACACTTGAAAGAGAAGAATGAGGATTCCATGGCCTGACATTCCATGACACCAGACATTCAGAAAATAAGAAGTTCTCTTCCATCAAGTGATGACTTCTTTCATGTTTTACTATTACAGTACTTTTTTTCTTAAGTATTTGCTAATATGCCACAACCTACCCTTTGTACTTTTTATATTTAGCAATCAATAAAAAAGATACAAATTAATGAATGGTAATTCGAACATTTAGCCTCTTTCTAAAATTAAAAGGGGCCTGGAAAAGTAGATTCTACCTAAGTACATCACAGCCTACACAGAATTTAGATTCTGTTCTAAATCTCAGAGAGCAGAAGCACACACCTTAACAGCACCCCTTGTTTGGACTCTGCCTGATCTGGGATAGTTTCAAACTGAATCAGCGGTAACTCACTTGGAATATCAAATAAAAGTAATTCTAATCCAATGGTATAACCTTCTAAGGGAAAAAGTTGGTTTTACCCTCATTACGTGATCTTTGAGAACAAAACAGCTTACTTCCCCAATTCGGTTTCTGCATCCTCAGACATAAGGTCACCACTCTCTCTTTGGAATGACATTTTGTGTTTTTATCCTATGACTCATGCATGCTTCTTGCTGCTCCTCCCACCCTGGACACAAATAAAGGCTCACAATTTTCCCTAAGACAAGCTTCACAGGCAGCTTTGCACTGGTTCACTGCTCTGTAATCCTTCATAGTATCAAAGCACATCTTTAAATCATGAGGAAAAGATCCACGATGTCAACAAAATTACCTCATACCATCATAACCCATAATTTGCAAGAATCATCACTCATCTTTCATTTCCACTTGGTAGTCATTATTTCCTATAAAAGAAATGTTTCTAGAGTCCGCACTAAGTGTGAGGCACTATATACCCTAATCTCTAGGGTTAAAGTCAGTGTCATGGCTGCTTTGTGAACAAAAATGTCATTTCAGTAAACATTTGCTATGTTAACTTAGCAGTCTTCATTTCAATGTTATTAGTTTTAAATTTAAATTTTAATTCATGGGTAAGCTTATTTTCCTTTTATAGTCAAAAAAGCTGTAAGCAAAAGAAATGTATCCCTAATTTTATATATTGGCATATATAAGTAAAATTTCAAATATTCAATAAACTTGTTCCTTTTAAAAGGTGTGAAATATTTTAGATATAAGGATCCATTTGAATTTCTACATTTTATAGGTAAGAAAATTAAGAGTCGTCCAAGTTCATAAGGCTGTTAGTGAAAGAATCAAGGTAAAGTTCTTTTGATTTCACTATATGACTTTTAACTACATAACTAGCCTCTATTTAATTGCTACAAAAATTCGAGGCCCCATGAACTAACTTTTCAAACATGAGAGACACTGAAGACTCTCTGATTTTAAAAAATACAACTATGCCACAGTATGGTAAAGAAATGAATAAAACCTGTGTTTTTACAGACTTTTATGGGCAATTCTATAGTGAAGATGAGCAGCAAATATTTTCCAGCAGTCTAAACAGAAAGGCCAGGCAGAGAAAAACTCCAGCCTTGGAGGGAAAGTGTTGATGGGAGAAAATAAGCAGTACATTCTCATACAAATAGTGGCATTGTTTTTCATGGAAGCTGGTGCAAGGTAACCAAGATATAAACTCTAGCCACATGTTCAGCAGAAATATTGAAATAACTGTGTTTCTTTGTAGAAGAATTTCTTTATGTGTTTATTACTGCTTTGATGTACACTATAAATTTCTGCTTAAAGGTCACAAGATTGTGTTGAAACCTCACAATCCAGGTTGTAATAATACGTTGACTGTACAGAAAACCTGTGTAACGAACTAGAGAATAATAAACATTAAGGCCAGTGTATGAATTAAAAAACACAGCTTTAGTGCCTTTAAAAAAAGCCTTCTAAGGAAATCTTTGGTTCCCATGAGGTAGTATAAGTAAAATATTTTACTGTTGAGTTGAAGTCATTTTTTTAATGAAATCATTTCGGTTGCAAACTTTCATAAGATTACAGTATCGTGATGACATTTTTCTTTAGAATGAGACAAAGAAGATGATTCTTATGATTAACCTGTTTAACGTTTTACAGCTCGGGATTTTCCCCTATATATTGCTTCTGAAGCAGACTTACCTGATCTCTTAAGTATAAATAGAATTTCTTTTTATGTTTTCAGATATTTGGAACATAGCTTTTTTCCCTATTTGATCCCTAGATCAATTGTGTAAGAATAATTTTTGCCTTCTTAAAAAAACTGTACATTGGTGAATTCATATAAAATTACAACAGGTTAAAGTAAAAAATTAACAGCTCTTTGATAATGAGTTTTAAATATGAGTCAATTCAAAGCGATTGTTACATCTATGTAAATTTGTTATGTTTAAAATCTGTTTTCAATACTATATTCCAACACAGGTACCTATGAACTCTGGCCCACACTCCTGCCTGCCCCTCTTCCCGCCAAAAAAATACTTCATCTATATATTTGCATGCCTTGCTGCCCCAGTGATTCTGCCTATGCAGTCTTTTAATTTAACTGTCTTGTCATTGCCTAGTGAGCCATTAGTTTATACAAACCTGCTGTGCTAAGCATCTTTTACAACAAACCTGCTGGTGACATATTGATTTTTTAGTTTCAGTTTGTTCCCCTTTGAGACTTTAGAGCAGCTGTGTTTTTTGTAAGATTCCACTGAGTCCAGAGCATACTCACATTATCCATTCAAACTAATTCAAATTGAGGGACAGTTAATGAATGTCCTGTTGAAGATGCTATCTAACAGTAAATACCAATGAGCAAATTAATTAATTATAGGTTTGTACATATCTATTTTCTTTTTTTTTTACTTTTGTGAGTTTATTTTATTTCTAACATCTGGTAAAGTGTTTCTAAGTTGCCATTTGTGCAATAAACTTATACTGTATATGCAGTATGTATTGATATGTCCATGTATTTAAGAAAAAAGGCTCAGCTGAGTGTGTACTTACAGTTAGAAATTAAATTTCTTAAGGATTACTTGCATTCTCAGGATTTCCCTTAGCAAATATTGCTTGGTGGGCAGAATTCTAGGAGTTAGTTAAATGAGTTAAATGTAATATCTTAAAATTTATTAAACCAGCCTTGTGCTAAAAAATCACCAGAAATCAGTCTAGTCCTTAATGCTGAAAATATAGTTGAATTTATATAAGTATTTAAAAATCTCAGTAAGTCAATAGTTCCTTATAACAAGACCAATAAGAAAGGAATTAAAATATTTCTAAGTAACAAATACTGATGGATTTTTCTCTCTTTCCAACATTGACCACTAAGATCTTTAAATGTGTACGTGTTTGTGTAAAATCAATAACAGGTTATGTTAATTGAACTATGGCATGCATTGTCGTTCTCTCAGTGCTTAGTTTGTACTCAGAGTTACTAGATAGTTAAATTAAAATATCGCATGAAAAGATTTCTATTTTAATTTAGCTATGTAATTTTATTTTATTTATTTTTTTTATTATTTTATTTATTTATTTTTTGCGATACACGGCCTCTCACTGTAGTGGCCTCTCCCGTTGCGGAGCACAGGCTCCGGACGTGCAGGCTCAGCAGCCATGGCTCACGGGCCCAGCCGCTCTGCGGCATGTGGGATGTGGGATCTTCCCGGACCGGGGCACGAACCCGTGTCCCCTGCATCGGCAGGCGGACTCTCAACCACTGCGCCACCAGGGAAGCCCTAGCTATGTAATTTGATAGAGCAAATCCAATTTAAAGCATGATACATCAAGTACATTTACATTTTCTCACCTGAAATATTTATTTAAATAGTTATTTAAATGTATTTAAATATGTAAGGTATTTATTTAAAACAAAGTTTTAAATGGACAGATATTATATATCTAAACAGTTGAGCTTACCACTTTTTAGTTAGTATCCAAAACATTTATTTCAATCTGGTATAACAGAAATAGACAGGTTGAAGAATAAATGTTAATAAATAGAAAAGAGTGACCCACTGAAATTTTATAACTGAGTTTTTGAATGCCTCTCACTAAGGTTGTATCTCCAGGAAGTATACTGAATTTAGAAAAAGTAGAAAGATTAAATCAATGGTTCAACTCCATAAACCAAGATTAAATGGATGAATAGAATCACCAAATCAAAGCATTGGTAGTATGTCTAACAAATTACAGTATTGAAAAATACAGTAGCCTCGAAGCAAAGGTTAAAGACAATTACCTTCAGTCTGTCAAACCAGTTACTGAGATGCTGGTTACAGGTTTCACATTTCTTAGAGTTAATTATATAATAACACAGATTTGAAAGCACTGCCTACCCTGAGTTTAAAGAGTAACTGAGGTTGGATAACTACCTGCAATTGCATACCATGGAAAATAATCTGAAGACTCCAAATATATTCATCTCTCTAAAGAAATATTCAAATATTTAACATAGTCTACTATAGAAGCTTTATAAATATTGATATTTTCTGTTACCTTAGATATCCAAAGACTATAATTTTAATTTTAGTTTATCAATTGTAAACCATCTATATAAAGAATGTAGTTTGGAAGACAGAAATATAGACTAATACTATTTCTCTAAAGAAGTTTTAAAGATTAATGAATTTATAATTATAAAATAAACACAACATTTTAGAAAGATGTGTACTGGCATTTTTTCCCCTTAAACCACTTAAAGTCAGAGATGATTCCTGAGATGGCCTCTAGGAAACTTAAAGTGAAAGAACTTTGTAATTATATGAGATACTGACATGAACACTAAGTTTACAACACTAATGTAGTGAAGAGACACCTGAAAGGAAGGAGGTATACAGTGAATATCTATTTACATTGTTTTTAACAAAGAATGAAGAAGGTCTGGTACCATTCTTAGGTGTCTGAATTTTTGTCTACGCCACTACTTCTGTTCCATGTCTCAAAAGTATAAGGATCCTTGAACTGATTTTGATTATGCTTAGACATAATAAACATTTTAAATATTTATAAACACAATTGTTAAAGAAAGTTATTAAATCTAATTAAGGAGATAAAGTATGCTGTATTTTGTCTCACAGTTTAGTGCAAAAGCATATTTTGATTTGATCTTAAACTTGAAATATGTTTTGAATTTTATATTACAAAAATAAATATTTTTTTCCATTTAATCTCTCAATAGCCCTGTTTGAGAAAGGATAGCTATTACTATTTTAATTTTGATATGAGAAAAGGAAAGATTGTGAAGTTTAAAGGAATAAGACATAGTAAAATTAAAACTGGAATCTAGGTCTCATCCTAATCCTGTATACTTTATGTTATACATAATCATCTTTTTATATTATAAATAAATCTGCAAATAATTATTATTCATGATTTCCTTTTAGTATAGAACGTGTCATTTTCCTCTTTCTTGTATTACCAGACATCCCTGTAATAGACTTAAGATACCTGTTATATTGGTTCAAAATTATAATTTAGTTTAACCTGCAAAATATATTCTTCTTAAAGAAGTATGGTTACAAATTCATTATGCATTATTAGTTTAAATATATATTATTTTAGATAACATGAATACAAATCAAAGTAATTGTATACATTTCCAAAATAGAGCACAGTGTTTTAAAGGCTGAGCTATAGGTATCTTAAGCATACATATGATGATAGAAATGAGGACACATCATATATTGTAAAAAAAAAAAAAAAAGGATTTATTTGTAGCACCCTCCTATATAATACCCAACAATATAAATATTTTCCCATTTATGACAATTTTTAATAACACAATCACAAATAACTAATTCAGTGAAGTCAGCTGTACGGAGTTGACAGTGGGTGAACAATCATTCAAATTATACCTCTGGCAACTTTAAGCAAAATTAGAAGCCATATTATTCATATTTTAAATGTTTCCTTATATGTAGTCTATTGTCCTCATAATTGGAAAAAGTAATTAAAATATGCAGAAGAGAATCAGATTAGATGTGTGTTAGAGGAAACCATTTGCTTTTAGAAGTCTGACATATTGAAGGCACTTACATTGTGGCTAAAAAGTCTGTTGTCTTTGACAATCTGGGCACTTGTCCAATTTAATCTATCACATTTTCAATACATAAATTTTTAACGCTTGTTGCTGTTACTTTTGGATAAAATTTTACCATGGCTTAAGCAAGGGCAAGCAAAAACAAAAGCTTACTTTTATTTCTGATCTCCTCAGTTGTTGATATGGGCAAATGCTTCCTGAAGGAAGCTGAGGACCTTCCAAGGTTCCAAAAGTATCCCTCCTTTTACTTGCAGCACCCTTTCAACACAGACCATAAAGCTCAATAAAAATTAATGACAAGTTTAAGAGTGTATAAAGAAAAATGAAAGTAAGTTCAGAAAGCTTAAAATCTTGAAAGGGCACTTGGTAAAATAAACTTTGGAAACCACTTCTAAACAACCAAATCTAAAGGCTCAAAAATGACCAAAGTTGTTTTTCACTTGAGGTTTGGCTGTTATTTTATTATATATACTTTCTACTTTTTAAATCTGTTGCTTTCAAGGCTGAAATATACATGTTCAGTAGTGACTGAACTTTCCCCAACTAGTTTGGCACATAATGAACTACACAGTTCATGGAGTTCCAAAAATACCAAAGAAGAACCAAAGAGCTCAGTGTCAGAGAAATACCTCTATAGAGAAAGTTTAGATTCTGACAAGATTTAAGACAAATACTATCATAGGCCATATGATATTACTAGCATATTATCACTTCCTCCAAAATCCAAAACAACAGTCAAATGTCCTGTGCATCAAATGTATGCATTATCTAGGTATAATGCTATTATTTTATGACCATTGTAGTATTGGATTTCAGTGGGTTTCTTTGGGAGGCATATGGACAGGCAATCTGTATATTACCAAGGCGCCCTGCAAGACTTAATGAATCTTGCTTCAGACCCCTTATTTCTGGGCTTGATACTAATAAGAGTCTCCCAGGGAGCTCAGCTCGGTGCTCTGTGAAGACCTAGATGGGTGGGATGCAGGGGTAGGGAGGTCTAAGAGGGACGGAATATATGTATACATATAGCTGATTCACTC
This sequence comes from Mesoplodon densirostris, assembly GCF_025265405.1. Taxonomy (NCBI): domain Eukaryota; kingdom Metazoa; phylum Chordata; class Mammalia; order Artiodactyla; family Ziphiidae; genus Mesoplodon; species Mesoplodon densirostris. The sequence continues at coordinate 11,250,510 of NC_082669.1, read as the reverse complement.
TGTTGTACAGCAGAAACTAACACAACATTGTAAAGCAATTATACTCCAATTAAAAAAAAAAAAGTCTCCCAGGAATTCCACGTCTCTCTTGTGCTTTTTCTCTGATTTGCCTGTTGGTTCAGAAAAGTCAGCACACTTCTGCACCATGTGAGATAGGGCTTGGAAATTTCCACTTTTTGCTGGTTTCCACTGAAAGTTTGGACACATTCAGCATTTTGTGATGCTTAGCAAATTTACAAATAGTCTATGAGTGAGATAGGAGGGGTCTCAGTCATTGAAACCCCTCTGCCATATTTCCTGTGCACCCCTTCTTGAGTCCAAACTCCTGATGGGTGTCCCTCTTCACCATGCACAACCTGTTGCAGAGTAAGTCTCCCCGCCTCTTCTGCCTCCCCCTGATACCTCTACTGTTTCTGTAATAGTAATAGCCTATTGGACCAGCTTATCTTCTCCAGCCTTGCTTATAAATGGACGTCATCCATTGCATTACACACATACAAAATCTTCAAATAATTTGGGATACATAGAGAGGAATGGGAATGAGGGAAAGAGAACAAAAAAGCAAAGAAAAACAAGAAGGCATAAATATGTTCCTTTTTCACGCTTTTCCCCTTGTTTTAAATAAAGTACGTAAGAGAGATGAATTGATAAAACTATTTATATTCAAAGAAGAAAATATCAAATTTCCTTAAAGAACAAACAAAAATATGCAAACTATTTTCTTGAGTCCTGGGAAAAAATGTCCTATCTTTTCTGCTGAATATAATGGTCAAAATCAAACTAGAAATTACAAATCTACAAGGACTAGTAATTTCATCTTCTTATCTAAAAAACGTTCTCCAGATAATTGAACTATTATACTTTCCCTAAATGAAGATTATTTTTCCCATGCTAACTAGAAAATGGTATTACTATAACATTTATTCTTGAATGTAAAAAGCATTAGAAATTGTGGAATTCAGGCAAGAATGATCAACTAGGAAAATTTATTTATTTTTTCCTCCCGTCCTTCTAAAAGTAACTACTATAAGCTTAGGATAATAACCTTACCAAAAGTCTGAAGTAGTCAATGTTTTTAAAAACCATATATTCCTCTCATTTATTTTTCTATTGGTTATAGGCTGTTTCATTTAGAAATACAGCTTTGCAACTACTCTTAGCATAATGGTACTACCTTAGGATCACATATAAAATCATTGGCTTGTGTAGGTAATATCTTTACAGGAGACAATAAACTATTGCTGTACAAATTGACTAAGGTCACTTTGACATTTAATTTATCTTGCAGTTCTCTGTAATCTTTCATAGTTAAAAGCTGAATACATAGCAATGTTTTTATAGGAGACAGTCAGATTATTGAAGTGTATTTATAGAGATCATTCTTCACTTTAACAGTTAATGTGAGTCTTTTCTTATTATTATTATAATACCAAGGTAATTTATATTCTACAGTTATATAGATTCTTTCCTTGGGGTATATGCACAATATTTCAAAGATAGTCATGATATTTTCTTCTTCTCAGATGATTCTCTACTTCTTATTACAGACCTAACTGTGATTAAGTTCAGTGTGTACATTGTCTAAAAAGGAGACAGAAGTAGGTCCTAGACATTGTAGGAAAATGATACACTAAAAAAACTTTGAAACCAAAGGGAAAAAAAGAGCAAGATAGTGTCCTACACCTAATAGACACTATAGAGACACCAATATTTTTTGAGTTGAGAAGTATAAGCCACTAAATCATTTTCACAAATATAGGCTATTGAAAATTATGTTATCTAACATGCATTTAAAAAAAAAGGCGTTTCTAATGATTCAGGTGTAAGTACTTTGCTCTCTGTCTACTCAGGTTGCTAACAAAACTCCCACTCTGAATACCTAACTCCACTGTTAAAGTTTGGAATATGTGGCTATATTATGATCTTTTTTCTCCATTTATTATTGCTGTAACAAGAAAAGATTAAATTTCTTGTGATTTTATTCTGAAGGAATATTTCAACATTGACTATTGATTATTTTCCCATTCTTCAGAAAAGGATGGGAGCTAGGAATGGTGCTGCATTGGATAGCCTGAAGTTGTACTTCAACCTTAAGAAACCTTTTGTCCCTAAACTCTTTCATCAGATAATTAATGAGGAAGAGGCAAAAAATGTGATACTCAGAGTTTTTACTTATTTTTAAGTCATAATAATTCCCTTTCACTAGTTTATTATTACTGGTTTCCTTTTCTAGCCCTCCGTTCCTCCTACTGTTGTTCCTTGAATGCCACCCAAATGCCTTGCCATGGCAACTTGCCTCACTATTTGGACCACATGTTAGACAGGTTAGTTTCTCCAATTCCATTTCATCCTAATCCCTATAGTCAACATTGCTCAAATCCATCATATGGTAAAGACTTGATCTTACACTCAAACAGATCAAGTTGAGAAATCGATTTCTACACCATTGCTCTATCAGATGCACTTTCTACCATCTTTCTTTTTTTTTTTTTTTTTTTTTTTTTTTTTTTTTTTTTTGCGGTATGCGGGCCTCTCACTGTTGTGGCCTCCCCCGTTGCGGAGCACAGGCTCCGGACGCGCAGGCTCCGGACGCACAGGCTCAGCGGCCATGGCTCACGGGCCCAGCCGCTCCGCGGCATATGGGATCCTCCCAGACCGGGGCACGAACCCGTATCCCCTGCATCGGCAGGCGGACTCTCAACCACTTGCGCCACCAGGGAGGCCCCTCTACCATCTTTCTTGCTTGTATATTTTTAAACTGTATTCTTTCTTCAGGTAAAGCTCATTTTGTACCGCTCCTCTTTCATTTTTTCCTTATCTCTTTAGCCTTCAACACTAATCATTAACAGTGCCATCTATTGTATAGTTATTATTCTCTTCATCTCCTTAATGGGATTGTAAATTCCTGGAAAGCAAGAAATCTATCATTAATCTATCATTACTGATATTCCACTCAATAGAGGAGATAATGCCTTAAATGTGGTAGGTTCTCAGTCAGAATATTTTAAATTAGAAAATATCTTGAAAGGCTGAGGTGTCAGATTTATGTGTACCATTGTGAACTGTGTTAGCTGTCATCCTGTATTGATGTAGACTCTAGCTCTGAGATTACATGAATAATTCAGGGAGTTATATTAAGGATATTTCCAAAGTATATCAAATAATTCCTGAAAACTAAACAAAGACCACCCTATCAAAAAATTAACCTAAGTTGCCCCTCAGCCATTATGCAATGGCCAAGCACTTTTAAAACGTAAACAAACCCTTAAAAGTTACAAGAATTTTAATGCTGTACCATGACTGAAAGGTAACTGAAGACATTTCTCTACTTTGAATATTATTGCTATGACTCACTTGAGTTTTAACCTATGTCACACATGAATGCTGAGAAAACTAATCCTACCTCCCAAAGATAACCCACTTTTGCCATTGTTATGAAATAAATACCCAATTTATAGTACAACAACGAGATAATTCTTCCTTTGGTAGACAGTACAAATACTTCAGGCTACTTTCTGAATATTGTGAATTACAATTTTAATTATGGCAGTTGAATAAGAGAGTGTATTAGAATACACTATTTTTTTTCTTATTTAATGTGGTGGCCTCTATTGGTAAAGAATATTTTTAAAACGCAGTGAATTTGATTTGGATACATGTAAGTTAAACTCCTTGTACCTCCCTGATAAAGTGGAATATAAGCTGTATTTCATGTGTTATTCAGTCATTTCACTTTATCATTGCAGTAGGATGTTTGTTAGAATTAAACTTACATGATTTGTTTTTTCAGATTCTTTTTCCCACAATGATTATGGGAATTTTTCAGAAATGTAGAGGTCATGGATGCATGTTTCTACCAACAGATGCTATTTTTTTAAACAAAATTCATATATTTCCCTAAAGGGCATGTTTCCAAAGTAGACGGATTTGGACCTTCTCTGATTCTAGCTAATTAGCACTTAATGGGTTTTTGGAGGAAGATAACTATAAATGCTTTCATTTCTTCTTTTTTCAGATCTAACTGCAAACAATAGGTGTTTTTCAAAAAATCAAATAATTTTCATTTGTTTGTAGTCCAAAAACTCTCCCAATTTATTGGTGTCAGTTTACCTTTCACAGTTATGTATTAAAGCCTGATTGGCTCCACTCTATCCTCTCCCTTATCATCCTTCACACTGCATTTCCAATTTCTCCATATACCCCTTTAGCAGATAAGTAGAGAAGAGAGTGATGATGATGTGGGAATGCTATGTACAAGTAACAAGTATACCCAAGTTCTAGTTATTCTGCCTAGTGGCCAAGACATTTAATCTCTTTAGGCCTCAGCTGTAATATAAAAGGGCCAGATTCAGTGATATCTAATTTTTCTTTCAGCAACAGAATTCTAATTCTAAATACAGTAAAGTGATGCATATTCTTTCTGGCCACTATGATGCCACTTAGCATTTTTACTATGATTAAACTGTTAGAAATAAGTCTGTAACATAAGATATGTCTCAATGACTAATGGCACCCAACCCAAGCACTATGATCTGATTTCTTCCTTACTGATTTATCCAAACACACACACACACACACACACGCACTCCATAAATCCTCATTCTCTTTGAAAGTGCCTTTTATTTTAGTTAAAACCTTTCTTAAACTAGTCTTTACTAATGGTGCTTAATCTCCATGTGGCTTAAAGTAACAAACCAAGGAGTCTGTGTGTAGTGAGCATGTGGTCACGAACAAGAGGAAATCTGAATTTAAAGAGCAGAAAGCAATGGAAAATGGAAGCCAGCAGACTAACTCTGTTTTTCCAGCTGTTTCACTAGTAAAAAAATTCTAATAAAACAGATAGTATTTCTTTATAGCCTCATTAGTTTTCCCTATGTAAACTGACAATGCAGTGCAGTGTTCCCTGCATCCAATGTTCAGACCCAGGAATCTTTTAATTTTAAAAATGTATTTCTTGACCATGCTCAACAAAGTGGCAAACTTTCATAAAGGTGCTAAATACAAATCTGCAGAAATTCTAATCACTGATAAATAAAACAAATCCAAATTCCTAATAGGCACATCAAACTACACATTAGCACAGAATGATTAGAAAATTGCAGAGATTAAGTTTAAACATGAAAGGGTCTCAGTAATACATGCAATCTATTAATTATCTAAGTCTAGAAAAATGAGGGACACTAAAAAACACAGAGGAGAATGCCTATAAAAATCTCCTGTTAAACATCCAAACAGTTACCACATTTTCTAAAATATCTCTGTGATCTGGAAAAATGAAGGGATGATTTAATTTAGGCTATCTAAGGCAAAGTTTATCCTACAAAAATCAATTATTTCAATTGTTCTCATTTTAAAAATTTTCTTACACAATTCACCCTTACATTGACTGATCTTTAGGCCTATGACGTTGGTATATAAAAAAAGTTTGTAGGCACTTCTTAATTAATGCTTTTCATAATATTTTCTAAAATGTTATGAAATAAAAAGAGAAAATACAGAGAATACAGAATATGAATGTAAGATTTGTGTTTAGTTTTTCCATGTTGATTCTACTAAATATTCCCACACTATTTTTAGCGTAATCACAATACTATAATTCACTTTACAATATGATTTTTATTACAGCTTTTTTTTTTTGGCCGTGCCACATGGCTTATGGGATTTTAGTTCCCCAACCAGGGATTGAACCCGGGCCCTCGGCAGTGAGAGCATGGAGTCCTAACCACTAGATCGCCAGGGAATTCCCAAAATATGATATTTAAACTGCTTTAATTTTTCATTCGCTTAAATAGTAGATTTTTGTCTTTAAAATAGCCCTACAACTATAAACATTGGATTCATTTATTAATTTATAATAACAATGCATTTGCAGAGAACTTGAAAATGCTCCCAACTTCAATAAAATCAGGATCTTAACGTGATTATTCTGGGTACCTATAGGTATCATCATTTTCATTAAATCAAGGTAATAGTAAAAGTTCTTGTCGTTGCCCTTTAGTTACTCCAACTGTGGGAGTTCCTCATTTCACTATCTCCAGATGCTGTCATTTAACTAGGCTTCAATCATATACCTACTGTCAAGAACAGGTATATCTGAGTTTACCTTTTGTGAAAGGATCTATGTAGAAAAAAAAAAAATAGAAAGGGAAAGCAACAAAGTTATCTTAGCAGCCACCTGGACCAGCCCAACAGTGAACTGGACCTCAACTGGAGTACACTAGTAGCTCTAATAGTTGAGTGGATCTCTTATGACCCTCAATCAATCCTAGTGGTTGTTCCTTAAGAAGTGGCCATCACTTCCGTGTTGTCTACTCTAGTCTTGCCATCCTGCAACACAGCTAGCCTACATCTTGGCTTCTTTTCCTTTTGTGCCAACTTTTATTTTGTATTCATCTTCTTCCTGAATTAACCTCTCAATAAAAGAGATCTGATAAGACTGTGTGTGGCAGGGTGGCAAGGCTTGGTGAGTACCACCTTTGGAGGCAGATGGGGCTGAGAGAGGCACAGAATCACACAGACCCCTTAGGGCAGCATGGGGCTATGCAACCATCCAGCAGCTTGCATGGCCCAACTAATCCACCGGCCTACATTCTCTGAAAGTTAGTAATTCTATTCTCTCCTTCTCCCTCTAACTTCCCTTTTAGTAGTTATTAGAAAAATAAAGATCTAAAATAAACTAGGGCTAGATAAAATTATTCATTTTTGTTTCCTGGGCTGTGCAGCAGTGTATGGGGTTGTAGGGCATTGAATGGAGATATTAAATTTAGGAATTTCCACCAAAACATAAAACAACAAACAAGCCATTAAAAATCAACATTCTTTTTTTTAGTTCCTTGAGGAATAAGCTGATATCCAGAGGGAAGTAATGTCTCCTTTTGGGGACTGGAGACTGTAGAAGATGTTTAGTGGTAAAATGATTGCTTAGGTAAGTTTTAACCACAGTCTTCAGACTTGCTTACATGCCTAGGTCAATTCTGGCCTCCCTTCATGAACACCAGAGAAGAAAACTGAAGGAAAAATGAGAGGAGGTGTGGATGGCAGAACACACAGATAGAAAAGAGTGCTCAGCGGTGAAGAAGAGGGAGAAATGAAAATCAGGAAAATCAAAGAGCAGAAAGATAACTAACTGAAGAAAAACACTGAAAAACAGTGTGAAGCTATTAATTGATTGCAAGATTTGCTACTGAGGAAAACAAAGAGGTGAATGAAAATTCAAGCTAAGAAGGTTGTTGCATTTACAGTTTAAAGATTAAAGCTACTGTGCTACTTTAACTTTAAACTTTTAAATTAAGACTTTTTTTAGTTTGTTATGCAGTACCTTTATTCATTGACAGTATAGTCAGATAGTGCAGAAATTATGTTGGAATGAATACATAATGAAACTTTCTAAATTCTTCATGAACTTGGAAATTGTATTTTTTTTTGTTTGTAGTTACAGCTTAACATGACTTGCTAAAACTCCTGCCAACTGTCATAAAGAATAACAAGAGAGTATCTAGATGCAGTTTATGTTGACCATTTCCAGAAGATTTACTTTTTCTATATAATTTCCCAGATTAAAAAATGAAAAATATATAAACCCAAATACTAAACGTGAAATAATTCTTATTAAAGGTGAGTAATATTGAGCTCCATGTATAAGAATAGAAGCAAAGATAAAGATGTGTCCTAATAATTAATAATAAAACAAGAATTATTGTACTCATTAGGATACATATGCTCCAGGCAGTGTTTTTTGTCTGTCAATATTTAGCAAAATATGGGTAGAAACAAATCACACCAATCTTGCAGCTCACAGGACTTGGGAATCAGACTTCCATAATAACTTGGTATTGAGTATCAGGAAACTTATGTAGGATATTTCTTTCCTTAAATAAATCTGCGTGAAGCTAGGATAGTTGACACTAGATTTTCATTGAAATGACTAAGTAAAAAGTTTTGTCAATAACTTGACAAATAAGAGAATAATAGCCCATATTTTCACATCATTAACCACAGCCTACCCATAACTTCTCTGAGATCAAAAAAACTAGAACTGCTGATCAGAGAGTGGCTTGATAAGTTCTTTCCCAAAGTCTGTCAACATAGCCTAGACTATTTTATAGGTGATTTATGCCTTCATGCAAACCTCAACACATGTACATATGCATATACATTTATGAAAAAGAAATGTTGTTGTTGATTCCCTTTGAAAGAAACCATTAGATTAGTGGGTTCCTATTATTTAAGCATTCTTACATGCCCTATATTCTCAACTTGTTTTTTTCATAACAAACTAATATTTTCATAAGCAGAGACAAAAGTTAATGTATTATTTTCAGTGTGGGTATCATGAAAATGATATACGTATTTTTAGGAAGATATGATATATATTTTTTTATGCTTTTATTTCCTTTTTTCTCTAACTATATGTTCCTTGAAAGAAAGAATTCTATTTTTTTCTTTTATGCCCCAATACCACCAAGGAGACAGGATCCTTACAAGATCTATTGTTTTATCTAGAAATTATTTTTTATCCATCATCGTGTCCCACTCTAGACCCAAGAGTAGAAAGTCCATGTTGGTGAGGTTCAGACAGGCAACATGAGTGAATAAAGGAAACCGGACTAGAAGAGACAGTCCTACTCAGCCCCTATCAGTGCTTCCTAGATCCTCTGACTTTTCAAGAAAAAAGAGAAATATACATTATAAACTAAAATCTCCTGATTCTTAAATGTTAGCATCTTACTCATTGTTAAATATTATGTGAGCCAAGAACATCCTTTTCTAGGCCAGTGTCCCACAAGTTTTCCACATCTAGAATAATATTTCTTAATATAACTAAACAATACATTTCTTAAGGTGATGGAATATATCCTAGTCATCTTTTAATTCTCTCACTTTATACAAATAATTATAATAATATCTAGCATTTAGTATACTTTTACTGTTGTCAGGTCTTGCTAAGTGTTTTATATATGTTACCTTGTTTAATATTCACAATGACATTATCAGGTGGGAACTAATTTATCCTTATTTTATAGCCTTGTAAACAAAGTTTAAAGAAGTTGATGGAACTGCCATGAGTTGCATGTCTCATAAGTGGTAGAGCAATGTTTCGAACCCAGGCAATTTGCTTCTGGGCCTGACCTAGGCTTGAGCATTTGCCTTAGCTAGTAGAGGTGGTGCAAATCAAAATAATTTCCATTTTGGTTTAAACAAGGCAAAGATAACAGGAGGGCCCATTCACTACTGTCCTATAAATTGCTCATTAAATATAAGTAAAGTCCCTCTATATAACAAATGAATTTATAAAATATAGTTCTTTCATGACTAGTTTATTGCACTACACTGTAAATACTCCATCACCTTTCCCCTCTTTATTACTGAGATAACACAGAGACAAGAATGAAGTATGGAAAATGTGTAATATGTGTTTTAGTGTGTGTTCCCTAGAACAGAAGATGTTGGATACATTGCTTGAGTGGCTCAAAAATAAATTGGGAAATATTGTACTATCACACCTCATTTTGTAACATTGCACTGAACAGTTCTGGAGTAACTGGGTGGGGGAAATGAGTCATAGTTTTGCCTGCTGAAGAAGGTGGTAGAAAGAATTACCACACTTCATTTTGGTGGATGAACTCCAGAAATGAATTAAGAACCACAATGTTACAAGATAGTCAAGCAAATTTTCCAGTTGTCAAGTTAGAATTAAATGATAATTTGGGTTTTAACAACAATATTCCAAAACAAATAAATGATAAGTGAAATATTCCAGGAAAAATAAAAACTACCTTTGACTACATGACTCCACAATTTACTAATGTGGCTATTTTAGTATTTTACAGAAGTAATTTCCACTCAGCAAAGCAATTTTTTTTTATACCCTTCAGAGAAGTACAGTTGTGTAACTTGCATTTTGATACACATGAAGTTGTATTCTTACAGTCTACTAAGCCAGATATTGGTATTTTGCTCCTGGAAATATTTTAAGCATTTACCTCTCACTTGTGAGTTCCTCATTGACTTTGCCAGACCAAGTCCTAAATAATAGGAGCACACTAAATCTAATTCTTTCAAAGGCAAGATACATAACTTTCCATTAAAGATCAGTCAATAAAGTTATAGGTGGAAGCATGGAAAGAATGGTATCTTAGCTTGATGTGACTAGAATCCTAAAAACCCACACTGTCCTAGAATATCATTTGCTGTATCATTTAATAAGATAGCTGCCTATTTGTTTTCTTTCCTAATCTGCATCCAATAAGCAAAACATATTCTTCTGAACTTGCCCATTTGAGGTATATTGTGCATTTCAAGGTGTTAAACTTATATCTTCCACAAAAAGAGAGTTTTTTCCCTATTTCTCCTTTAATGAAAGACATCATTTTGGTAAACAAACATATACTATAAAGCTCCTGACAATGGCCAAGAAAACTTTTTAATTCATGTCGCTTTAATAACAGGTAAACATGACATGTCCTTCACAGTGAATACTGACATTTTCAAAGGCCCAAAGTTCCCAATTTGTGTTCTGTTTACTATTGACCTGCCCATAATATTGCTTAGTTTATTTCTACCTAGTAACCCCTACACATAGTTTTTTTTTTCTCCAGAAAATCTTCAACTGTGAGTATGCAGTATTTTTTCTCCAGAAAATCTTCAACTGTGAGTATGCAGATATTTATCATAAACTAATGAAAGCTTTCCATGGCTTTCCTGCCTTCATGGCAATAGTAGGATCACAGTACAAAGGATAGAGATCTAAACCAAGATAATTTGCCAAGAGGAAGGTTAAAAGCATATTAAGAAAGGCCTCTCTGAATTATTGGCAACTTATGATCCTGGAACACAGAGCTGGACAGGGTTTGATTCTCTATTTTTGTGTTTTCGGACCTACTTCTGCTCTCTTCCAGTTCTCTAAAACTGCTAATGCAGACATAATTCATTCATTCTTTTACTTTCAAGAATTTATTAAGCATCTACTATGTATCATACATCATTAAAGAGACTGGAAAAAGAATGGTATACAAAAAAGGATTAGAATCTTTTCCCATTGCCATAGGCAAAATATTTTTTTCTGAGTGAGAAGAAACCTTCCCTATCTTCCACTCCCACTCTCCCTACCACTACCACTATAGACTGCCTCTTTGTCTTAGAGGGTCCGCTATCCCACATTTAGACACAAACACATACAAATGAAATTGTCTGTAAGTGAATACATACTGCATAGATCTTTACCGAATTTTCTTAGCACCAGGCTCTATGTTAGACCTGATGACATAACCTAAATCAAGACTAGCTTAGGTTGTCAAGAATCTCACTGAGATGACACTACATTTCAAAATACAAAGGAAATAGAAAATAGAACATAATTTTCTAGGTCATAACTTTGACATGACTTTCATATTTCACAAAGAAATGTGAAGGGTATTTGTTCACTCAATGGGTAGTGAACACTCAAGCTGCATTATGGCTATACTAATGATGATTTTTCTGGCATTGAAAATCTCCACTGTTGAGTAAAGTGGCTATATTTCAATGTTTAGCAAAGACTCTACCTTGGAAACCATTAGAGCAATAGACTGAATAGAATTATATTTCATTGTTAAAAGAACCTTGGAGATTTCATGTTCCCTAACAGAAACTGAACTTCAGGGATTTGGAGGCAGTGGTCTCTAAACATGACTGCAGATTGAAATCACCTGGAGAAGTTTAAAAACAATAGTGGCTATACCTCATCTCTAGAGATACTGACTTAATTGGTCTGGGTGTGGCCTTGGCAGCAGAATTTTTTTTTTTTTTTTTTTTTTTTTTTGTGGTACGCGGGCCTCTCACTGTCGTGGCCTCTCCCGTTGCGGAGCACAGGCTCCGGACGCGCAGGCCCAGCGGCCATGGCTCACGGGCCCAGCCGCTCCGCGGCATGTGGGATCCTCCCAGACCGGGGCACGAACCCGCATCCCCTGCATCGGCAGGCAGACTCCCAACCACTGCGCCACCAGGGAGGCCCGGCAGCAGAATTTTAAAGCTCCCAGGTGACTCTAATGTGTAGCCAACATGGTGAATCAGTGTTATAAGGTCTTGGGTTTAACATGATCAGTCGTCCCAAACATTTAGAGTTATAGATTTTTCCCTGGTCTAATTTCTTCTGTCTTGTAGTCTTATGATGAGGTGGCAAACTGCTGATGGGAATGAAAGCCCAGAGAAAGGAGCTTCTGACCTCTGGTATGGAATTCATTTTCGTGTATAAAAGAAGATATTTCTGAAGACCTAGTTATTTTGAACTTCTGATGTTTAAGACAGGCTGCTTCATGTCTTTGTTCTATCCCTCACATATGGCCGACATTGTGTATTTGTGTGTGTGTGTGTATGGGAGAGAGAGAGAGAGAGAGAGAGAGAGAGAGAGAGAGAGAGAGAGAGAGAGAGAGAAATCAGAACAAGAGAGATTTGGAAACTGAGAAACGGAGAAGACTCTAAAAACAGTCCCCGCTCCTACCACCACTATAGACAGTTTAGGATTTTAAATGCTCGGGCATTTGGAGACAGTTTGGCAAACTGGTGCCAAACTGTTTGTCAGTATATCACTCATAATGATTCTACATTGTACAGGACTGCTGGAGATTTAGAGGTGAATAACAAGACAAAACAAACTCTAGCAAAAGAGCTTTGCCCCAGAGGCTTGGAGAAACTTGGTTAAGTGCAATAACCTCTTCCTTGGCATTCCAGTTGAAGTCCCCTCTCAATCCAGTTTATAACCATGATAAAACTATAATCCCTGTTTGCGGAATGATTAATACCCACAATGGGTTTAAAGCCAATTTTCAAAACCAACTTAAGATAATGTTTTTATTTCAAAACAGGCTTCTTCTATAAGTTGTTTGTGTCTCTCGTATGGCACACATTAGGCTGTGCCTGATGTAGTATTTATGTAGTTGGCTTACCCTGCTGATTAGAACGGGTGGTTACTGAGGACAGGATCCATGCCATACTTCTCTTTGTACCTATAGATGTAGCAACCACATTGTACAAGGTAGGTTCTCTAAAATATTAGTGGAATTCAGTGAAGTTCTTTGGGTCTTTTTAAAAAATGGAACAATGTATTTAATGGAATCTCTCCAAAGCAGGGTGGATGAGTGGGGAGTAAAGGGATAAGAGACAGATGGATACAACATTTTTTATAAAAGCCTGAAAGCTTTTTCTTATATTGACCCATAATTTGCCAACAATCAATTCTAACCAGATTTTCCAGCTTCCACTTTAAGGTGAACGTAATGTGTGCTGTTGGAACTTAATACAGATACTTACATACCTTGAAAAATATCTATGCTTTGTTATTAATGGGCCTCAGCAAATTTATCTTTGGTTATTAAAATTCTATTTTTTAACCCAGAAGTAATTTTAGAAAAGGTTTTAAAATTTTGCCTTAGTATCAAATATTTATTGTAAAATTTGGAAACCAAAGATGGTTATTGCTTTAAAAGTAATTTCATCTAAGTGCTTATGGCATTAAATTTCATTTCCAAAGCATATATAAATGATGCATCTTAACTCTAGGCCAACTTTAACTCAATTCCTGCTACATGTTCCATCAGCACCTAGGCTCTGAGGCTTTCACCATTTTGTGAATGAGTCCAGGCTAGGCTTAATAATCTTTTCTTTTTTTTTTTTTTTTTTTTTTTGCGGTACGCGGGCCTCTCACTGTTGTGGCCTCTCCCGTTGCGGAGCACAGGCTCCGGACGCGCAGGCTCAGCGGCCATGGCTCACGGGCCCAGCCACTCCGCGGCACGTGGGATCCTCCCAGAACGGGGCACGAACCCGTATCCCCTGCATCGGCAGGCGGACTCTCAACCACTGCGCCACCAGGGAAGCCCAATAATCTTTTCTTAATTCAATTAAAAAAGAAGAAAAGCCAAAGAAAGAATGTGAGGAAAACAAATGCAAGGTGATAAACTGCTAGATAAATATATTTTACACTTTAAATTCCTAATGTAATATCTGAAATGTCTATACATAACTATAAGTATAGAAAAGTGTCAAATACATATCAAAAAAGTAGAAATATATGAGATGAAGTAAATCAATGCAGATCATTATAAAATATCTATAAAGACAAACTGTTGAAAATAAGCACATTATAAAAGGGACATAGATATTATACACATAATAAAAAGTTAATCATTTCCTTTCACCTGAAATCAGAATATTTTATTATTCTATAGCAAATAGGTATGCGCTCCTTTGTCCTTCAACAAAATAGAGCCTACTGAATGTTCTTTTCCTCCTGTAATAGAAAATTGCTTACACCGCTGGAATCAATACAATTAAATGAATAACCAAAGTATATGACTAGCATAAAAATCTATGCTAGATATCAGAATAAAAAACATAACTTTGTAGAACATATGCATTATCAGATCTCCCTTGAAAAAATATGCATAATTAGATTTTCACACAAAGGTTTTAAAACTCCAGTCATATCAGCAGGTTTTGAGTTCTAATGGAAAGTGGAATTGATGCAATTATGTTGAACAGTGGCAGGAAGCATGGCTTTTAAGAGAATCAACTTAAACAAAAAAATCCCAGTTGCATGTGCATTAAAGCTGTCAAGACTCTAAGCTAAAGATCTGCCCTCTGTGCCAGCTAAACCCCTACCCGACTCCGGAAAGTACTGTAACTTTCTGAAGTCTTGCCAAGCCCTTTGCTTGAAAATAACATCTTAATTGGTTTCCACTAATAAAATTCAAAATGCTCTTTTGGTGATGATAATACGCTCATTGTTTTATTCCAGCTTAATGTTCTGGTCTCCTGAAATGTTCTGAGTATTACTGTTCAGGGAAAAGAAAAAAAAATCCATGAGTTTGAATTTATGGAGCGACAATCTGGCTGGATAGACCAATAAAAGTTGGAAACTTTTGATGCCAGAAAGACTGCTTCTGAAAGGAATGGTTCTATTTAAACCTAGATTTGTAGATAATAGCAATGAGATTCCAATCTCTTCCTATTGTCTGCATCATTATTACATAATAACATTTAGGCATGAATACAGAACTAGGTTGATGATGTTTAGAGAACGCTTAAGGTTCTTACTGGCAACGGACACAATTAATTATCCAAAGAATCTTTCAAATCAAGAGATAATTTAAGTCATGAGGTTTTGTTTTTGATTGAATTATGACAAATGGCATATATTTAAGAGGATGGAAAAGTTATAAAAAGAGCTTCAAATTATTCACCACATCATATTATCAAAACTTCTGCATGCCTGGTCATCATCTTAAGTTTCTTTATTAAAATATTTTCAATCCAGTCTATTGAATGATTTGCATACATATAGATGTAACTCTAATTCCATAATGAAATTCAATGAAAATGCTTTTTTATACAAGCCAACTTTATAATCACTTTACTACTACTTACTTCTTCATTAAAAAAGAAGTCCCTGTGTTAAGAATTACAGTTTTGTGGAACTGTAATAGTCTCTACCATTTAAAAGAAAATGTGGCCACATACACCACTTCTACCTGACCCAAATAAACAAGGAAAGGAATACTAGGATGTTCTACTCCCCTTACTCTCAGTTTCTAATTTTGTTAGTGCTGTCTTAAAACCTTCAGATCCTTGTATTCATCATAAAATTTCAGCAATGAATGAAGTCCCAGCTTGGTGCACTTCACACAGTTTGTATAAAGTTATGTCGATTTACAAAAGAAAAAAGGGATTTTCTAATCTAAATTTTGCAAAGATTTTTAGAAAGGAGAAGCTCATAATGAAAGATTATGTTTCATATGCTATAATTGGGACTCTGCTAAGTCTTTGGTAATTGACGCTAACTATAGTCACACTAGCCACTTGGGTTGGAAGACTTTACGGCTGTAAAAGAAGCAAATGTTGTAAATAAATTTAGGTATTTATTTTACAGTGCCTTTACATATTATTTTTTTCCATTCGCTCCCTTTAAGTTTCTGTTTTCTGTGCTAAGGATGGATTACCTCCTTCTGGCAGCAAGTCATTTTGTTCTCAATATTACTAGCCATAAATAATGGGAGGGAGCTCAAATACACAAGCCACCAGAGTTTCTTGTCCTGGTCCTCAGCTCACTTGCACTAGCTATTACTGTATAACTAAGTGTTACAGTAACATTTAGAGTACTAAAGTGTTTGCCAAGCTAATTATCCAATTATTAAATGATAAATTTGTGTTAATTATAACTTTAAAGTAAGAAAACATATGAGTAACACATTGAAAATGATACCAGGAATACAACTCTTTTCTTCTTGACTTCTCAGTTTTTGTTATATGCACTTACAAGAGAACATATACTTAGAAAACACCAAAACGGTAATGAAATATAATTGATCTTTACCCACAGAGTATGTGTATACATGTATGTGTGTGTAAAGATTGTGCATTTATCTTTACTCAGATATATATCCCCTCTCCATAATTCATTTATCTTTAGAAAGTGAAAATTTATACCAAGGAAAGAGGAAGTTTTTCATGAAAGAATTTAACAACTGCTTCTTTAGCGCTATTACTCCTAAAGAGACTCAAGGTTTTCTTTTCGCAGGATCAGCAGTCTGATCCTCTTCTTAGATAAATAGCAATTATCTTCTGTAAAATTATATTGCTTTGACTCCTTTGGCCTATCAATTCCATATAGGCTAGAGAATTGACATTAGCTATTACATTATATATAAACTTAAATATAAGCAATCTTATATCCAAAGTCTGGTATCTGCTAATTTTTTATAAGAAAATAGTTTCAATAAAGTAGTAATTTAGGAATTAATTAGGTAGAATATTTTACACTTTTATTATCAAGAATCTTAAATGCTAGAAAATGTTAAGGTTGAGAAAGGCAAGAATATTAGGCACTTTCACTGGCATCACTTCAAACCAGATCTTAAGGTTATTTTAATGACTGTTTCCTTCTAAGATAATACATAGAATACTCTGTTCTAAAGATTGACAAAGGGGAAAATGGAATGCTAATGTACACAGCACAGCAAGGGAAACTCTTGACTACAAAAGCAGTAACTTGGGGAAGGCAAGGGGAGGAAAGTATGTTCATTAACTTACATGAATTAGAAACAAAAATATGAACTTCTGGTATTTATGTATTGCCTCAATCTTTTCAAAGAAAATTTACAGGCATTTCTAATATGTTGTGCAATATATTTGAAGCCTGACATATAATAATCCATAAATTACTGCTAAAAATCAGTAGTTAATGAAAAATGTAAGGTATGTTAAAGCTACAGTGTTGTGCATACTTTGGGGAAGCAAATAGCATGTGACAAATTTGCTAATATTGAAATTAATGGCCTGGCATTTCTGCAGATTTTGTAATATACATTTGCAGAATGTCTCTTATTCTCTACATAATTAGTTTTCTTTTTCCTATACCATTTCCCTCTTCCAGTCTTGTCTCTGTTACCATCAAGCTGTAGATCCTTAGCCAAGACATTTAGCTCCTTGGGGCCTCCATGCCCACGTATTGCCTAAGCATTCTGTAATAAATGAGATAACATGTGGAAATTCTCCGAAAAGTAAAAAGCACCCTGAAGAAGTAAAATATTCCTACTGAGTGCTCAAAGGCAGTTAATTCTTACTGAACAAGGAGGGAGTGTAGAAATGATTTTTCTGAGCACGCATCTTGGAAACGTAGAATGTACTCGCCATCTTTTACAGCTCAGCACATTGTTTCCTGGCTAGTGCTGCCCTAAAATAGCACATGGCTCAGCACTCAGCTCTGCCTTTTATATGCCGTTCTTGCCAACTCATACTCTGCCTTAGAAAACGTCTAACCTTTCTGTTCCTTGCTTTTAACTGTTTTCATTAACAGCAGAGGTTCTCAGTAACACATAAATGGAAATGCAGAAGGCAAAAATCCTGGAGTTTGCCCAAAGCCTGCAGCTCTGTTTATGAATACTTTTATTTTTTGACAGTAATGGAACTAAAATAAAAATGACTGGATTTTTTTAAATCTCATTATATAAGAGATATTTGGAAATTGAAAAAACCGAGTGTGTCTCAGTGCTATAGTGGGTTGACGCTGCAATGGTATCCATAAAAAAGAGCACCTGAAATTTTTTTTCTTTAAAAGAAAGTATAGGCTATATTGAACTTATGGAGACACACCCTGATAAATCTGTATAGTGAGGTAAGGAGAGTGAATAATAAGTTTTTCTATAGTTATCCTTTGTCTGAGCTCAGATTTGCTCTCACAGCCACAAAAGGAGACCTCACCTACAGCAACAAAATAAACTTGTTCTAGAGGGTGATTCCCACATCCTTACATTGATGAAACTGAAATTGAAGAGGTAATTAGGAATGGTGTACAGAATGAGTTTTATTTCCTTTATTTTCAGGAAGGCTTGCTGTTCCAAGAGAAGAGCAAAACTATACTGTGACACCCATAACATGATAAAGTGAGTTATAGTGTGACTTCCTCAGAAAATGTTTTTTATTTTAATTGTGATTTTTGTGGACCTTAAAACTAATTCTAGCAGCATCTACAGAAATGGTTCTGGCTCTGGACTCTGACTGCTTGTGTTTTATCGTGTCCCTTTCCATTCCTGTGACCTCAGGTAAGTTACTTTCTCTGTACCTCCATTTTATGAGGATGAAAATAGTGCCTAATTCACAGTGTTGTTAGAGAATAAAGTGAGATAATGTGAAGTATTTAGAATAGTGCCTGGCACAAAGGCAACATTAATGTTAGTGATTATTATTATAATGAATACAAATAAATTATCAAAATATTTTAGAAACACAGAGACAAAATGGTAGCACACATCTATGAAGGATGAAAAAAGGAATATATTTAGTTCTAGGTATATTTTTCTAAATCAAAACTGCAAAGAAAGTCTATGTAACGTATCCTATTATCCACACTTGTGAAAAACATATCCACATATTTGATCAACATGTAAAATGGATTTAAAATAATCTATCAAGCATCACTTAAGCCACCTTCATTTGACAGTTCAATCATAAATATTCACATGTATCTATGGATAATCATGGAATATGACACATTTTTTCATGGAATTGCTATAGTTGGTTGACTAAATTAACAGAGCATAAAAGCTCACTCTTCTGATTTCAGATTACTGAAGCATCCCTCTTTGTTCCCAACTGCAGGAACCTTGTACCCCTAGGAATGGCTTAACATCACAACATCATCTTCTGGTAACAGAATTAAGCTTATTAGATTCTGAGAAAACTCACCTAGAACAAGAATTACTTTCTTATGACAGGAAAATATGTTTCCAACTTTTTTTCTAAAAATCATTTAAAAAGAGATCCACAGCATATCATTGTAATACATTTCTGTCCTAATATTTCCCAAGAGACATTCTTTGCTATACTTAAAACTTATCTCCTCCAATTCAAGGCTATGAAACAGATTTTGTCTTATTTTGACTACTAGAGTCCCATTTCAATATATACCTTAGGGCAAAATAGACATATGAATTTTTTGGCAATTTCTTCTCATTTTCTATTCCCACAGTATTTTACAACTGTTTAACTTGCTCTTTACATCACATATTTAGTGCTAAAGATTCTTTATGCTTTAGGTAACATCCAACTCACACTTGCATTCATCAATCCCTTCCTGAGTTCAGTGACTCTCTCACAGGGGAAGAATGCAAAGAGCTTCTTATTCACACAGTACCCCTTGTTGAGTTAGGTTTATTAAAACATGCAGGTGTTATTTAAGATGTTTAATTGACATTTAACTGAGACCACTGGAAGGGAAATTAAAGGAAATTGTAGTAACACAAGTTTTCCCAAGAACTAAGTATTGCAGAAGATTCAATACAACCAGAGTGAGCATTCTCCAAGATTAATGGAGTAATCAAGGCTTTATTTTTATCTCTTGGGCAACCAGCAGACAAACTGTTTTCAACAAATGTGCCTTGCGATGTTAATGCTACCAGAGTTCATAAAGAGGCAATTTATTGTTTTGAGTTTATTGTCCAATAACAATTTATCAGCTTTTGGATTCAGCCTACTAGTTCCCAGGGGTCCTTTCATTTATTGTTTAATTAACTAAGCTTTTTGTCAAATGAGGCAGATATTAAAAGATAAAAGAAGTTTTGTAAAATTCCATCATCTTTCATTTGTATACTATCAATGACTTGGAGACTTTGACAACTTTATTAATTAAAATTCAGCACTGAAAGAAGGCAAAAAATCACAAAGTAAATAACTGAAAGAGCTTATAATCTTATGCAACCCTAGTCTCTACACTGAATACACTCGTTTCCCAATACAACTCACACTGACATTTTTATGTTTATAAACCACTGTCATGCATATGTAAATGTAAATGTAAAACTCAACTTTGGGCTGGAAAATTGGCCAATATTAGCTATGTATCCAAATAGTAAAAATCTTTATGGAGTTTTAATCTTTTAATTGTGTTTTCTTTTGAGTTTTAGGTAATTAGTCACAGGCTTAAATGGGGTGAGGTACAGTTTAGCAGTAGAAAGTCTTTACTGAACATAGCAAGGAATTACTAGCAGTCACAAATAATTGACTTTTCTGCCATGCATTTAACTATCAATGAATTTATTTTTGAGCATTCATAGCTTTATAAAGCAATTTAAAATATTTCCATGGTTATCTTGATAACTCATAGGAGTTTTTTAGAAACTCTAAAAAGAAAACTTGAAGTGGAGCCAGACAGCTGCCTATTCAGTAAAATGATATTCAGGCTTTTTGAAGCTTGTGTTTTATTGAGTGCACCTTAGTCTTATCCTACTTCTTTATTTCAGAATATTATCTTTCTAGATCTAAAAACATAAACAAAAATGATAATCCAGTATTTATCAGGATTACTTAAAAAAATAAGGTCTGATAACTTAGAGGTTTGCACTAACAAAACCAAAACATCCACGTGACTGAATTAGTGCTTCTTTGCCAAAAAATCCACCTCTGGCACAGCAACCCACAATTAGGAGGGATCTCACAAATATAGAGCTTCTCCTTGAGGAGTGAATAATTTGTGCCCCATATCAAGCACCCCAACCCTTGGGACTTGCACAGGAGACATGAGGCCCCATAATGTCTGGTTTTGAAAACAAAGGGGGTTATGTCCAGGAGACCCAAAAGGCTGCTGGGAAGTGAGATTCTGCTATTAAAGGGCTTTTACATACAGACAACTCGCCTTGGGACTCAGCACAAAAGTAGCAGTTTGAAAACCTCCTAGTCTATATGTGAAGGAAATTCATTTGCTAATCTTAAAGCAACTGCTGGAGGGTAGTGGCCTTTTAGGACTCTCTCTGGGGATGGAGGTGTTGGTGGGTGACATTTTTTGTGTTCTCCCCTCTACCTGGCTAGTAACACCAGGCACATACAGTCACAGCACTTTCCTGCTACTCTGCTAAATTTCTGGCATTCATGACCTGCCCTGTGTTCTCCTGCTGCCTTCTAAAGCTGGAAGCTGCATTACTGTATTCTCCTGCTGCATCTCTAAAGTTAACATCTGCAGATGCATCATGACCCTGAGTTCTCCTGCTGCCTCGCTAAAGCCAGCAGGTGTGCACAGTCCACACAGGAGATGCACCCTGATCACCTGCCTCTGGTGGCCAGGGGATCTTTCGTTTCTGGGCCCTACAGGACTGAAACAATCAGAGAGTCAGTTCTTGGAAGGCTACCACACCCAGGGCATTGAACAGACAGCAGAATGAAACACAACCCCAGTCTTTCTGTGAAAAAAGCCCTATTTTCTTGAGCTTCAACCTGAAGGGGAAACTTAAGGTTTGCCACACACCTAGAAGCTATGGAAGTGCTCTCAGGGAATGTAGGATAAGGAATGCCATCATTGTATTCTCCTCCCTTGGCCTCACTACAGCTCACTGGTGCCTCCCAGAAAGGAGTTTATACACTTGTCTGGAGCCCTGAGTTTTGCAACTGTCATCCAGGGGACACCTCCACATCACCTGATCTGGAAGACAGCAGGGCTTACATTTGTGGTCCCACAGAGCCGTATATATTTGCATACTATAAAAGCTGCTACCTGAGGGTATTCTTTCCAATCAGCCTGAAACTAGGTGTTCTCTGAGATCCCTCCCTATGGAACACTGACGGGGCTTGGTACACCCTCAATATCTGTGACATACCAAAAATAAATCAGGCTGCTTAGACAACCACAAAGGTTTGAGAGACAAGCAAAAGTTACTGCAAGGTTGAACAACAAGGTGCATCTCCTACATAAGACCACTCCTTTGAGACTGAGAGAGGTAGCTGTTTCATCTAATACATAGAAACAAATATAGAGAGTCAAGCAAAACGAGGAAACAAGAATATATTCCAAACAAAGAGCAAAATAAAACCTCAGAAAAAATCTGAATTAAATGAAGACAAGTAATTTATCTGATAAACAGTTTAAAGTACTAGTCATAAAGATTTTCATTGAATTTGGGAGAAGACTGGATGAACACAGTGAGAACTTGAACAAATACACAAAAGATAAGAAAGTACCAAACAGAAGTCTCAGAATTGAAGAATACAAAAACGGAACTGAAAAATACACTAGAGGGGTTCAACAGCAGACTAGAAGAAACAGAAGAATCAGTAATCTGGAAGACAGGGCAGTGGAAATTCACACAAACAGGGCAGCAAAAGAAAAAAAGAATTTAAAAAAGTTAAGATAGTGTACAGGACCTATAGGACAACATAAAGAGAAACAGCATTTGCCTTATAGGGGTCCCAGAAGGAGAAGAGAGAGAAAAAAGACAGAAGATTTATTTGAAGAAATAATGGCTGAAAATGTCCCTAACCTGGGAAAGGAAACAGAATCCAGATCCAGGAATCCCAGAAAGTTCCAAATAAGAAGAACCCAAAGAGATCCACACCAAGACACATCATAATTACACTGTCACAATTTAAAGATTGAGAAAGAATATTAAAAACAGCAAGAGAAAAAAAACAACTTGTTACATATAAGGGAACCCCCATTAGACTATCAGCAGAATTTTCAGCAGAAACTTGGCAGGACAGAGGGAATAGCATGATATATCCCAGGTGCTGAAAGGAAAAACTTCCAACCAAAAATACTTTACCCCACAAGTTTATCATCCTGAATTGAAGGAGTCATAAAGTTTTCCAGGCAAGAAGCAGCTAAAGGAGTTCATAACCAGTAAACTGGCCTTACATGAAAAGTTAAAGGGACTTTTTTAAGCTGAAAAGAAATGGTACCAATTAGTAAGAAGAAAACATATGATAATAAAAATCTCACTGGTAAAGGTAACTATATAGTAAAGGTAGTGAATTAATCACTTATGAAGCTAGTGTGAAGGTTAAAAGACAAAAGTAGTAAAAATAACTATAACTATAATTAATTAAGGGATACATAAACTAAAGAGATGTAAAATGTGAAATCAAAAACATAAAAGATGGTCAGGGGAGTAAAAGTATACAGTTCTAGAATGCATTCAAATTTAACTTGTTTTCAACTTAGAGTAGACTATTATGTATATAAGCTGTTATATGTGAGCCTCATGGTAACCACAAAGCAAAAATCTATAGTAGATACACAAAAGATGAGAAAAAAATCTAAGCATAACACTAAAGAAAGTCATCAAAACGCAAGGGAAGAGAGTAAGAGAAGATGAAAGGAGCAGAGAAGAACTACAAAACAGCCAAAAAAAACAATTAGCAAATTTGTACATATCTATTAAACATTACTTTAAATGTAAAGGGAATAAATTCTACAATCAAAAGACAGAGTGGCTGAATGGATTAAAAAACAAGGCCCATCTACATGCTTCTTACAAGAGACTCACTTCAGACGTAAGGACATACGTAGAATAAATGTTAAGGGATGAAAAAAGATGTTTTATGCAAATAAAACCAAAAGAAAGATGGGGTAGCTATACTTATATCAAACATAATAGACTTTAAAACAAATAATGTAAAAAAAACCCCAAAGATGGTCATTACATAATGATAAAGGGGTTAAACCAACAAGAAGATATACATTTGTAAGTATTTGTGCACCCAAAATAAGAGTACCTCAATATATAAAGCAAATATTAACAGATCTAAAGGGAGAAAATGACAGCAGTATAATAATAGCAGCGGACTTTAGCACCTCACTAAGATCAATGAATAGATCATCCAGACAGAAAATTAACAGAACATCAGTCTTAAATAACACAGTAGACCAGAAAAATTTAACAGATGTATACAGAACATTCCATCCAAAAGCAGCAGAATATACATTCTTCTCAAGTACATATGGAATATTTTCCTTGGTTAGATCATATGTGAGGTCATAAAACAAGTCTCAATGAATTTAAGAAGACTGAAGTCAATTCAAGCATCTTTTCTGATTATAATAGTATAAAACTAGAAATCAATTACAAGAAAAAAAAGGGAAAAAACCCCACAAATATGTGGAGATTAAACAACATGCTACTGAACAACCAATGGGTCAATGAAGAAATTAAAAGAGAAATCAAAAAATACCTTGGGACACATGAAAATGGAACACAAGAAATACAACACACCAAAATCTATGTGATAGAGCAAAAACAGTTGTAAGAGAGAATCATAGTGATACAGGCCTACCTCGAGAAACAAGAAAATATCAAATAAACCATCTAACTTTACATTTAAATGGACTAGAAAAAGAAGAATAAATGAAGCCCAAATTAGGAAAAGGGAGGAAATAATAAAGATCAGTGTGGAAATAAATTAAACAGAGACTAAAAGACAACAGAAAAGATTAATGAAACTAAGATCTGGTTCTTTGAAAAGATAAACAAATTTTTTTTGATGCACCAAAGAGAAAAAGAGAGAGGGTCCAAATAAATAAAATCAGAAACGAAAAAGGAGACTTTACAGAAATACAAGGAATCACAGAAATACAAGGAATCATAAAAGACTAATATGAACAATTAAACATCAACAAATTTGACAACCCAGAAGAAGTGGATAAGTTTCTAGAAGCATACGATCTGCCAAGATTCAATGATGAGGAAATAGAAAATCTGAATAGACCAATTACTAATAAAGAGATTGAATCAGTAATTGAAAATGTCCCAACAAACAAAAGTCTAGGACCAGATGGCTTCTCTGGTGAATTCTACCAAACATTCAAAAAAGATTTAATATCTATCCTTCTTAAAACTCTTGCAAAAAATTGAAGAGGAGGGAATGCTTCCAAACTCATTTTATGAGGCCAGCATTACCCTGATACCAAAGCCAGTAAAGGACACCAAACACACACACCAATTACAGGCCAATATTCCAGATAAGCATAGGTGCAAAGATCCTCAACAAAATATTAGCAAACAGAATTCAACAATACACTAAAAAGAGCGTACACCATGATCAAGTGGGATTTACTCTATGAATGTAAAGATGGTTCAACATCTGCAAATTAATCAACATAATATACCACATTAACAAAATGAAGGAGAAAAATCACGATTGTCTCAAATAAATGCAGAAAAAGCATTTGACAAAATTCAACTTTCCTTCACAATAAAAACTCAAAAAAGGGGGTATAGAGGGAACATGCTTCAACATGATAAGCACCCTATATGACAAACCCACAGGTAACCTCATATTCAATGGTGAAAAGCTGAAAGTTTTTCCTCTAAGATTAGGAACAAGACAAGGATGCCCACTCTTGCCACTTCTATTCAACATAATATTGGAAGTCCTAGCCGGTGCAATTAGGAGAGAAAAAGAAATACAAGACATCCAAATTGGAAAGGAAGAAGTAATACTGTCACTATTTGTGGACAACATGATTATATATATAGAAATTCATAAGACTTCGTAAAAAAACAGTTAAAACTAATAAACTCAGTAAATTTTCAGGGTACAAAATCAATTTCTATTAATCAAAAACATTTTTGATATTCCAGATAGGAATCATGGATTAGGGCAAAGGATAAAGGGCCAAATGAATGCCGGTGAGTTTGTGCATTATATAAACCTTACCTAGTATCTTTCTCTTATATCACATTGACTAAACTTGAGTTGCATAGCCACTCATACTTGTAAAGAAATTTGGAGGACCAAGACAGCAAGGGAGGATCCCCACTTCTATCATCAATGAAAGCACAGACTGCGGCTTTGGAAGGCTCCATACACATTACCTCACTGGATCACTAGATAAACTCAGTGAAGTATGTATTCAGCACCTACATTGGTGCTATGAATTTTTAAGTGTTAGAATATTACTGTTTCCCATTATTTTCTGTTCTTACAAAAACCAGCATCAGGAAGAATGCCTTAAATATTAAACTTTTAGTTGTGCATGGCCCAAGACCAAAGACAGAAGCAGGAGAGACTAATTTACCACAGGAACCATGGAGGAGCTTCTCTTTGTTTTGCTTTGAAAAGCAGATATGAGAGGAGCTGAGTAAGACATGATAACTAAATGTAATGTGCTATCCTGGATGGGATCCTGGAACAGAAAAAGGACATTAGGTGAAAACTAAGGAAGTCTAAAAAAGTGGACTTTATTTAATACCAATATATAAATATTGGTCTATTAATTGTAACCAATGTACCATATTAATATAAGATGTTAGCAAGAGAGGAAACTGGGTGTAGGGTATATGGTAGCTCCCTGTACTACCTTCTTAATTTTTCTGTAAATCTAAAACTCTTCTAACAGTAAAGTTTATTTAAAAGGAAAAAAAAGAGTAAATACCTAGGAATAAATTTAACCAAAGAGGTGAAAGACCTGTACACTGAAAACTATATACTGAAAGAAACTGAAGAAGAAACATGGAAATGAAAAGACATTCTGTGCCTATGCATTGGAAGAATTAATACAGTTAAAATGTCCATATTACCCAAAGCAATATACAGATTCAATGCAGTCCCTATCAAAATTCCAATGATGTCTTTCATGGAAATTGAACAAACAATTCCAAAATTTGTATGGAACCACAAGAGACCCTGAATAGCCAAGCAATCTTGAGAAAGATGAATAAGGTTGGGATATGATGCGCCCTGATTTCAAACTATATTACAAAGCTGTAGTAATCAAAAGTGTATGGTATTGGCATAAAAACAGACACATAGGTAAATGTAACAGAACACAGAGCCCAGAAATAAACTCAAGCATACACGGTCAATCATTTACAACAAAGAAGCTAAGAATATACAGTGGGGAAAGGACAGCCTCCTCAATAAATGGTGTTGGAAAAACTGGACAGCCCAATGCAAAAAAAAAAAAAAAAAAAAAAAAAGAATCCAGACTATTATTTTATAGCATACACAAAAATGTACTCCAAATGGATTAAAGATTTAAAAGTAAGACCAGAAACAAAAAACTCTTAGAAGACAACATAGGAAATAAGTTCCTTGACATCAGTCTTGGCGATGATTTTTTGGGTCTGCCTCCAAAAGCAAAGGCAACAAAAGCAAAAATCAACAAATGGAACTATATCAAAGTAAAAAGCTGCTGCACAGCAAAGGAACCCACCAACAAAATAAAAAGGCAACCTTCTGAATGGGAGAATATATTTGCAAAACATATTATATATACAATAAGGGGTGTTACCCACAATATATAAAGGCCTCATACAACTCAATAGCAAAATTACAAATAATTTGACTAAAAAATGGGCAGAAGATATGAATAAATATTTTCCAAAGAGTCATACAAATGGCCAAGGGGCACATGAAAAGATACTCCACATCACTCATCTTCAGGGAAATGCAAATCAAAATCACAATGAGATGGCTCACCTTAGACCATACCTGTCAGAATGGCTACCAACAAAAAGACAAGAAATAAATGTTGGCGAGAACATGAAGAAAAGGGAACCCTTGTGCACTGTTGGTGGGAATGTAAATTGCTGCAGCAACTATAGAAAACAGTGGGGAGGTTCCTCAAAAAATTGAAAATAGAATTACCATATGATTCAGTAATTCCACTTCTGGGTATTTATCCAAAGAGAATGAAAACCCTAACTCAAAAGATATATGAACACCCAAGTTCATTGCAGCATTATTTAAAGTAGCCAAGATATGGAAACAACCTAAGCTGCGGTCAATGGATGAATGGATAAAGAAGATATGGTATGCATATACAAAGGAATATTATTCACCCACAAAAAATAATGAAATCTTGCTATTTGCAACAACATGGATGGTCCTTGAGGGCATTATGCTAAGTGAAATAAGTCAGACAAAGACAAAAACTGTATGATCTAATTTATATATGGCATCTTAAAAAAAAAGTCCAAGCCTTAGATAAAGAACACAGATTGGTGCTTCCAGAAGCAGGGAGTGGGGGGTGGGCAAAATTGGTGAAGGGGTCAAAAGATATAAACTTCTGGGTATAAAATAAATATGTTATGGGGATATAATATACAGCATGGTGACTAAATTAATAATACTGTATTTGGAAGTTGCTAAGAAAGCAAATCTTAAAGTTCTCATCACACGAAAAATAATTTTTGGAACTTTCTACAATGACATATGGTAACAACCTGTTGCAGTAACCATTCTGCAGTGCATACAAATATCACAACATTACGTTGTACATCTAAAACTAATACAATGTTATATGTCAATTATACCTCAGTAAAAATGTAAACAAAAGAGAAAAGAATCTATCTCATTTTTAAATAGAAACAATATTTAACACATTTAAAGCAGTCATCAAATTTCATATCTATTCAAATATAGACAATATTTCCATTTTTTCTGAAGCTCAGCACCTTTTCTTAAAATTACAAGCAACCGATATCTTCTGTCAAATTATGGAGTATTTATTCCTGATTTTGTAAAAGATTACATGCTAAAATTTCTTCTTGATAAAGTAGAATCTTTTCAACAATGATTTCCTTTGTATATTAGCAAGCAAAACAAGTTTTGTCTATTTATATACATAGCCTTGCCTTTCCTTATGACCCTTATTGATCTTAAAGGTTTTCTGGAAAAAAAATACAATAATGTTATGAAATGTGAATTTGTCAAACAATTGGAATTTTTTCAAGAAAAATTCAACTCAAACAAAAATAATTTGCATGAACTTTTTATTCATTTGAAAAGGTATATGGCATAAAATAAGAATTATAAAAATTATGAAACACAATATCTAATAGGAGTCACAGTTCTTTTTTTTTTTTTTTTTTTGCGGTACGCAGGCCTCTTACTGTTGTGGCCTCTCCCGTTGTGGAGCACAGGCTCCAGACGCGCAGGCTCAGCGGCCATAGCTCACAGGCCCAGCCGCTCCGTGGCATGTGGGATCTTCTCAGACCGGGGTACGAACCCGTGTCCCCTGCATCCGCAGGCGGACCCTCAACAACTGCACCACCAGGGAAGCTCGAGTCACAGTTCTTTTAACATGCAAGATTTATCTAGCACAAATGTAACTAATTAATAACACCTGAAGTACATTCTCCCATAGTAGTGATGACCATCTGGTTGGCCTTGCACTAGATGAATAGGGAAGGCAAATCTGTAAATCATTGTTTCCCAAATGTTATCACCACCACAAGAAGGGATGGAATTTGGATGGGAGAAGAGATCTCTTATTTCACACACCTTTAAACTGACTGTGATTCATAATTGGACAGTAAGACAAGACTGAGAGGATTCTTCTAATGTGTCACTCAGAAAATTTTAAATATGAAATAAATGAAAGTATAGATTTGTATATATTTAAATTAACATATATTCATATGTATGTCAACCCTGTTACAAAATTCTATATTTTGATGTTAAGACTAAACCATTTTGGAAGAAATTTAGTAACCTATTCAGTGCACTACTCAGAGAAGTCATAATAAGATCAAAGAGGCACTTTAAGTGATAAGAAATTTGGAACAGGATCTCAAGCAGGTTCACTGTCAAATCTCTTAAGAAAATTACTATGAATTTATGATTAAAATATATACATTTTAACAATTGGTTTTGCTCAAGGTACTTTTCCAATGATACTTTGTCTATTATACAGTTCAGTTTTGGAGTTTTTTTGGTATTAATTTAGAAATCGTGGCATTTCGTTATGCTTGTTGATATATCTCTTTAAAACAGTATTCAAATTAAGTGAATTCTATCTCTCCAATTATTTCCTAGTAAGACTCTTGGGAAGAATAAAATAGGAATTATAAGACTTTCAGATCATTAGCTTATCTAATCATGCTGTATTCTGCATATGTTATAAATTAAGGTATTATTCTATAAGAATCTATTTTGAGATTAAGAGCATTTAAAATTTTGGATATGCAGAAGTTTAAAAAGCCCATCATAATTTCTAGTCACTTTGTAAATAGCAGTCACTGTCCTACATGGTATTGAAGTTTGGTTTTAAAAGATTGTATTACTTAATTTCCTCTGTAAAAGGTAAATTGTAATTGTCTTTTCAAACACAGACTTGATGAATTATCTCCTGACACACTTGCTTTTAATATTTACATATTTTCGTTTAAGTTTCAGTTAAAAGAAGTTCAATAAGTTTCGATGTAATAGACAGAGCAAGTTTAGATACCTCATCTATGAGACCACTCCATCTTCCTATATGCTGAGAGAAATACAGAAAACTGGGGAGAAATTGTACTGTTCCTTAATGCCTTTCTTTTTTATTTGATTAGGTAATTCATAGTTCTCAACTTGGGAGAAAAGGTGTTAGCAGACTGCAAAATTTGTTAGTAATTAAAAAAAAAAAAAGATACTTCAAAGGTCTGATTTTCCTTTCTTCCCAACTTAACTGGATAGCCATGGGTTTTTGAGGGGAATACCTAACTCAGAAGCTAAGGAAATAAGTAGAAGCTCACACACTCTAAGTTCTAAATACGGCCCCTTCAGTGCTTATGATGACCTTGGGGAAAGCACTTGGTGATTTAAGAAAGAAAGAGAAAAAGATAGCCATTTGAATGATAAGTGTCAGTCATACTGCTGTTTGACATTCAAGATAGAGTTTCAAAGACATCCTGCTATATAAGGCTTGAGAGTATACTATTTCTCAAATGAATGAAAATATGCCCAGTGACACTGAGGTTTATGCAGAGACAGAGCTGAAAGAAGTAATAAAAATATAAATGACCCTAACTGGCAGGATGATCTTCCTGATCCATTTCTTATTCCATCTGTCCAATTAGTACGTGTTACGTGACTGACCAAAATCATCCATCTACAAGTCATTTGAACTATATACATTAAAGCTCATTCGCACATTTGGCAAACCATACCCTCAGAGGACCTTAAGCCTTTCATGTTTGTGAAAATTTGAAATCACACTCGTTTCCCTAAGCTTCTGAAGAGAACATCTGCATACAACAGCAATCAAAATATTGCAATATTTCCAACTATTCTTTTAGGTCCTTTTCAATTAATTAGGAGACTTTGCCAACCTCAGGAGCTCCTCACAGAAATAGAAGAAACACCAGTAGAACAATGTATGGAGAGACCAGTTTTGAGGCTAAGGCCCAAATTGTATTAGAAAAAATTTCAGTAATTAAACCTGCATAGCTCTTTCTGCTGATGAGGATTAGCACTTAAGGGGTGTTCCTCAACAAAGCCAAATGACTACTAAGATCAAAGATCTTAGGCTTTGAGTTCTTCACCATCTCCTCATACATGTGCATGCAAACACAGAAGAAACTTCAGAAAGGGCAGAATATATTTCAAGCATTTTCATAAACAAATGCAATAGAGGCTTTTGTCTATTAACCAATAATTTAAAATAGCTGTCATCCAAAAAGCTGTCCACTAGATACTTTTAAAGCTAATCAATACTCAATAATATTTTACTATCTTTAGTAATTTTTGAATCTGGATAAGAAAAAAAGACTTCAAATAACATTATCCTCAGAGTGTTTATCAACTTTCTTACCATCAAATGTTAAGTAAACTCTTGCTTGGGGCTGAGATGATCCTTTTACACAGGTAGAACAAACAAATACTCCAACCAGGACCCAAATTGCCTGGAATGCCATTTCTTCAGGTTTGCAAGTTAATATCCAAGGGAAAATACCTTGAAAATAAAGATAACAAGTTCGTTATATTTCACTTCACATTTTAGGAGCACACCCCCCCCCACACACACACACGAAACAAGCAATCTAGACAGAGCACTGTATTCACAAAGACACAGCTGAACTTTTACAGTCATGCAAACAGTAGGAGGTGCTGTGACTGTTTCTTAGATGTGAAAATTTGGATTTGATTTTATTTGTGTCTTTGTTAAAAGTGAAATTATTTCATCTTCCAGCAAAATAATGCTAATATTAAACAAGGCAGCCAGGAAAAAGTTACTGATTCCCAAAGGAAAAGCCGATATTTAAATTTGTTCTTCTCTTTAAAAAACACATTACAGGGCCTCCCTGGTGGCGCAAGTGGTTGAGAGTCCGCCTGCCGATGCAGGGGATACGGGTTCGTGCCCCGGTCTGGGAGGATCCCATATGCCGCGGAGCGGCTGGGCCCGTGAGCCATGGCCGCTGGGCCTGCGCGTCCGGAGCCTGTGCTCCGCAACGGGAGAGGCCACAACAGTGAGAGGCCCACATACCGCAAAAAGAAAACAAACAAACAAACAAACAAAAAAAAAACACATTACATTGAAAAGACTTGAGAATGGTGCAAATAGGTATTAGTGGATGAAAACTTCTCTTTCTACCGTAAATATAGTAGCAGTAGGAAAATCCCACATGAACATTCACTTCCACACATTCATTAGCTCTTTTGGAGGAACCATCTCTGAAATGATATTTCTACACAGAGATCTACTAGTGCTCAATCCTTGATCACTGGAATTAGTTATCTGCCAGTTTATATAGATGATGTAGATGAGGTAACCATGGATTTGTGCCAAATTCAAACCAATGACTTAGTGGTGAGCAATCCAGTGAACCATATATCCCTCAATGCATATTTAAAATAAATCGACTAGAAAGCGGGCTGTCAAAATGTCAAAAGATAAATCAGAGAGACAGGTATTACTGTTTGAAACTATAGCTATAAAATTGATACATGCTATTAACCAATGGCTGAATAACAAAGATCAGGTAATGTGTAACTTCATATCTATAGGGGCTCTAGTGGCCACAATATGCAAAATAAACTCAGGACCATAAAAGAAACCCCATCATTTTGAATCTACCACAATTACACAATAAGATGACATGACAGAGTTTAATCTAGAAATTTATTTTTACAGGTTACAACAATACTGATCTTCAATATTATGTGGCTTTTAAAATTAAAAATTTACCACTAATTTTATTCAATAAAGTAATGCCACTAAAATTTGAAAAGTAACAGAAGCAATAGAAAAGCTTTAGTAATACAGAAGCAAAGGAACAGTTAAACCGAACATGCCATTGTAAACAAAAATTATAAGTTGATTTCCTAGGTTGTACATATGTTATAAGAGGCAGAAACAAAGTTGTATGCTTCTTTTACCACACAGATGGAGGAAACCCTAGAGATGTTTGTGTTGGTAATTTTCAAAAGAAACACTTTCTTCCTGCTTCCACAACCTCTTCACCTTGTCATCCCTAAATTAACTTAGAAGAAAATTGATTTTATAGGGTGACTTTCCCTTAGTAATTTACTCCCTGGTTTTGTTGACTTTATGTATAAAGTCTCCCCCCCCCGCCCACAAAGCTATAAATATGCCTAAACTTTGTCTCTTTATTAAGCAGGCTGATAATAATCACGCATTTCTACATATTGCTATTAACAATATCTTATCTGATACGCCTCCACGAGAGCTACATATGCCACAAATTGCAAAGAACAATATTGGAGATGAAATGACAGGTCAAGTGGAGTGAATATACAGAGCAATGTGATTTCAAGCCAACCTAGAGTTGAGAAGGGACTGAAAGCCGAGTGTCTCATACACGCCCCCGCCCCTCATATTTTACGACTTCTTCCCTTTAACTCAAACACTTAAGACATGCTGCTTGTTGTTTTCACTTGTACTGATTGAACACTAATAACACGTAAGAAAAGGACTCTTTTGTAAAATCCTCTCGAGTAATTTTGCCTAAGAAGGCAGGGAAATACTCAGCGTTAAACTCTCCGCAGGTGTCACAACCTAAAGAAACAATTCCAGCCGGGCTCTCAGCAAGGGAAACACTTCCATGACAAACTGCATGCGCTCTTAAGAAAATATCCAGACCTGAGCACACCGATATGTGAAAAGTCTATACACAGACCCAAAAGTTATATTTTTCTAAATTTGTAATGCTGAAAAAAACGAATCCAGCTTACCGATGTGGGACGAGATCAGCACGGAAAAGTCGTCAGTTTGCTACAGCTTTGGATCCGCGTGTTTGTAGTCCTTTTCCCCAAAGACCGTAATTTCTAGGGCGTCCCAGCGGTGAAATTCTTTCTTCCCGGTCCTCTGAGTTTCTTTGTAAAGGAATCCTCAGCGTTGCAGTGGCGCGGCACCGGGAGCCCTGCTCTGCGTCGCTCAATCAAGCACTACGGAGTGAATGGAAAGTGGCCGGCGCATAGGGCGAGCGCTCTGGTGTCCGATTACAGCGACGCGGCGCGCGGCTCTGGCTGCCCCGGCGCGCCGCCCAGCCGGCTCGCTTCACCCGCCCAGCACACTCGGCCGCATCTCCACCCGCCGCGAGGCCCCACCCAGAGCGCGCCCGCGAGAGGGTGGCAGGGAGCCGCCAGGGCGGGGCCGACCCCAGGACAAGCCGCCCTAGAGATACAGGAATGCGACGCAGCAATCTGGGGGACGAACCGAACACCTCTGCTGCTTTCGCGCTCTGCAGTGGAGTGAACAACTTAACAGGGTGTGCTCCAAGGTTTTTGTTTGTTACCGGCTGCTCTTGGAAGGCATTCAAGATGAAGCTTGGCCTTAAATATCAAAGTGCAAAGCAGCTTTTGCAAGAGAAGGATCACTAAATCCTTTTAAGGCAAAGAGATGCGTTTTTAAAAGGGCATGAGTCTCGTCCTTTTCCCGTAGAAAATTTTCTAAAACCGGTCGAGATAAACCAACAGCCTCATCGCAGAAGTTTATCCTTTTAATGGGTATTGTTTCCTATTGTGTTTCCTTAATGTCCGAAAGGCAGTAACCCTGTTGACCTCACCACGTTGACTCATAATACAATACTCTACCTCTACCCTCCCAGATATTACCAAAACATTATTACAAGAAATTATTTCACAGTTTTGTAGAGGAAGGCTGTTCTGAACTATGCCAACAGATAGAGGTTTACAAATCTAGGCCTCAGGGGGTATATTTCAGCACTACTTTCAGGTAAACTTGTTAAACTCTGGAACGACTTTGATGTTTAAGTGAAAATTATTTCTCCGGATCACAATGAGCTACATGTTTGAACTTCGGGAGAAATGAG
Organism: Mesoplodon densirostris; assembly: GCF_025265405.1. Taxonomy (NCBI): domain Eukaryota; kingdom Metazoa; phylum Chordata; class Mammalia; order Artiodactyla; family Ziphiidae; genus Mesoplodon; species Mesoplodon densirostris. The sequence continues at coordinate 11,215,219 of NC_082669.1, read as the reverse complement.
CTTCGACCTCCATAAAATGAGCAGGTACTTGCTTAAAAATCACTGTGGGCTACAGCCCAGCAGATGTCACTATACAGAGGGAACATGGAGTGTAATTTCTCCACCTTGTTCCTCATAATTTTCTTTATGAAGTAAAGCAGATCACTAAATTCTTATAAACTATCATAGAAAACACTTCTGAGAGTGCAAAATCGTTGATGGAGTGGGACAGCTGAACTAAATCTCAGGTAGGAGGAAGTGAAGAAGTGATGAAGACATATCTTTCATGTATCTAAGCACCACTTGTTATGTCGACATAAGTCATGTCCCTAACTCTTTGTGTATAGCTGAGATATGAAGGGATCATGTCAAATAAGAATGCAAATTTAAGTGTTCAAAAATTATATTCCAGGGCCAATATTATCTTCAAACACAACTATGTTTATGAAAGAAATTTCCAATTCAGTGGATGTGTTCTTTTAAAAAAATCTAATACAGTTAAATTATTTTTGTGATAATTAGTGCAATAAAAATGTGAGTAGCTCCTTGACATAAGCTTGTAATAATGAATTTAACCCACAAAACATCTGACAGTATCAAAAAACCAGATGCAAACATGAGTAAGCACTATGCATGGTTTTCTCTGAAATACTTCTGAAACTGATTAAGACCCAAGTTATACTGACCGCTATTATCTTCCTACTGATGCCTGAGTCAGCATTTGTAAATTAGGAAGACAGGGAATAAGTCATTAAGGAAGAAGAATGCTGTGAGCTTCAACAAATTATGTAATTCTTAATTTCAAAATGTGGAGTCATTAGACACTGATTAATCTGTAAATCCATGTAAAGTAGAATATATTTACACATTTATTTTTCAGTTTCAGGGAACTGAGACGAAGACATGCAAGGTAAAATGCATGTCAAATGGTGTTTTACAGGGGAGTATACTACCAAACTCAATTTGCAAAAACCCAAAGCATTATCTCAATCTCTCATATATACTCAAAAGGCTTTAAGAAAGTGTGACAAATAGCTTAGATTTAACCACAGTCTACGAAACTTGTGCTGTAATTCCCTCTATCTTTCTTGAATAACTTCTTTTCTATGCATTTAATTGAATTGTATTTGCCTAGTACTGAGACACTGAATGCTATTTGCTTAGTACTCAGACAATTACCATTGGCCACGCCTCAAAATGAGTCATGAAAATATTGATAGGCATTAGCCAAGGCAGATTCAAGCACAAGGACGCAATTACTTCTCATGTTTGATTGAAACTTGGGCCATATAGTGAAATTTTAAGAGTGGCACTAAGTGCCCATAGCGAGATTTATCCCTGCTCCCCTTTCTCCAAACTGCTTAGGAGCCTAAAACACCTTGACAGGACTTATATAAGAAACACTGCTGGCCAGTGCTACTTTTCTCCCATGCAGTCTTTGACTCTGTCCTTACAGGTGGGAAACAACATGAGCTAATTGTGTAAGCTAATTTGGGAAAGGTGGACACTACATGGATGTACAAGAGTAATGACACAATTAAATTTTGAGGCTACTAATTACAAATTTAGCCCTCATCAAAATATCTTGGGAAAAAAAATCCAAGTTAAAATACTAGAATCACTCTCATTGAGATGTTATAGAAATGTTATAGAACCTTGTACACTGAAGTTTCTCTACTGAAGTATAGTGACCTTATTTTTTAATATTTTATATTTTTGGTGGTCCTAAAACATACTATTTAACTTAAACTCTTGGACTGATTTTGAGTAATGTACTCATCTTTTTTTTTTAATGAGTTGTACAGCTATGAATTCTCTTATTTCAAATTTAAAGAAAATAGATTATTTTCAGATTTTCTCCATCATACAGATGAACTATATAAATAAACTTTACATCGAGAATCTCAGTCCTTCAGAGATTGAAAGTTGTCCTCTTATTAGTTATAACTAGTATTTGTCCCAGGAGAAGATAGTTCATGTATATTCTAGTCATTTTGCATATTATATGAACAGCATTCTTAAATGAAGTTACTATTTTACATATGAGAACATTGAAGGTTTGCCCAAAGTCACATGGATAGTAAATATTGGACTAGAAAGAGAAACTGGGCATGACTGACTCATCATTTCATTTTTTTCAGTATGAACCTGAGCAACTGTTACACTTGCTTCTTCTCTTTAATTCTCCTCTCCTCTTTACCTCTCCTCTCTCCTATCTTCCTCCTTTTCTCAAATTCCAGATGACAGCCTTTTAAACCTCCTGAACTATACCTTTAGAAAGTTTGTACTTCAAATGGTTATTTACATTGTTCACATCAGCCTTACTTCTCCTTGGTTTACCTTAGTTGGTCTGAGAGCAAGCCGGTCAAACAGGTCTGGTCTAGAAATCTGTTGTGGAATTGTTATCTGCATGGATGATAGGCTTTAGTATTTCCTCTATTAAAATCATTCCTTATTTTTCAATAAGATGAGTGTATCTCTACTTTCATTCTTAACCCATTGCTAATCTATATCCCTGACCCTTGATCTCTTTCTCTTTTTTTTTTTCTTTTTCTCTGCGGTACACGGGCCTCTCACTGTTGTGGCCTCTCCCATTGCGGAGCACAGGCTCAGGACGCGCAGGCTCAGCGGCCATGGCTCACGGGCCCAGCCGCTCCGCGGCATGTGGGATCTTCCCGGACCGGGGCACGAACCCGTGTCCCCTGCATCGGCAGGCGGACTCTCAACCATTGTGCCACCAGGGAAGCCCTCTTTCTCTTTTGATATGTACTAGACCCTAGGCTTCTCAAATTGTACAGTCCCTGGCACTGAACAAAATAAACTGGTGACAGTTTGCACTGGAGAGGGAAACTGGCCAGAAAGAGAATTTTAGTTGTTTTCCCTTTTTTGCCTTTGTAATTTTAAACCAGATGAATGTATAAGCTTTTACAAAATTTGAAATTTAATTCTTCAACATTACTTTATATACCTTTAAACTTCTCAAACACAATAAAATGCTGTATTTCCCAACTCAACCAAAATAAGAGCATGTGGCCTCTAATGTCTATGTATTATCGTATTTCAAATGTAAAATTAGAATAGTAAGGAATTTCAGTAGTAGGAGCCTGTTAGTGATTTTATTTTATTCTTTATGTGCACATGACAAAGTTGTAAGAGAGTGTTGTCATCACTCACACTTTCATCACAGGGGTAAAATGTGAACTCTGTTTTGCCCTTATTGGAATATTTCATGGAAACCTCATGAGGGGAGTAGTATCTGTCTTTGAGATTAACTATCAATATAAACAATTGCAGTTGCAAAGTAAGTGATAGTTACTTAATAATGTTTGTTAATTGAATATATGCACACACACCCACAGTCAGACTTCTTTTAAGAAAGGCAAACCGCTTTGATGGATCTATTGTACCTAAGTCTCTCTTTCTCTTTACCTGACAGTATAAAACCCTTTCCCATATCTATTCTCACAGGAGAGCTAAGAGAGGCCCATGGAAGTGCCTCTGATTGTCATATGTGTGTAAGGAGGCTCAAAAAATAATAACCAGCTAGAGCAATTAATTCAGGACTGTTAGTTACAGCTAATTGACTCCCATCTACAGTCCTTCAGCCTGGTCAAAGGCCTTTTTCCATGTCATCGTCAGATTTTACTATTTTTCTATTATTCATGGACTTTGAGTGGTTGATTAGAAAGTATAATATTAAATTGTATAAACAACTTTCACATCCTAGCAGAGGCATTCTCGTAATGAAAATCATATGACCAAGTTATCTATACCGGTCATTTCTAGGAGATAGAGAAGACTGTGAAGTAAATTTAAAAAGCATCAACTACTTATTATACTTATTTAATTTTAGTCACGATACTTAATGCTTTGAAATTTCAAGTGACATCTAATAACTTTAAAGAAGGATATACAATTTTCATTTTTTTAACAAATGCAACACAAGATATGCAGCTTGGGGTACATTTCAGTGAAATATTTTTCCTTTGATGGATTGTGTCTGTTGCAATGGGCTCACTGAATTTTAGATGAGAAGTGTACTAGACTTTCCACCTCTTCTTCCTGCAGCGGCGGCAGCAGCGCTTGGCAGCAGCAACTTGAGACTGCGCCCGGGGCAAGCCCCCCCCCAGGGTGGTGCTCAACTGAGACGGGGGCTCAGTGCCCGAAGGGGCTGCCCCTCCAAGAGCAGAGGCAGCGAGAGGACGTGTGTGCACCGGTCCGCACGGGGAAGCAGTAGGGACGGAGCCCGGCACAACCTCCCGGTTCTCCCTCCAGGCTTCTTTTACCTTTGGATCAATTAAATAATTTAATATATTCACCACTTAATGCAGCTTTTTTAAAAACTGAAGTAAAGATCATAGAGGAAAAACTATGGCCTTAGAAAACTTTGTGACTTCATTAAACAGCAAAAACAAAAAACAGCAGGAAAAGTAAGTTTTTTAAAAATCCAGAATCTGGGACATAGAAATGATACCACAAATAGGTCAATCGCAGGAAATCTGAGACTGTCCTTAAGACATTTCATCTTGGGGACCCGGAGGAAGATGGCGGAAGAGTAAGACGCGGAGATCACCTTCCTCCCCACAGATACATCAGAAATTCATCTACACGTGGAACAACTCCTACAGAACACCTACTGAACGCTGACAGAAGACCTCAGACCCCCCAAAAGACAAGAAACTCCCCACATACCTGGGTAGGGCAAAAGAAAAAAAGAATAAACAGAGACAATAAGATAGGGACGGGACCTGCACCAGTGGGAGGGAGCCGTGAAGGAGGAAAGGTTTCCACACACTACAAGCCCCTTCGCGGGCGGAGACTGCAGGTGGCGGAGGGGGAAAGCTTCGGAGTAGCGGAGGAGAGCACAGCAAAAGGGGTGTGGAGGGCAAAGCGGAGAGATTCCGGCACAGAGGATCGGTGCCCTCAGGCACACACCAGCCCGAGAGACTTGTCTGCTCGGCCGCCGGGGCGGGCGGGGCTGGGAGCTGAGGCTCGGGTATCGGCTTTCAGTCGGAGCGCAGGGAGAGGACTGGGGCTGGTGGCAGGAAGAGAGCCTGAAGGGTTAGTGCACTACGGCTAGCCCGGAGGGAGTCCAGGGAAAGGGTGTGGAGCTGCCGAAGAGGCAAGAGACTTTTTTCCCTTTTGTTTCCTGGTGCGCGAGGAGAGGGCATTAAGAGGGCTGCTTGGGGAAGCGCCGGAGACAGGCGCGAGCCGCGGGTAAGGCGCGGACCTCGGAGACGGGCGTGGGACGCTGGGGCTGCCGCCGCCGCCGCCGCGGGGCCTGTGTGCGAGCGCGGGTCACTGTCCGCCCCACCTTCCGGGGGGCCTGTGCACCCCGCCACTGCCGGGGTCCCGGGACAAGGGGAAGGCTTTCCCGGGAAAGCGCACGGAGCGCCACGGGCTGCTGCAACGTCACGCCGGCCTCTGCCGCCACAGGCCCGCCCCACACTGCGCGCCCCTCCCTCCCCTCTGCCTGAGTGAGCCAGAGCCCCCGAATCAGCGGCTCCTTTAAACCCGTCCTGTCTGAGCGAAGAACGGACGCCCTCTGGCGACCTACGCGCAGAGGCGGGGCCAGGTCCAAGGCTGAGACCCAGGAGCTCTGAGAGCAGAGACAGGGAAATCTCTCTGTGCAGCCTCGGAGGCAGCGGATTAAAGCTCCATGGCCCATTTGATGTGCCCTGCGTCTGTGGAGTGCATGAATGGACAGCGAATCATCCCAAATTGAGGAAGTGGACTTTGAGGACAAGATTTAAGACTTTCTCCCCTTTTCCTCTTTTTACAACGAATTATCCCAAATTAAGGAGGTGGACTTAGAGAGCAAGATTTCAGACTTCTCGCCCTTTTCCTCTTTTTACAACGAATTATCCCAAATTGAGGAGGTGGACTTGGAGAGCAAGATTTTTAATTTTTCCCCCTGCTCTCTTTTTGTGAATGTGTATGTGTAATCTTCTGTGTAAGATTCTCTCTGTATAGCTTTGCTTCCACCATATGTCCCAGGGTTCTATCGGTCCATTTTTTTTTCAATAATTACTTTTTAATTTTAATAACACTATTGTATTTCATACTTTATTCTATTTTACTTTACCTGCTCTTTCTTTTTTCCTACCTTCCCTTCCTCGCTCCCTCCCTCTGCTCCTCCTTTCCTTCTTTCTTTTTCTTTCCTCCCTCCCTCCCTCCCACCCTTCTTCTTTCCACTTTCTTTTTCTTTCCTTCCTCCCTCCCTCCCTCCTGTCTTTCTTTCATTCTTTCCTTCCTCCCTCCCTCCCTCCCTTCTTCCATTCACTCTTCCTTTGGCTTTCATTCCTCCCTCCCTCCCTTCTTTCCTTCTTTCTTTCCATCCTTCCTCCCTCCCTCCCTCCTTTCTTTCTTCCTTCCTTCCTTCCTTCCCTTCTTCCTTTCTTTTTTATTTATTTATTTATTTATTTATTTATTTATTTTTTTTGCAGTATGCGGGCCTCTCACTGTTGTGGCCTCCCCCATTGAGGAGCACAGGCTCCGGACGCGCAGGCTCCGGATGCGCAGGCTCAGCGGCCATGGCTCACGGGCCCAGCCGCTCCGCGGCATATGGGATCCTCCCAGACCGGGGCACGAACCCGTATCCCCTGCATCGACAGGCGGACTCTCAACCACTTGCGCCACCAGGGAGGCCCCCTTCTTCCTTTCTTTCCCTCTCTCTTTCTTTCTTCTACTAATTCTTTCTTTCTACTTTTTCTACCTGTTATTCTGAGCCGGGTGGATGAAAGGCTCTTGGTGCTGCAGCCAGGAGTCAGTGCTGTGCCTCTGAAGTGGGAGAGCCAACTTCAGGACACGAGTCCACAAGAGACCTCCCAGCTCCACATAATATCAAGCAGCGAAAGTCTCCCAGAGATCTCCATCCCAACATTAGCACCCAACTTCACTCAACGACCAGCAAGCTACAGTGCTGGTCACCCTATGCCAAGCAACTAGCAAGGCAGGAACACAACCCCACCCATTAGCAGAGAGGCTACCTAAAAACATAATAAGGCCACAGGCACCCCAAAACACACCACCAGACGTGGACCTGTCCACCAGAAAGACAAGATCAAGCCTCAACCACCAGAACACAGGCATTAGTCCCCCCCACCAGGAAACCTACACAACCTACTGAAACAACCTTAGCCACTGGGGACAGACACCAAAAACAACGGGAACTACGAATCTGCAGCCTGCAAAAAGGAGACCCCAAACACAGTAACATAAGCAAAATGAGAAGACAGAAAAACACACAGCAGGTGAAGGAGCAAGATAAAAACCTACCAGACCTAAAAAATGAAGAGGTAATAGTCTACCTGAAAAAGAATTCAGAATAATGATAGTAAAGCTGATCCAAGATTCTATTTCCAAGATCCATAATCTTGGAAATAGAATAGACAAAATGCAAGAAACAGTTAACAAGGACCTAGAAGAACTAAAGATGAATCAAGCATCGATTAAAAACACAATAAATGAAATGAAAAATACTCTAGATGGGATCAATAGCAGAATAACTGAGGCAGAAGAACGGATAAGTGAGGTGGAAGTCAAAATAGTGGAAATAACTGATGCAGAGCAAAATAAAGAAAAAAGAATGAAAAGAACAGAGGACAGTCTCAGAGACCTCTGGGACAACATTAAATGCACCAACATTCGAATTATAGGGGTTCCAGAAGAAGAAAAGAAAAAGAAAGGGACTGAGAAAATATTTGAAGAGATTATAGTTGAAAACTTCCCTAATATGGGAAAGGAAATAGTTAATCAAGTCCAGGAGGCACAGAGAGTTCCATACAGAATAAATCCAAGGAGAAATATGCGAAGACACATATTAATCAAACTGTCAAAAATTAAACACAAAGAAATCATATTAAAAGCAGCAAGGGAAAAACAACAAATAACACACAAGGGAATCCCCATCAGGTTAACAGCTGATCTCTCATCAGAAACTCTACAAGCCAGAAGGGAGTGGCAGGACATAATTAAAGTGATGAAGGAGAGAAACCTACAACCAAGAACACTCCACCCAGCAAGGATCTCATTCAGATTTGATGGAGAAATTAAAACCTTTACAGACAAGCAAAAGCTGAGAGAGTTCAGCACCACCAAACCAGCTTTACAACAAATGCTAAAGGAACTTCTCTAGGCAAGAAACACAACAGAAGGAATATACCTACAATAACGAACACAAAGCAATTAAAGAAATGGGAATAGGAACATACATATCAATAATTACCTTAAATGTAAATGGACTAAATGCTCCCACCAAAAGACACAGATTGGCTGAATGGATACAAAAACAAGACCCATATATATGCTGTCTACAAGAGACCCACTTCAGACCTAGAGACACATACAGATTGAAAGTAAGGGGATGGAAAAAGATATTCCATGCAAATGGAAATCAAAAGAAAGCTGGAGTAGCAATTCTTATATCAGACAAAATAGACTTTAAAATAAAGACTATTAGAAGAGACAAAGAAGGACACTACATAACGATAAAGGGATCGATCCAAGAAGAATATATAACAATTGTAAATATTTATGCACCCAACATAGGAGCACCTCAATACATAAGGCAAATACTAACAGCCATAAAAGGGGAAATCGACAGTAACACAATCATAGTAGGGGACTTTAACACCCCACTTTCACCAATGGACAGATCATCCAAAATGAAAATAAATAAGGAAACACAAGCTTTAAATGATACATTAAACAAGATGGACTTAGTTGATATTTATAGGACATTCCATCCAAAAACAACAGAATACACATTTTTCTCAAGTGCTCATGGAACATTCTCCAGGATAGATCATATCTTGGGTCACAAATGAAGCCTTGGTAAATTTAAGAAAATTGAAATTGTATCAAGTATCTTTTCTGACCACAATGCTATGAGACTAGACATCAATTACAGGAAAAGATCTGTAAAAAATACAAACACATGGAGGCTAAACAATACACTACTCAATAACGAAGTGATCACTGAAGAAATCAAAGAGGAAATTAAAAAATACCTAGAAACAAATGACAATGGAGACACGACGACCCAAAACCTATGGGACGCAGCAAAAGCAGTTCTAAGGGGAAGTTTATAGCAATACAATCCCACCTTAAGAAACAGGAAACATTTCGAGTAAACAACCTGACCCTGCACCTAAAGCAATTAGAGAAAGAAGAACAAAAAACCCCCAAAGTTAGCAGAAGGAAAGAAATCATAAAGATCAGATCAGAAATAAATGAAAAAGAAATGAAGGAAACGATAGCAAAGATCAACCAAACTAAAAGCTGGTTCTTTGAGAAGATAAACAAAATTGACAAACCATTAGCCAGACTCATCAAGAAAAGAAGGGAGAAGACTCAAATCAATAGAATTAGAAATGAAAAAGGAGAAGTAACAACTGACACTGCAGAAATACAAAAGATCATGAGAGATTACTATAAGCAACTCTATGCCAATAAAATGGACAACCTGGAAGACATGGACAAATTCTTAGAAATGCACAACCTGCCAAGACTGACTCAGGAAGAAATAGAAAATATGAATAGACCAATCACAAGCACTGAAATTGAAACTGTGATAAAAAATCTTCCAACAAACAAAAGCCCAGGACCAGATGGCTTCACAGGCGAATTCTATCAAACATTTAGAGAAGAGCTAACACCCATCCTTCTCAAACTCTTCCAAACAATATCAGAGGGAGGAACACTCCCAAACTCATTCTACGAGGCCACCATCACCTTGATACCAAAACCAGGCAAGGATGTCACAAAGAAAGAAAACTACAAGCCAATATCACTGATGAACATAGATGCAAAAATCCTCAACAAAATACTAGCAAACAGAATCCAACAACACATTAAAAGGATCATACACCATGATCAAGTGGGGTTTATTCCAGGAATGCAAGGATTCTTCAATATACGCAAATCAATCAACGTGATACACCATATTAACAAGTTGAAGGAGAAAAACCATATGATCATCTCAATAGATGCAGAGAAAGCTTTCGACAAAATTCAACACCCATTTATGATAAAAACCCTGCAGAAAGTAGGCATAGAGGGAACTTTCCTCAACATAATAAAGGCCATGTATGACAAACCCACAGCCAACATTGTCCTCAATGGTGAAAAACTGAAATCATTTCCACTAAGATCAGGAACAAGACAAGGCTGCCCACTCTCACCACTCTTATTCAACCTAGTTTTGGAAATTTTAGCCACAGCAATCAGAGAAGAAAAGGAAATAAAAGGAATCCAAATTGGAAAAGAAGAAGTAAAGCTGTCACTGTTTGCAGATGACATGATACTATACATAGAGAATCCTAAAGATGCTACTGAAAAACTACTAGAGCTAATCAATGAATTTGGTAAAGTAGCAGGATACAAAATTAATGTACAGAAATCTCTGGCATTCCTGTACACTAATGATGAAAAATCTGAAAATGAAATCCAGAAAACACTCCCATTTACCATTGCAACAAAAAGAATAAAATATCTAGGAATAAACCTACCTAAGGAGACAGAATACCTGTATGCAGAAAATTATAAGACACGGATGAAAGAAATTAAAGATGATACAAATAGATGGAGAGATATACCATGCTCCTGGATTGGAAGAATCAATATTGTGAAAATGACTCTACTACCCAAAGCAATCTACAGATTCAATGGAATCCCTATCAAACTACCACTGGCATTTTTCACAGAACTAGAACAAAAAATTTCAAAATTTGTTTGGAAAAACAAAAGACCCCGAATAGCCAAAGCAATCTTGAGAACGAAAAACGGAGCTGGAGGAATCAGGCTCCCTGACTTCAGACTATACTACAAAGCTACAGTAATTAAGACAGTGTGGTACTGGCATAAAAACAGAAAGATAGATGAGTGGATCAGGATAGAAAGCCCAGAGATAAACCCACGCACATATGGCCAACTTATCTTTGATAAAGGAGGCAGGAATATACAGTGGAGAAAGGACAGCCTCTTCAATAAGTGGTGCTGGGAAAACTGGACAGGGACATGTAAAAGTTTGAGATTAGATCATTCCCTAACACCATACACAAAAATAAGCTCAAAATGGATTAAAGACCTAAATGTAAGGCCAGAAACTATCAAACTCTTAGAGGAAAACATAGGCAGAACACTCTATGACATAAATCACAGCAAGATCCTTTTGGACCCACCTCCTAGAGAAATGGAAATAAAAACAAAGATAAAGAAATGGGACCTAATGAAACTTCAAAGCTTTTGCACAGCAAAGGAAACCATAAAGAAGACCAAAAGACAACCCTCAGAATGGGAGAAAATATTTGCAAATGAAGCAACTGACAAAGGATTAATCTCCAAAATTTATAAACAGCTCATGCAGCTCAATAGCAAAAAAACAAACAACCCAATCCAAAAATGGGCAGAAGACTTAAATAGGCATTTCTCCAAAGAAGATATACAGACTGCCAACAAACACATGAAAGAATGCTCAACATCATTAATCATTAGAGAAATGCAAATCAAAACTACAATGAGATATCATCTCATACCAGTCAGAATGGCCATCATCAAGAAATCTAGAAACAATAAATGCTGGAGAGGGTGTGGAGAAAAGGGAACACTCTTGCACTGCTGGTGGGAATGTGAATTGGTACAGCCACTATGGAGAACAGTATGGAGGTTCCTTAAAAAACTAAAAATAGAACTACCATATGACCCAGCAATCCCACTACTAGGCATATACCCTGAGAAAACCATAATTCAAAAAGAGACATGTACCAAAATGTTCATTGCAGCTCTATTCACAATAGCCCGGAGCTGGAAACAACCTAAGTGTCCATCATCGGATGAATGGATAAAGAAGATGTGGCACATATATACAATGGAATATTACTCAGCCATAAAAAGAAATGAAATTGAGCTATTTGTAATGAGGTGGATGGACCTAGAGTCTGTCATACAGAGTGAAGTAAGTCAGAAAGAGAAAGACAAATACCGTATGCTAACACATATATATGGAATTAAAAAAAAAATGTCATGAAGAACCTAGGGGTAAAACGGGAATAAAGACACAGACCTACTTGAGAATGGACTTGAGGATATGGGGAGCGGGAAGGGTAAGCTGTGACAAAGCGAAAGAGAGGCATGGACATATATACACTACCAAACGTAAGGTATATAGATAGTGGGAAGCAGCCGTAGAGCACAGGGAGATCAGCTCGGTGCTTTGTGACCGCCTGGAGGGGTGGGATGGGGAGGGTGGGAGGGAGGGAGATGCATGAGGGAAGGTATGTGGGAACAGATGTATATGTATGACTGATTCACTTTGTTATAAAGCAGAAACTAAAAAAAAAAAAAGAAGAAGTTTACTAGAGAGGAGTATGATTTAAAAGAGAATATGTTATTTAATAGATATTTTACAAAGAGTTTTTCGTTTAATATCCATAACAGTCCTAAAAGGAAGGTATAAGTATTGACATTATGGAAACAGGAAAGCCAGCGCAAAAATTTGAGTCACCTTCCCCTACCTGGGCCCTATCCCTATTCAATGAATTCAGATCTGCCTGGGCCCGAGTCCACACACTTCTCACTTTCTACTACCGTTGGTACATTAGTCCAGTCCAGTAAGTAGGAAAAGGCAGTGGAGACCTTTACCTTTCCTCCTGGGCTATTTAGGTCCTGAAGAAGGTTTGCTGTTTTTGTTGGATACTAAACACTATCTCACAGGTCTGAGTTGTAAATGCAGATGTCTTATTATCACCATGAAATTATAGACAGTTTCAGAGCAAAATCACCGTCTATTTCTCCTTTGTATCTTTAGAATAGCTAGAACTGAGATGATTAATGAACAGCCTTGAAATATAGATGGAGAAGGATTTCAGGGAATATGGGTGGAAGAGAAGAGGGAATCAATAGTAAATTGGCTAGGTAAAAGACCACACAATTATAAAACAAAAATTCATGCATATTCTTTTTATCATCCATCCAAGCACATTTATAGTTATATAAATTGGTTCTCTTCCCTTATGTCTATTTTGTTACTTATGCAAATCAGTAAATGCCAGTCCAGAAACAAATGTGCACAGTGGATTCAGCCACAAAGTAACATGAGGTTCATTGATATCAGGGAAGGTCAAATCTGATTATTACAAGTCACAGGTTACCTGTTATGCCAAATGTCACCAGGGTTACTGAGCAGTCTTTTTGTTTATTCACTGAGGATAATGTTCCAGCTTATTTTCACGGCTTAGACATTCCCTTTCACTGACTGAAAGGTCCAGGGTCCAGATTAAACCCTCATCCCCTCTCATCCATTCCTCCCCCTGGCACCTTAAACTTCTATGTATCAAATGCTTCACCTTACTATTCTTTGACCACACCATACCTCCTCACACTTCTGTGGTTTTGCACATCATTTCCTCCATTTTCCCCCACCTCACCCACCTTTTAAATTCTTTCTCATTCATTGAGACTCACCTCAGATAAATCCTCTCTGTTTTTGCCTACAATCCTAGGCAAAATTAGTCAAGTCCTGGATGTTTTATATAAAGTGGTAACAATATTAATTTTGATGTCAAATAGATTTTGATTTAAATTTTTGATACCTAACTTACTATTTTGAGTATTGTTTGATTTCCAGTTTAATTTTTGTTATTTGTAAAATGAGAATTATACCAACCACTGTTAGGTTGATGGTTAATTAGATACTATAATGTATGATGATACCTCTCTCTATTGTATTCCCATAAATTTGTTTATCCCTCTGCTGTATACTTACTTATTGTTACAATCATGTGCAAATGTTCTCCATTAACTCCCACTGCCACAGGAAAGGACATAGGACTCTAGACATTTTGTAGCCAGAAGCAAAGTTAAGTCTTGGCACACAGTGACGGCTGGATAAATGGTTACTCAATTAACTAAACGGAACTTTTGAAATGATAGTGTTGCATTTCAATACATGTAGTTTCTTACCAGTTTGTTAAGTAACCACTTTTCAAGGTTCATAACTTTACTCCCAAAGAAATTATGTTTGTATTTTCCCCTTCAGGCCACATTTTAATTTTAATTTGCGTTTGTAAAAGCTGTGAACTGTAAAAACATTTGAACTGGCTTGATTCTTGATAATCAACTGTTATAGGAACAGGTGGTGTGAATTAATTTAAATTTTTAAATTTGAGCTTTAAAATTAAAATTCAGAAAACATGTTCTGAGCTCTCTGTTTAAAAATTTAAAACAAGGTTCTGTGAAACTCTTATCACATTAAACAAAAAATAAGAGCATGATTAAAAAGAAACCAGTAGCAGCAATTCTTGGCCTAGAAAGGGAAAAATTATCTATTTCCACTAACTGAATATAATTTTGTTTCTTCTCATGTTTCACTCTAGAGGTGTTTCATTCTAGCTTTCTTCTACCAAGGTCTTAATTTGAAGCAACAAGAACATAATCTTTTAAGAATTAAATTTAAAATATTCTATAGATTTCCACCCCATTTTTTTTTTTTTTTTTTTTTTTTTTTTTTTTTGCAGTACGCGGGCCTCTCACTGTTGTGGTCTCTCCCGTTGCGGAGCACAGGCTCAGGACGCGCAGGCCCAGCAGCCATGGCTCACGGGCCCAGCCGCTCTGTGGCATGTGGGATCTTCCCGGACCGGGGCACGAACCCATGTCCCCTGCATCGGCAGGCGGACTCTCAACCACTGCGCCACTAGGGAAGCCCAATGCAAAACTTTTTAAATTATAAGAGTATTACTTCAGGAACATATGGTATATTATTTGTATTTATCTACAGCAAATCCATGTCAACTAGGAAAAAAAGCATTTATACTTCCTGATAATAGAAAATATGAAAATTTTACAAAAATAAACCTTATTGAGAGACATTGAGCTCCAGCCATAGAATTAAGTGCTAGGGTTGGGTATTTTTCTACTGATCCCTTAGAAAGTATAAATGTGCACCTGTAACCCCAGAAAATTCATTACATGGGTAAGATTTTATCTAGAGAACTTTTCTTTCCACAATGAACAATTTCTCTTCTTGGATTTAAAAAGCCCACCTCCCCTATCCCCATACATATCCATATATTTTGAAGAAGTGTCATATTATAAGTTTCTAGGAATATTCTGACCCTGGGTCTACAAAGTTTAAGAACAAGCACTAAAAGATACTATAATTCTATTACAACATAGATATACTGAAGGCATGACCTCAATTTTGAAAGTACGAATTAGAATTAAGCATCCAGTTATTGATGTTGTCATTTGTCTAGGTATGTATTTATAGACCCATTGGGAAGGTTTCTAAAAGGCAACAATTTTTGATAGGAAATTTTTGATAGAAAATATTTCATTATTTGACTTACATTGAATTTAAGTCTCTTGAGTGCACATAAGCTCCTTGGTCACAATATATTATTTCTCTATGGGATTTATGTTCTTTATATATTTTACCTTTATATATACATACATACCCTGGGGTATGATTTGGTTATATGACACATTAATACAAAATGTGCATGTTTGATTCTCTTAGGCTTTCACTTTGATTTAAGGCACTTTAACCCCCAAATCTTCTGTTGTTTTTATTCTTTTTTACATTTCCTCCCTTATCAGACTTTTTTTTTTTACTTTAGGATTATTATCTGAATGAAGCCAAAATACGATGAGAGTATCTGCAAATTGAAACACAAGAATTTACTTTTAGTGGAGAATGTAGCCTTTGGCAATATTTTAAACACTGCTTAAACAATGCACAGGCTAATAGTGAAGTTTTGCATGTGCTATGATTTAATCTTCTCAGATTTTGAAGGGCAAACAAATGTCCTTTACTTTTAAAGTTTAACATTTTCCTCATATTTAGACTTGGAAAAAATAATCTGTTCACTGCTCAGTTTCACCATTTTTAAGTTAAGATCCAAAATCACAGATTGGCATAAATTTAAGTATAAATCTACTTTTCTCAGACATCGCAGCCTGGTAACTAATCAAGTCACATAGATGATCCATATTTTACTGAATTTGTCAAGTTATACAATAGTTTAACCCAAATAAGGTCCTTTACTAGAATAATAGCTTTTCTCAACATGTTTCTTAAATACTCATACAAATAGACAGCTACCCTGCTACTTACTGTCTCTTTTCTCTTCTAATGGTTCCTCCTCACCCTCATTTTTGAGTCAAAACCCCCATGCCTGCTGTTGAAATATGGATTATCTTTAAGGAAACAAAGTTTTGCTGTGTACAATACCAAAGAGGGTTGGAGGTGGAGGGAAATGCTTTATTTTCCTTTTTTTATTTTTTTCCGGTACACGGGCCTCTCACTGTTGTGGCTTCTCCCGTTGCGGAGCACAGGCTCCAGACACACAGGCTCAGCGGCCATGGCTCACGGGCCCAGCCGCTCCGCGGCATGTGGGATCTTTCTGGACTGGGGCATGAACCCGTGTCCCCTGCATCGGCAGGTGGACTCTCAACCACTGCACCACCAGAGAAGCCCTATTTTCCATTTTTGATTCTTTCTAACAGAGAGCTATATTAGTTCAGTTGGCATCCTATTGTCCTAAGGAATTTTGCAAGGAATAGCTCTGTTAGCATTTCTAGCTTGTATATTCAGCATACCTTACCTTCCACCTCTCACCTAAGATTTAAAAACAAGGAAAGCAAAGCAAGGAAATAAATCTGAATGAAACACAGGAAAGACAGAAGGTAATACTCAGAATCTACATCCCCCTCCACCTCTTTTAAGTCATCACTATCTAGCCCTGCTACAACCTACAGGATGCCCTTTTTCTATGCAGGTGATGGCCACATTGTCTTGACTACAGTTTCAATGGCTTTCTGAATTCTGCCAGTATCACTTGGGAGGAATCATGGTTTGAACTGTGTCCCTCAGAAAGGTATGTTGAAGTCTTAACCCCCGTACTTGTGAATGAGACCTTATTTGGAAATAGGGTCCTTGCAGAGAGAATCAAGCTAGAAGGGGATCATTGGAGTGGGTCCTTAATCCAATATGACTGGTGTCTTTAAAAGAAGAAGGTCATATGAATACGGTGACAGAGATTGGAGTTGTGCTACCACAAACCAAGGAACACCTGGGGCTACCAGAAGCTGGAAGGGACAAGGAAGGATTCTCCTATAGAGAATTCAGAGGAAGCATGTCACTATTAACACCTTGATTTTGAACTCCTAACCTCAGGACTGTGAGAGAATACATTTCTGTCGTTTTAAGGCACACAGTTTGTGGCACTTCATTACAGCAGCCCTGGGAACCTAATGTTAATTAGTTTTCTGCTCTGCTCCCTGCACTGTGCTTCCTTCCCCTGAATCGTACTACTTGTTATAAATTAACATCCACCAAGGACTCGGACAAGTTCTCTTCTCCCTGAGCTTCAGATTCCTGACTTGTACAATATTATCAGTGATGCTTCCCTCCCATAACTGTGTCACTTAAGCAAAATAAAAAAACATGAAATATCTAACATGTATGAGTCATTATTTCCCTGCTTCATTAATTTCAAACATTTTCTAATTATATGGAATGTAAAATCCTCAATTTCATATTTATTAATGAAAGTCAAGATGTTTCATGTCTTAAAATATTTAACAAAAAATGAAGAAATATTTACAAAAATAACATTGGGGTTGCATTAGAGTCAGAGACATTATGATGAACTCATGTTGAGTTTAATATATAAATATTTATGGAAACAGAAACAACTACAGATATGTATGCATGTTGGCTAATTTTATGGGTCAGTTTGGCTGGGCCACTGTGCTCAGATATTTCATCAAACATTATTCTGGATGTTTCTGTGAGAATGATTTTGGATGAGATTAATGTTTAAATCAGTAGACTTTGAGTCAAGTGGCTTGCTCTCCATGATGTGGGTGGGTCTCATCCAATCAGTTGAAAGCCTAAATAGAATAGAAAGACTGTCATCCCTCAAGCAAGAAGGAATTCTGCAGCATATGACTATTGGATGTGAACTGCAACATTGGCTCTTCTCTGAGTCTCCTACCTGCTGGGCCATCCTGTAGATTTTGTATTTGTCAGCTCACATAGCCACATGAACCAGGTCTTTAAAATAAATCTCTTTCTATGGTGCACACATCCTACTGGTTCTATTTTTCTGGAGAACCATGATACAGTATGTACACAGGGGTTAGTATGTATATGTATACTACCTAGCTATACATATTGAGAAGCAATGACATACAGTAACAACAAGCACATCTAATACCTTGATTTTGGTTTCAAACACTATTCTCCAATAAAAAGGTACCAGGGATCCTTGTAGAAATAGTTGATTCTAGAACCAGGGCAGAAAAAAAAAAAAAGACAAACCCCGATCATCTTGTAGCTCCAAAAAGTAAGGAAATGTTAAAAAATGAAAGGATGGGGATACTTCAAAGAGACACGACTAACTTAAAAGGGTTCCCAATGGCCAAAGCTCAAACAATTTGAGCAACAAAATAAAAAACATTGTACTGGGTTATAACTTAAAGTATAAAATAAGTATACATGAGTTCATACTGATATAAATAAATGACTGAATAAATAAATAATTGAGGAAGAAGAAACAAGCGTTTCTTCTCAGAGGAATTCCAAATAATATGTGTAGATACTCCATGCTACAAGAGGTAAACAGTAATTCTTGTCTCTACCCTCAGTTAAGGATGGACTAGACTTAATGATTTATTTCCAAAGAATAGAGCATCAAAAGGGGAAATAGTGACTGTAGAGTGCAGAACCATGGAAAACACTACTTTAACCAAGTAATTAAGATTAACACCATGAATGATGTAATCTAGATAGCATGTACTTCTGATATGACATGAACAGAAGGGCACTTCACTTCTTTTGTATTCTTACCAAAACCTATAACCACAGTCTAATCATCATTAAGCAACAGACAAACTAAGATTAGAAGACATTATGCAGAATACCTGGCCAGTATTCCTCAAGATTGTCAAGGTCATAAAAACAAAGAGAGGACTTCCCTGGTGGCTCAGTGGTTAAGAATCCGCCTGCCAATTCAGGGGACACAGGTTCGAGCCCTGTAAGATCCCACATGCTGCAGAGCAACTAAGCCCGTGCGCCACAACTACTGAGCCTGTGCTCTGCAGCCCATGTGCCACAACTACTGAGCCTGTGTACCACAACTACTGAAGCCTGCACGCCTAGAGCCTGTGCTCCGGAACAAGAGAAGCCACCTGAATGAGAAGCCCACACACCACAATGAAGAGTAGCTCCTGCTCACCACAACTAGAGAAAGCCCGCGCACAGCAACAAAGACCCAATGCAGCCAAAAATAAATAAAAATATTCATTTATTTAAAAAAACAAAACAAAAACAAACAAACAAAAAAAGAGAGACAGAAAAACTGCCACAAACCAGAGAAGCCTGGGGAGGCCTGACAACTAAATGCAACGTGCTACCTTGGATTGGATCTGGAATATAAAGAGGACATTAATGAAAAACTTGGTGGAATCCAAATAAAGTCTACATTTCAGTTAACAGTAATATATCACTGTCAGTTTCTTAGTTCTGATAAATGTACCATGGTAATGTAAAATGTTAATGGGGGAAACTGAGCAAGGGTATGTGAACTCTGTACTCTCTTTGCCAATTTTCTGTAAATCTAAAATTATTACAAAATAGAAAGTTTATTTTTTTTAAAAGTAGCACCAATTTTAAAAGTAAATAGTAGAGATGGACTTATAATTCTCTGGCCAATTCATCTCTTCCTCTATTCCTGTTCTCCATTTTTAAACATATATAAAGGTCTATGCTAATATTTCTTACATAATTTTAGAGACAATCTTTTGTGTTCATGGAATGATAGGTGGAAGCAGAAACTTGTACAATATCTAATTTACTTTCAATCTTCTATCCCTGTAAAAGTGAGATTGCTATCACTTTTGTTACTTTTAAAATTTTATTTCTGTTATAAATTATATTCTTACACTTTTATTCCTTTTTCCATCAACAATAGCCAGTATCTCCTGAATCCTCATTTTGTAAGATTTGCATGTTATTATCACCCACAGCCTCTCCTCCAGCTCTTCTCTAACTTCCACTCTCTAGTCACTTGAGCATTTTCTTATGTATTGTCAAGGTTGGTTATACCATATTCTGTTCCATAACAATAAGTAACCCTTCTGCTCTATCTACAGCTTAGTTTTAAAATTGAAAGGCAATATGAAGTATTTTTTATTCATGTTCATCTAAATAGTGTTTACCATGGAACTCTGTCATACTGTGATAACATATTCTTTTCTATATAGTTTTATTCATCCTTTCATTTCATCATTTATATCTTTCCTGTAGTTTAAGGTGACTTTCTTTTTTTGTAGCTCTTACCACATTTTTGTTCTTTAAAATTCTCAAAATAACAAACCTATGAAATCTTTTTTTTCCTCATGAAATAATTCCCTTCTCTAATCTTCTATTCTCCCTCTCCAATGTGGGCTGATTACTGTATAAAACATTCTGGTCCATATCTATATGACTCTTGAGGATTGAATTCTTTATTTTCTAAATTCCATATGTCCATTTCCATTTTTTGGTGTTAGTTTGCTCATTTACTCCTTTTTACTAGAACTCACATTTAAGGAACTGCCTAAAAAAGGGTATGTGGAAAGTAATCTTTTGATAGCTTAATTGTGTTGCAGTGACTTTATTCTGTCCGTCATTCTTTCCATATGGTCCAGGATGAAGACTGATCGACTTTGAAGGCATGTGCCACTTTCTTCCAGGATTCAATTTTGTTGTTAAGAAGTCTGATGCTATTTTGAGTATTATTTCTCTATAGTTTAAGCAGTTTGGCCTTATAGGAACTCTTTTTGTCCTTGCCATACTGAGCTTTTACAATGCTTTTCTAAATGTATATCTTTTTCATATACTCTGCTAAGCACTCATTTAGCCCTTTTAATCTGTAGATTTATACTGACATCTTTCAGAAGTGTCTATTAATTTATTTTTAATCCCTTTCCTTGTATTTTCTCTCTTCATGCTTTCTAGAGATTTTTACTAGTTTGATGTTCAGTCCCCAGGATTGATCTTCTATGTCTTTTACCTTTTTTATCTTCTTGAGAAATTTCTTTGACTTTATCTTTTAAACTTCTTAATTAATTATTTTAGGGGCAATAAATTATTAATTGCTAAGAGATCTTTTTTGTTCTCTGATTACTTCTTTGTCATAGAATCTTATTCTTATATTATGGAAGCAATATATTCTTTACAAAAATCTAAGGCCCCTATTAAATTTTTGAATGTTTTATTCTCTTTTGTAAATTATCCATTTCCTTAGGGTCATTTATTCATCTGTTCACTTTAGCTTTTTTACATTTCATACTTTTCTAAACTTTCCTGTCAACTCTAGTTATCCATTTATGTGGATTCATGACTATGAGGTTTTCTGATGTGTGAGGTATTTGCTGATTGCCAGACTGTCTAGAATAAAGTCAGAATGTTGAATTCCTACATATTTGGATCCTTAAATCAGAATATAGATGGTCTTATTATAGGGCGGCTACTTCCTCACATGTTAACAACCTTTAAAAGGTTAATTTTTGATCTCAGAGTTAAAAAGCTGAGAGTGTCAAGTGTTCTATATTTAGTTGTGAGAAATGGAGTAGATTACTTATTCCATCTACCTACTGTAAATTAATCTTCACCTTTTATGGTAACTGAGACTTCCGGTTCTGAACTGTCCTGTAAGTTTGTGACATATATTGACTCTCTCCTCACCCCTGTTGCCTTTTCCTCATATTCTCTAGGCCACAGATTTTTCTATCCTTTTGCAGTAGTACCACTTTACCATCTGCTTTCTGTCTTCTAGAAATGTGTCAGAAGCTCATGGATAACCCCATTCTGCTTGCTTTGTTGCTGCAAATCACTTTAATGTAAAGTTAAGCAGGGAATGATATAAATACATATGTTCCAGCTACCATTTTGAACAAAGCTTCCCCTCTCCCAATCTTCTTTCTATTTGGAATTATTGTTCCTCCGTCTCATCTCAACATTGGTAAAAATTCTGTTTTGCACTGGGAAGATTTACTGACTAAGGAAAACAGAATGCCAATAAAATTGCTTTCAGTAGGCCTTACTTATTAGATGTTGGCTGTTCTAAGAGTTTACTACATAAAAGAAACTAGACAATTATAAAAATGAGATACATTATATGTGGTGTAGAGAAGACTATCTTCTCTCTTAACTCTTGGCCCCAGCTCCTCACCTACTGAATTAAAAAATATATATATCTCTGAGCTCTCTGCTAAATTTGATATATTTCAATTTTATACATAAACCCTCTGTTAGAAATATTTTTCATAATTTTAAATAACATCTCAATACTATAACCAAACAATATTTTTCAACACTTTCAAGGCATTCACAGAAATGGTTTTGATATGTGAAAGGAAGTCATATATTGGAATTTGTCTACATAAGTCTTCCTATCTAAGTACATGTGTGAACTTAAATGGGGCTTCATTATACACTATGCCTTCTAATTTAATAAATCAATATATAATTAATAAATAAATAAGAATATATGTACTAAACACATTCATGTAAGATTTTTCATGCATTCTCTAGTCTTGAAGACTATGTAGGTCTCTACATGCCCTTATAAGGATATTTTTCTTTATCACTAGACAGAATAAGTATCTTCTCATGTGGAGTGGGGCCATGACTTCAATGACATTTTAATGGATTTTAAGTGGATCTTGACCCTGACCTTATCTTATTTGTATGTGACTTTCTGTAAACCATTAGACCTATGTCCTTTATTCAGTTAAATTATGTGAAACAAAGCTGGTACATGCAATTCACTTCTTTTGTTCTGTGACAAAACAATATTTGTAAATGGCTTTTACTCATATGGTGAATTAGTGATAAAATTAGATAGTTATTTTCAATTATGGCATAAAAGACTATTGGGGAGTGAATTTTGGATCAGTGCATTTGAGCTGAACATTCCATTTGATGTCATTTCCAATGTCAGGAATGGCCTCTGTCTAATGTATGGCTATTTCAGTGAGGGCTATGCCACCTTGTCTTTCTCAACTTGGGGTATTTAAAGAGTTTCTTTATGTGACTGCCTGGTATCTTTGAACTATTTATTGTAAAAACCTGGCCATCTTTATATTTTTATGTAAAGTTAAAATCAAGTGTTTATAATTATTGCATTTTGGTTGTGATAATTAATATAACTTTATAGAAAATTATCAATAGACACTTTCCTTAATCCAGAAGATTTCTTTAATTTTTCCTCTGGGGAGAAATCATGTATTATCATCTAAAAACCAGTTTTATACTTGATTGAACTAAAATCTGGTCAAAGCACTTTTTATTCCTAAATTATCTGTAATATTTAGAATCCTAGAATTAGAAAGAATCTTTGAGATCATGTTGTCTAATCCATTCTTTATACTTATGGAAACTGAAGCTTGAGGTGACTGGTGAGTTGTTAATATACTAAAACTAACATTCAGCAAAGCCTCAGATCAGATAGAACCATTATGTGCTGGTTACCAGTCCACAGCTCTTTCCATTGCCACTTTGTGTCCACCACACTCCCATACCTCAGTAAATCAGATATTCCTTCCTCATTGGCCCAAAGAACTGACATAAATGAGTAAGTATGTCAAAGCTATTTGTCATTTATCATTGTACAGGAATTCACAGAGTCCTGGTATCATAGAATAAGAAAGATCTTAGAGGTCATCCAACATTATATTATATTACATTATATTAGTTTATATTACATTCTATTCTATTCTATTCTGTTATAGTGTGTTATATGTAATATTACATAGGCTTAATATATTATTTTTGTATTAATTTTATATCCTATGTATACATTTAAATCTTGATTTTTTTATTCAATTAAAACTACTTATTCAGTACTTACTATGTAAAAGATATAATGCTTAGCACTTTACATATATTATCTAATTTAATTTTCACAATCACCTTGAGAAGTTTCCTAGTCACCAATTACAGACAGGCAAGCAATGTTGAAGAGACAGTCTTTGAGAGAGTGAACATCTCACTTCATATCTCACAGAGCAGGAAATACAAAGTCAAGTCTATCTTTCTCCATGGTCTGTATTGTTAACCATACTTTTCTTTGGCACTTCACACTATGTTCTGCAAAACTGCCGATCTTGTTCTCACTTTAGGGTATTCAATGTAATGGGTCCTTCTGCCTGGGAATGTTTTCTCCTCCATCCTTGAATCATTCCCAACTTCCAGTCATTGAGATCTCAGTTGAAATGTCAGCTCTTCAGAAAACTGTTTCTTGTTCATTTGTTTATGTTTATTTATCATATTTTAGTTATTCACTTTTAGGGTTAGGGTTAAGATTGTGGTTAGGGTTATTTACTTTATATTCTTATTGATTATGATTAAGTTTTCCATAACTTCTTTTTATCTATATTTCTTTCTTCCTTTCTCCCTTCCTTTCTTCCTTTTGTTCTTTCTCTCTCTCTCTATTTCTTTCGTTCCTTCTTCTTTCTATTGTCTTTTTTAGACATTCACTAAAATGTAAATTCATGAAAGCAATACATTTGTCTCCTTTACAACTTTAACTTAGTCCAATGCCTGGCATGAAGTAGCTCTCAAAGGTTATGACTTGAGGGCTTCCCTGGTGGCGCAGTGGTTGAGAGTTCGCCTGCCGATGCAGGGGACACGGGTTCGTGCCCCGGTCTGGGAAGATCCCACATGCCACTGAGCAGCTAGGCCCGTGAGCTATGGCCGCTGAGTCTGCACGTCCGGAGCCTGTGCTCTGCAATGGGAGAGGCCACAACAGTGAGAGGCCCGTGTACCACAAAAAAAAAAAAAAAAAAAGATTATGACTTGAATGAATAAGTGAACTTACATGATTTACAGACTCTTAGCATTTTTTGTTATTATAATCTCATCATAAGAGTTAATGATATTTTTAACAAAATAATTTATTTTCAGATATAGTATATAACTTAGGAGATGCATTATAATTTATTTATTCTCTACTTTTAATTTTTTAAATTTTTAGTTTGCTATATATATATATATTTTTTTTTTTCTCTAGATAAAAGTTTTTCAACCTTGGCACTGTTGACATTTTGGCCTAAATATTTCTTTGTTGGGTATAAAGGTGGGATGCTGCCTCTTGCACTGTAGAATGGATAGCTGCATCCTTGGTCTTTACTCATTAGTAACTAGTAGCTTCTCCATCTGCAAGTTGTGAATACAACAATGTATCAAGATATGGCCAAATCACCCCCAGTTGGAAACCATATCTCTAAATTATGCTGCAATAAATACCTTTAGTTATAAAGATTCTTTCCATTAGTAAAAGTATTTCTAAGGGTCAACATCTCAGATATGTTTTGTAGATGGAAAAGTAGAGGCTTAGAGAGTAAAACATCTTGCCAAAGATTACAGTTATAAAGTGGCAAAGTTGGAACTTTATACCCAGTCAGCATGAGTTCAGGACTTTGTGTTTAACCACCATGTTTCGGGACTCCTAAATGAAGGCCCCATGAAGTCTGATCCCAGACTACAGTATCTTGCATTTCAATACTTTCCTACACTGTACTTCTACTCCTTTTTCCCAGATTATCTTGCTCTTCCATCCTGGTTTCTGGTAATCTATTTTCCTATTTTGTACTTGGAGATTCCTATTCTCCCTGACTCTTCCCTTCCACTCACCTCTCCCTTTGTTTTAGTCAGGTTCCAAAGAAGCAGACCCTAAGCCAAGGATGTATGCATAAGTGATTTATGAAGGAAATGACCACAAGGGTTACTGGTTAATGACCACAAGGGATAAGGAGTTGGAGGAATCAGGAGGGAGAAGGGAAGGAAGCCAAGTAACAGTGCAGATGCAATCTCAGGCATAAGTCCTGCAGAAGGTAACTTACGCCTGATTCTGCAGGGAGCTCTGGAATTACATATTATGCCTTAGAGGTACCCCATCTGGAGGCAAGAGAGCTGGTTTTCATAACATCTGTCAGTCTCTTGTCATTGTTAAGGGGTAGAAGATAGGTTGTTGAATACATACCAAAGCATTAATACCCCACCACTTCCACATAGAAAAAGTGAAAAGGATCCAATGGATTTGTGAAGAGCCCCACACTGTCCACTACATACTTCTCAGGTATTGAGTCAGCTCTATCCTAAAGTTCACCATCTGCTTACTGTTTTCTGTTGTTGTGACCATTCTACTAGGTCCTGGCTAACAAACCAGGAACACTTAACACTAGCTGTGAACAATGGTTCTGGGACCACGAGTTCTAGGATAGCCTCCTCTGGGAATCTTTGGTCTTTATCACAAAAGAAAAAAAAATTAAGTTTGTTCATGTATGTGGAAATTCATTGACACTTTGATAAGAGATCCCTGGACCAAATGTGGGCTCTTGGGGACTCCCATTTCAAGGCTTTGTCCTTGGTAGAACTGGAATTTTGGGCCTGAGGAAAATGGCAATTACTTCACTTAGGGACACCTTGTACCTTCATGGGGAGCTAAACTTAACTTTACAGATAGAAATTAGTCATCTTGTGATTCATAAATATGAACTCATTGTTATAAGGAGTATACCAGGGGCAGGCAGGAAGGCCATAGCAAAGACAATTACAGTCTTATTTCATTGCCATAAAGAAATTGTCACATGAGCCTTGACACAAATTCTTACAAACTGAGGATCATGCAACTATTGCCCAATAGAGTTAAACAGAATGATTGTACTTGGTCTTAACTGCCCAGTTTCTGTCATAAAAATTAGGCACTGAATAACCCCATGATACATAATGGAGTGAGAAAATGTTGAATTTCTTCATATCAGAGACTATGAGCACAATCCTAAAATAAATATCAAGCTATCAAAACCCCAATGCAAAATACATATCAATTTGCATATCATATCACTTGCAAGAAAAATTTATACAATTGATATCCTATAAGTGGCATTTATGACATACTTCTTTCATCCTCTCTGTTGTTTGGTCATCTTCCTTGCCTCTCTTCTCTTTCCTCTCCTTTACTTCCCTCACCAATTTAGTATTTATTTCCTAAGAAACAAGTTTACATAAACCTTAGTTAACTCTTTGCCAACAGAGATTTCTCACTTTTCAACTGCAAAGATCAAGGTATTTTTCTAATGAATCCATTCCAAAGAGGAATTCTAATGTCCACTGATTAAATAATAATTGTTTTCAATGTGTTTCAAATATATTGATGATATTTGAGAAAGTTATTGTAAGCAGAAGACTTCTTAATAGTGTAGTGCTGACAAAAAAGTAAGTTTGTAAAATCAGATTGTTATTTAAGAGCCCTGATTCTGAATAAAAGGCTCAATTTTCTCTTCTATATCCAGGAAACACTGGCTGATCCATGGCTCTTGCCAGCACTCTCATAGCTGCTTCAGACAGCCTGTTGCAGAAACTCTGGCTGAGTCATGTCTCTGCTCAGCTACTCAGTAATGAGCCATCTCTAGGGACATTCCTGAGACGTGCCAGAGATGTATTTCTAGTCTCCACCTATTTCTCTGTTATGCCCCAGGCCATGTCCACATTGGTGGAATTTCCAGTGCAATGCCCACTCCGGAGGATAAAGGGAAAGTTTGCAGAATTGCTACTGAATATTACTCAATAAATCAAGAAGCAATGAATGGAATGGAATGAAAAATTCTTGGCTGTTAGCCCTAGATGGAACCACTTCCTTCTTATAAGCAAATAGTGGTTAACAGGTTGGCTTGGAGGGTTGTGGGAGTAGGATAGTTTCTAAGTAGTTAATTTTACTCTGAAAATATGCAAAATACCTTTTTCAAAGGGAGGAACTAAGCTATTTCTTTTTTTTCCCCCCTCAGAGTAATAAGTATTTACTCAGGTAATATAGTCAGTGAACAAATGTTTGCTGATTTTAATTGTTAAACAAAATGATTCAAAAGAGTTACTAAATGAACATTTGCTGATTTAATAAATAACATTATGATTCACATATGAAATGTGTTAGGTTCTGCAAATACTACATTCTCTCCTTTCAGCCAGTATTCTACTTTTGTCCCAGGAGAGCCTTCAAAAGAAAATTGCTACTGCCAATCTAGAAAGATAGCCATCTGAGAATAAAAAGTATAAAACATAATAAAAAAGATGTTGGAGACAGTGAATTGTAGAGAAAATGCAGAAATGGCTCTTCTTTTCATCTCTATTTTGCTAATAGTCATATCTGCACCAAAACCAAAGTATAGGAATGGGCAAATTTTCAGACTCAAGAAAACTGCTTCATATCACTGTTTCCTGATTATCTTTTTCAAGATGCCCTACTGCTGTTAACTTTTAAAATATTTCTTCAATTTAAGCGCTCCTTTTTGTCCCCTGACACCATCTCCCTGCAAATGTTCCAGTGTTATTAGAACTGCTCCCTCCTGAATCTCCCCCTCTAGCCAGCGTGTTCATGTTCATGTACTCATGCACCACACCCGTTTTCCACATATGGCAGATATCACTGTTGGATCAACAATATTTCCTGCAGAGATTTCATTCTGAGACCTCTATCTGGGTAACTGTGATTTACAGATAAAATCTACTTGATGCAGTAACTGTAGTCATTCATCCTTTTAAGTCCATGCTTCAAAATACCACCAAGTTTTTTTTTTTTTAATAAATTGAGTATTCCACTTCCTTGTTTAAATCCTGCATGGCACACAATTTCCCAGAATATAAAATATAAACTCTTTGGCATGGTAAAAGGACTTTGCAAGGTGACCTTAACCAGCCTTTTCCTCTGCCTGTTACATATGGGTTCCAAGCTCAGAGTGCTCTAAATCACTCCTTGTTATCAACATGTGGTCCCTTTCAAGTCTCTATGCCTTCCCATTTGCTCTTCCCTTTAGCTGGCATAACTTCCTCTCTCGTATTACCACTTCTCAGTTTTAGGATTTGGTTTAAATGCTATCGTATCTGTGAAGTCGTCCCTCAATCTCTCAGATAGAGATAATTATTCACTCACTCTGCTCTTCAGAAGCTAACAAAAGCAGTGATTGTCTAAAACTGTGTCAAGTTGCTGTACTAAGGATAAGACGTTGCTGTCCTTTGAAAGATCATGGGCTACTGGAGCTATGAAGGTATTTCAATTATAACTTTTGTTTTTGCTCTATGTTTTTATTATTTTTGGATAGTCGTCCCTGAACTCTGAGCTCTTTGAAGAACTGTTTGTCAACACTGATTGTGAAGTTTAGGCAGAAGTCGCTGGAAGCCATAAGCACATTGGTGTCGAGAGAGAGGCAGAATGTACATGTAAGAAAGATCATTACAGGACCTTCCCATAACTAGTTGAGTATTGGTCAGTGCACTAATTAAAGATAAACATTTCCTATTACAGCAGCTTTCCAAATAGGCATCAGTTTTTAAAATTATTGAAATGTAGTAACAACTGCAGATCTGCCTGGGAATGAGCTGGCTATTATCTTTAGAACAGAGTTAGACTAGGACTGAGAAGGATTAGGTGATTAGGAAAGTGGATTATGGATGTAATTTTAGAAGAAAGCGAAGCCATTAGAGTTACTCCCTTAATAAAGCAAATTTCCTTAGAAGGGGTAACACATTAAGCAGCATCTTAGTATGCGTTTATTTATTATCTTTTCAAAAAATGTATATTGATGACCTTCCTCTGTGTAAAAGATTGTGCTAGATAGAGTTGACACAATAGATATAATCTTTTATTCTGAGGGCAAAAAGAAGACAATAAATAACTAATGTGCAATAACATAAATTACAAATAATCAATTATTTCACTGTAATTTTTTGTTTTTTAATTTAATTTTTATTTTATATTGGAGTATAGTTGATTTACAATGTTGTGTTAGTTTCAGGTGTACAGCAAAGTGATTCAGTTATACATATACATACACCCATACACACTACTACATATAAAACAGATAATCAACAAGGACCTACTTTATAGCAGAGGGAACTCTACTCAATATTCTGTAATAAACTATATGAGAAAAGAATCATCGTAATTTTGAGACACGGATGAAGAAAGCATAGAACAGAATAATAAAATTTAACCTTGTGGTCAGGCAACTTTTCTATGAGGAACTGATATTTAAGCCATGATATGAGTAATGGCAGGACTTAGGTGAAGAAGGGATGACAGAGTGTTCCAGGCTTAGTAAATAACCTGTGCAATTGCTCCATGGTTTAATGGTATAGAATGCATTCAAGGATATGAACAAGGCAGATACAGTTTGGAAGCAGAAACCTAGGGTCAACATGTATTAAGCTGAGTGTAGAGATGTACAGAGTAATCAGATTTTGGTAGGTCATATTCAGAATTTTGAATTTTATTATAAAAGCAATGGGTAGACATTTTCTCTTCTCTTTAAGAGGAAGGGATTTGTATAGAACATTGATCTTAACAGATTTTCTGGCTAAGGAATCATAGCTTGGAGATAGATAATGCTGATGTGAGGAAGTCTAGTAAAAACGCTTGAAATGTATTTGATACAGAATTGACAGGACTTGTTGTTACATTGGACATAAAGTTTAAAGGAGATGGAAGTATCAAAGATGATAATCTGCTTTCTGGCTTAAGCAATTAGGTGGAAGTCCAAGTTACTTTTTGCCAGTGGAACCTAGGAGGGGGGTCTGCTGGCCATGAGGGGACCTTGTATTTACTGCTGGATATACTGGATGTGAGGTAGCTATAGTACATCTGGATGGAGCTGCGAGTAGGCAAATGGTTATATTAGTGTGGAGTCAGATAACAGTTATAGGATTCAGATTTCTATTTTAGACTCTTCCACATATATCAGATAAATGAAGCCATTAGAGAAGATAATAAAGCCCAGGTAAAAATTATGGAGTGGTAAAGAAAGAAGGCCTAAGAAAGAGCCCTGAGGAACTTCAGCTTTTAAAAGTTTAATAAAGAAGGAGGTGTTAGCTATTAGACTGAAAGTATATGTGAAGTACTTTACCAACTATTAGCATGCTAGCAATCTAAGAAGACAGAGCACTTTTACAAAGAAAATGCAAAAGACTTAATGGTTTTTTTTTTTTTTTTTTTTTTTTTTTTTTTGCTGTACGCGGGCCTCTCACTGCTGTGGCCTCTCCCGTTGCGGAGCACAGGCTCCGGACACACAGGCTCCGCGGCCATGGCTCGCGGGCCCAGCCGCTCCGCGGCACGTGGGATCTTCCGGGATCGGGGCACGAACCCGTGTCCCCTGCATCGGCAGGCGGACTCTCAACCACTGCGCCACCAGGGAAGCCCTTAATGGTTTTTTATTATGATTTTTTTTCTGAAGGAAGAGAAATTATTTTTTAGCAAATTAGTCATGTGCCTACTAGAATTATGTTATTAGAAAAGTCATATGACTATGACTATTAAAGTTAAAAAGTTAAAAAAGTTAGCCTTGGAAAGAAATGAAGTATTTCATCCCACAGATAAAATCTGTAGGCTAAAAGTCAAACTTCTATGCCATATGTCACCACTTTGACATTCTCCATTGTCTAGAAAAATAACTAATTTTGTTTTTACCAAATATTGACTTCATAAATCATCTCATTTGCCTAAACATAAGAGTTGGCTTTTTATTTTACCTCCCTATGATGAGATGACATCTTTTTCTGAGAACATAGTAATGTGGTGGTCTTAGAAGTCCCTGCTAGAACAGTAAACTGATGTTGATATGTATGTTTAAGACTAATTTCATTTTGTACAAAAATAACGTATGATGAAGCATATGCCAGAATACTGTTTTTATCTTTTGAGGATTAAATTTCCCTTTGTAAAAAACAAGTCAAATGGCCTGGAGGCAATGTCACTATTGCCTATTAGTGCCACAGAGAAAGAGATTTGGACTAGAAAGTAAACTTTGCATTTTTAAATCTCTCTAAAGCAAAACTAAATATCCTGGATTTTTGGAAAGCACATGAAATAACTTTTGAAACAGGAGACAATTCAAGAAGAGGGCAGACAAGTACAAATGAATCTTTCCAAGAGTTAAGAGGGTTTCTGAAACATTCAAGCAATGAGAAAGAATAACATTTGCTCTCAGAATCATGGCAACATTATTGTTAAACCTTTCATACAGTAGTAAGTGGTTTGAATATTTGAGAACCAGACAGTTCCAGAAATCCACTTCTCTTCTAGAAGAATTAACATTTGAGGTATATTTAGAAGAAAGAGGATTTCTATAGGCAGAGAATGACAGGAAGGCTGTACTGTCTGAGAGAAGATATGAAGGGTATGTGAAAGTGAAAATGTGTTGGAGGAACCAGCTAGTTTATGTTGTGAGCAGAGCATCGGGTGCCTAAAAGGAAGTAGTAAGAGGTTAGGGTGAAATGGAAGGACACTAGACAGCCACTGTTTGGTCTGCCTTGTATCTTTCCCTCATTCTGAGAAAAGCCACTTCCTCTCTCAATCATCTGATTCTCATCTAACTCAAAAATACATGATTCTATTTGGGGCTCCCAATTATGATATACCTATTGCCTGGCTCCCAATTCCATTGTTATCACTAGAATGGATAGGTGGCCCTTGCCAGGTTGATTGGAATTTTATTTTTAAGGCGAAATGAAGGGCAGTTATGTCTTCGTCTTTTCCGCAGTTTGGTCATTGTGGTTAGGGAGAATAATGACCCGACAAAGATGGCCATTGTCTAATTCATGGACCCTGGAAATATCTTCAGTTACATGGCAAAGGGGAATTAAGGTTGCAGATGGAGTAAAGGTTGCTAATATGCTGAATTTAAAATAGGGAGATTATACTGGAGTATCCAGTTGAACTCAGTGTAATCACCAAGTCCTTAAATGTGAAAAAGGAAGGCAGAAGAGGAGGTCAGAGTAATAAATACCAATTTATCTGGGAACCTTGAGAAACTACATGGCTTTCAAGTAATTTAGAATTTCAGTTTGCCATTCTCCCTTACATCTTGTGCTTCCCTGGGCAGATTTTCTTCCTTTGGTGTTCTTGTTAATACAGGGTTAAGGTACCATATTTCCTTGGTCCTCTGACATAAGCTTTATATCTTAAAATATTTATTAATTTGGGATGCATAGTACAGTGGACCCCTGAACAACATGGTTTTGAACTGCACTGGTCTACTTCTACACGGATTTTTTTTCCACTAAATGCATACTACAGTACTACAGGTTCTGAGGTTGGTTAAATCTGAGGATGTGGAACTGCAGATAGGAAGGGCTGATTGTAAAGTTAATACTCAAATTTTCCACTTCAGGAGGATGGGGTCCCCTACCCCCCACATTGTTCAAGGGTCAAATGTGTAATCAATATCACGTTTACAATAATACATGTCATGCTCCTATTTTTCTTTGAATGCTGTTATTAAATCAATAGTGTCTACAATGATAATATCTTAGAATTGAGGAAATGTGCTAATTAATGTCTGTTTTTCATGAGGATTAAATGAGTTAGTAATGTAAAGCACTCAGAGTAGTACTTAGTACATAAGTTTCACTTAACAAATGTCAGTCATTATTGTCAATAAACATCATCATGATTATGCTAGGTAGAATAGTGAAATCATTAGGAGCACAGTTTTTGAAGCCTGAGCTCAAATCTCACTTTGCCATTTGTTGTCTGTGGGGGCTGACAAGTTATATAGTTTCTCTAAGCTTTTGTTTCTTCTTATTAAAAATGGAAATATAAGATTTACATTAAGACAGCAACGAGATTAAATAAGAACATCTACTTTATGAGCCTATCACAGTGTCTGGAGCAAAGCAAAATCTTAGCTGAGGAAGCAGCAATCTGTTCCCAATTAGCCGCCAATCATTAGAGCATTCAGCATTCTGAACATTGGGCTGTATTCACAGGACTAGCATTTGTCAGCAGGTTTTTTCAGGAAATGGAGAGATAAGAAAGAGCAGAATGTATCTGATGTTTCTGGTCTTGGCTTGCATCCTTATTCCTATGTCCAGTATCATTGCTTTTGGATTTAAACTTGATGTCATCTCTGGGCCTAAAATGACAGATGATCACAGCCTTGCTGCTGTTGTTGTTTATAGAAAGGGATAGAAAACTGTCATGGGATATCCTAATAGTGACCTTGAATACAAGTTTTGGCAGATTCATGCAGTGACCCTTTGGCTTCTCTCTGTGTAGACGTCTCTTAGTTTGGTGAGTGATTCCAAATGTTTCCATTGTTGGCATATAATTGGCAGGAGAATGGGTGGGTGGTAAACGTGGCATGCTGAGTAGACTGGTACTGGCCTTGTAGAACTGATTGTTAAATTTTCAATTTTGTAAATCCAGTTGTCCAAAACAGTTATTATTAAAAATTAAATTACATAAACTTACAATTAAATAATATTGGAAGCAAGGTAATAAGCATCCAAGCCCATCATTTCCTGATTATTTTACTACCTAATAATACTATTTATGCTTTTGTGGCTATTTAAATCTATTGTCTTTGTATGGTGAAATGCCATTTAACGGTGTGCTGCTGCACATCACTCTTCAACACTGCTCATTGACAGCACTTTGGTAGTCTTAAATCAGCCATAATGTAAGTATACACTACAGAAGAGGGTCTTCTTTCCCAAGCTGTTTCTTAAACATTTACCAGGATACCACTTGAGTTAGCATAGAGTTGGGCACATTAGAGTGAAATGTTGTTAAGTAATCATCATGCCCAAGAGTTCTTTCTAGATTTCCTTGAATGCATTTGACATCAAAGTAATGGTAATTTAAAAATTCTGTGCTTGTGTTTCTTTCTTTCTCTATTTTTTTTAAAGACAAACTTGTGAGTTCAGGGTAGAGACAGGTTATACCCCATAGGACATGAATGTTAAATATATTTAGGAATTTCGATAGCCAGTGGTAAACTGGCTTGAAATTGTCTATGATGTGAGACTATTTGCACTAGAAGTCAGAGTGGTTTTGTTGTTGATTTTAAGAGGTGGTTTACTAATACCATCACTAAAATCCTTATTTTTGGCTAGAGTTCCAACAAAATGTTACCTGGTTTATCAACGTGTTTAGCAATTAGGGTCATTCTTACTCAATCTTTGCACAATTTTAGTCACAGTCTATGAATGACATGAGGATAAACTCTATAAAACATTCAGAAAATACATTAAAACTGAACCTAAAAAAACCACACTACTATATATAAAATAGCTAACCAACAACAACCTACCGTATAGCACAGGGAACTACACTCAATATTTTGTAATAACCTATAAGGGAAAAGAATCTGAAAAAAAATGTATAATTGAATCAGTTTGCTATATACCTGGAACTAACACAACATTGTAAATCAACTATACTTCAATAAAAAATTAATTAATTAAAAAACTGAACATGATAAAAAACGGTGAAATCATTTAGTGACATAATACATGTATACAGTACAATTTTATATATGTTTTCTGTTTTTAAAATGTTATTCTCTGAATTCCTCTAGCATTTATTCCATTTGAATTCTGTCCCCTATTATGTACCTGAAAACATACTGGAATTCCTTTTGTCTTGTTAATGGTTTCAGTCAATAGATAACTTTCTTTAGTAGGAGTAAAAAGATACAGTAAAAAGCTTTTTGCTCAGTTTTCTAGATACTATTACTAAATCTACATTTTATGGAGTTTGAAATAGAATTATTTACAGTCCAATACATATGATGAAGGTCAAATAAAAAAAATAATTATAAAAGCAAGTGATCATAAATTGGTTGTGAGACATTTTTCCTTGGTTGTGTTTGGCTTGGGTGATTAATGATTTATTAATTTGGGGGAATCTAAATATTCACTCATGGTTAGCCTAGAGGTGAAAACTAACTTATCCTCCTTTAATTACTACTTCATTTATAACACTGAAAATGCTAAAATAAGTTATCATAGAAATATTAAGTCCAATTAGTTTTAACTTATCTGATAATAAACTATTTAATAAAAAAATGTCATTTACCAAAAACTGTATTTGCAGGAATTTTTTTAGAGGCCTTTGCGGAGAATCTCTCTTAGAACAGCTTTAAGAGAAGAGAGAAACAGTTTGATAATACAGAAGATCATCAGAACTCTAGTATTGTATCTTTTAAAATCTCTAGTATAACCGGTGCTGTCTTTCCTATTTTGAGTATGGTGCATCATTGCCAAGAATTGCCAGAGCATGCCTGAGTCTTTTGAAACTTTATCTTCAAATCCCAGAGCGTATAGCACATCATGGAACCCTCTTTGATTTTGCCTACTTAAGGCTCCAAATATAGTTATATTCATTCTTATTCAATTGTTGCTTTTCATGTATTTCCAAGAAATGCTGTATCTCACCTAAAACACTTCAACTCATCAATAACTATTAAGCATATTTAAATTAAAGTGAGTTGATTGTGTGTGTGTGTTTATGAATTGCCATGCCCAACATTGGCGACAACCCAGGAATGTAGCTCAAATTTCACTTCCTCCATGAAGCCTCTCTTCACCTCTTAAACATAAATAATTCTTCCCTCATAAACATCTAAAATATTTTGTTACCAACACTCATGTGGCACTTATCACATACAGTTAAATAGAATATACTTTTAAGAATAGTTTTACTTTCATCCCTTCTTAGTATAGTGATATCAATCACAGGGTCAGAAATTAGACTAACTGGTTTCAATTCTCAGCTCTGCTTCTTAACTTGATGTATGACCTTCAGCAGGTTTCTAGGGCAAATTATCTGACCTCTCTGTACCACTGTTCCATACTAAGTAATATTTATAATTTACTTAAAACTTTATTTTAGAGTGTTCTAAAAATTAATGAAATATATTAAAGCTCTTAGACTAGTTCTTGGGACATAAAACATGCTCAATTATTTATGAGTAGATAACAACAATAGTAGCTATTTAAAATTGGTCACCTTTGTGTTGTACGTTCTTGTTAATGTTTATATATATTACATTTCATTTAGTCATCCCAATAAACTTACGAGAAAGCTGAAGCTTGTAGAGATTAAATTACTTGCCCAAAGGCACATCCTTAGTTAGTCAGGGAGTTGCAATTCTGACTCATTTGGTCTCATGGTAAAACATCTGCTCTTTAGCAGCATACAGTTCCTCTCTCCAACCAGCACCAAAGGACATGGGTCTCTTCTGTATAAATCTATAGATTCACATATGGCATGGGAGAAGGCTTATATAGACAACTCAAATATCACAACTACTAACACACATACCAGTGGTGCTCAAACTTTGCTGAACTTTAGAATCACTTGGGATTGGAAGTTTTTTTCTTTTTCCTTTTTTTTTTTTTAATCCCAACGCCCAGGGTACTCCTAAACCACTTAAATATGAGTCTCTGAGGGTGGGGTAAAGGCATCAATACATTTAAAACACCCTAGATGATTCCAATATGTAACCAAGATAAAGAACCAGTGGTTTAGAACAGTGGGTATAATTGGAATCAATCTGAATTTAGAGAAATGCATCCTCAAAATTTCCAGAAGGGTCAGGGAGGGCTTCACAGAAGAGGTCATTCTTTTTTTTTTTTTTTTTTTTTTTTTTTTGTGGTACGCGGGCCTCTCACTGTTGTGGCCTCTCCCGTTGCGGGGCACAGGCTCTGGACGCGCAGGCCCAGCGGCCATGGCTCTCAAGCCTAGCCACTCCGCGGCATGTGGGATCTTCCTGGACTGGGGCACAAACCCGCGTCCCCTGCATCGGCAGGCAGACTCTCAACCACTTCGCCACCAGGGAAGCCCCAGAAGAGGTCATTCTTGACTTGATATTTGAAGGAGGAAAAGTTTTGCCAAGGAATCATGGAGAAAAGAAGGAGTAGGGAAGGGGAATAAATATGAATGAACAGAATGTGCAAATATACAGCAGAGGAGAAAAAGTTCACGGTAAACTGGGGCAATTGCCAGAATTCTGCACTCCTGGCTCTGTTGTACTATTCCTTGAATGACCTTGTTTGTGTGATAATGTTTGCAATTCTTCATCCATCTTCTTCATCTTTTATTCTAAAAACATGACTTTGTTTCTTCCCCACCCACTCTCTGACAATGTGTATTTTGACTATCCAAACCAATTCTACTTGATCACTTTCTTACATTTTGCTTATCTTTTATCTGTAACCAATTTCAATTAAAATGTTTACTGTAACATATTGAATTTTTGTAGCCTACTTACTTTAAAATATTGGATAATAGATTTGTTCTATTAGATTGTGCACACTTCAATGTAGTGTCATTTATTTTCTTCAGTTATATATCTGTATATAGTATGTACACAGTAAATCGTTTCTACTTAAAATAGTGTTTGTTTACTGTGTAATTTGTTGCAAATAACCTGATTTTTTTAAGTTCTGAAAAATTTAATTATTGTTGCCTATATATCTTTTCTATATTTCATATTTCTATAAGTGTTAAGTATCATTTTATTGAAAAGTACAAAAGAAATTTTAATGCCTTAAATGATATGTGTGAATATATATATATATATATATATATATATATATATATATATATATATATATATATATGAAACATGTCTGTGAGGTAAAGTGCTAAGTTAAAAAATATCTGGCATTTTGAAAATGCATTAAAATTTAAGTCTATGACAAGAAGATATTCTGTTCCAATAATTCATGTATGTACCTCAAGCTGCCTTATTAATGAAAAATCAGAGATTTAAAAAAAATGGTTATAGATGGGATAACAAGTTGGGTGTAAGAGAAATGTTTGTAAAGCCTATTGTTTTGCCTCAAACTTATGTGCAAATGACTTCCAGGAATAATTGGTCAGAATGTGGTTTGAGTCAGAACTTAAAACTCCAAAGAAGACAATAATAAAAAACAAACTAAAATGCTATGCAAGTCTAAGGGTGAAAAAGTTGCTACTACAAATCCAAAGTAGAAAATATA
This sequence comes from Mesoplodon densirostris, assembly GCF_025265405.1. Classification (NCBI taxonomy): domain Eukaryota; kingdom Metazoa; phylum Chordata; class Mammalia; order Artiodactyla; family Ziphiidae; genus Mesoplodon; species Mesoplodon densirostris. Next base: position 11,176,410 of record NC_082669.1, on the reverse strand, counting down.
AATATAAAGCATTAATATATTTTCTTTTCAATGGGAATTAGTAGGAAAATGCAACATATGGCTTGTAATCACATTGTTGACAGTTTTTGGAAACTACTCACTGTTTTCCAATATGAAACCAAAAAACAGATATCGTACTGTCTTTAAAATGTAGTAAGCCAACATGTGCCTGCACTACTAATGAAATTCTTCAGTGTTAACTACCCCTGTGAGAGAAACATAATGTATAAGTGGAATTGATAGATTAAAAAGTTAATTGACCAATTTGAACCTGGATCTTCATAATCATGTGGTTGCCATTCTCACATATTCAGAAGAAACAGCTGTTGACATGACATTTCAGATAAGAGGAGAAATTTTATAGGCCCTTAGGAAATGCATGTGAAGCTTTGGAATCATCCTTTGGATGAAACCATTGGAGCATTTGTGAAGTAACTGCTCTGAAACAGTATTCCCTGGGACCATAGCTAATAGTTGCCAAATCCATCGTCACCCAGATATCCTGTTCTACAGAAAAAGACAAGTAAAGCAATCTATCGTGATTTTACCTCCATAACATGGTTCCCTTTACAGGTCAAAGACTGAAATATCAGGATATGACAAATACAGTTTTTTTTAAAAAAAGGTTCCCATCATTGGAAAACATAATTTGTTAGGACTTCCAAAATCAAGTCACTTTCATGAACAGTCCTCTAGAATTCTACAACTTTGTAATCACATTACAAGATGAGTTGATTATTTTAAAAGGTGACATCATATACCTGCAAAAGCAAAGATCTGGGGATCAGGGGTATGTGTGTGTGTGTGTGTGTGTGTGTGTGTGTGTGTGTGTTTATGTTTTCCCTCACAATTTTTGTGAGGGAAACCATTATATTTTTCTGAGTCTCTTTTAGCTTTTCTGCAAACTGGCCACTAGACTAGATGAGTGGTTTTCCACTTTTTTGGGGTTGTTGTTTATATGCAGTGAAAGGTTCATTTCATATAAAGTCAAATGTGAAATATGAGACATTAGAATATGTCAGTTTGGAGATGTAGGAGTATAAAATCATTTTAGCTCCTTGAAAATCAGGTAATGTTATTTCTGAAATTGCTCAAAAATAAGTTTGAGAAAAATAGGATTCAACTAATGATGGTAAAAAAGGACACGTGGTATGTACTGAGGCATTTTGGTAGTCCTACAAACATGAAATTAGAATTTTATTACTTATGACATAGTTTTAACCTTTTAAAAAATTGTTATAGGGGCTTCCCTGCTGGCACAGTGGTTAAGAATCTGTCTGCCAATGCAGGGGACACGGGTTCGAGCCCTGGTCTGGGAAGATACCACATGCCACATGCCATGGAGCAACTAGGCCCGTAAGCCACAACTACTGAGCCTGCCTGTCTGGAGCCTGTGCTCCACAACAAGAGAGGCCGCGATAGTGAGAGGCCCACACACCGTGAAGAGTGGCCCCCACTTGCCGCAACTAGAGAAAGCCCTCGCACAGAAACGAACACCCAACACAGCCAAAAAAAAAAAAAAAAACTGTTATAAAAGATGACTTTTATTTACCAATTACTAAGTGCCCAGTGCTCTTATAAGCATTCTACAGATAATGGTTAATTTTGACCTCATATCAACCTCAATTACAGATGAGGAAACCAAGGCACAGAGAGGTTAGGTTCCTTGCCTATGACCACACAAAGATTAGGTGTGGAACTGGAATTTGAACCTAGGCAGTCTGGCTCCATAATCTGTGTTTCTTACACTTTAGTGGATTATAAAATAAATCGATATCCACTGAAAACAGTCAAGTTACTAAGTTATTCTGACCAGTTAACTCAGTATATAGAACATGGAATAATGCAGCTTCTGCTCTCACTGTGCATCTTCCTCAACTTTCTGTAAATGTAGAATTTTATATCCTTTATTAAAAGCATCCAGTCTTGAGCATACCCATCTTCTAATGTAATACTCTGAAAGCAAGTAGATTACTCAAACACTTGCACATATGTTAATAGTTTCCAGGTTATCTTTCAACAAAAACCCTCTTTTCAAGGTAACTCATAGGTGGACCTCAATTCACATGTAAAACTTTTACTTACTCAATGAATGTCAAAGAGAAAAACTTAGTTGTCCTAGAGATATTAAAAACTGAAATCAAGGGCTAGAAAACAAAACTGAAGATAATATTCATTATTGCTCTATTTTGCTTTGATTGTACCATATATGGACCATCTTGACTTACATAGATGAGTAGTTGCAAAGATGACTTTTTTCCAGGGTTTACCTTTGCAATTTCAGGATAATCTTCTATTAAGGATTGGTGGATGAGTGGTAGGAAATGTTGAAGTTGAAGCACTGTTATCATAAATATAAAATCAGAAAAGAAGACCTCAAAATTGACTAGTGGTAATACTCTGTAATATAATGTTATTCCCTTGTTATTTGGCCATTTGCACTTTTATCCAGACATGTGAAACTACTGGGTCTTGCTAACAGGGCTTGATTCAGGTACATATCCCTGAGTAACAGACCCACTTGTACTGATGTGCATTACTGGATATGCTCAGGATTGAATTTTGTATTAAAAAAATCAAGAGGGCTTCCCTGGTGGCGCAGTGGTTGAGAGTCCGCCTGCCGATGCAGGGGACATGGGTTCGTGCCCCGGTCCGGGAGGATCCCACTTGCTGCGGAGCGGCTGGGCCCGTGGGCCATGGCCGCTGAGCCTGCGCGTCCGGAGCCTGTGCTCTACAACGGGAGAGGCCACAACAGTGAGAGGCCCAATTAGCTAAAAAAAAAAAAAAAAAAAAAAAAAAAAAAAAAAAAAAATCAAGAAACATAGTGCTGAACTGCACTTTTTTAATTGATAACAACATTTACAAGAAGTTCAAGTATATGCACAAAGATGGCTGGAGACAGTGTAAGATCTGCATAACATGGGTTAACCCTGAAGAATAAGTTAATGTGCTAGTCATTCTACAGGGTTGCCATTTAACATAAAATATGTTTGCTGTGTATGTTGTCTCTCATTACATCTTTAAGAGTTAAAATACATTTTTCAAAATTTAAATTCTAATTAATTAGTTGTAGAGCTCCCCCAAATACCACAAGAGAACTTAAGTTTTGAAAACCATTCAACTAAACAACATTGTACAGCACTTACATGATGTACAATTATGTAATTCTAAAAAAACTCAAAAATATTATTGGCTACTAAATTTGTTTCTGGATTGGTTTATTATTGGCAGATATTTTGACAGATGTACTTTGCTTATTTTCTGTAAGACTTTTCTTTGTAAAGGGAACATGTAGAAAAATAAGTACCATATTTAAGTTTTGTTCCTTTCAGCCTTGAGAAGGTATGAAAATTAGTAGACTGGCCAAGACTAATAGCATCTTAATTTTGGATGTGTTTATAAAGAAAGTTTTTCAATAGGTCTTTGAACATGTATCATTTTGATCCTTTTCTTTTCCTTTAAATATGTATAAATTATCAACTTGACAATTACTCCTTCGGAACGGCTTATATATCTGCTTCCTATGTTCATTCCCATTGTCAGCCACATAGTCCTGGCTATCTGTCTGCATTATTGCAAAAATATGGTCTCTGTGCTTGCAAAATTTCTGCCTGTTTTCTCTATATTAATCACTATGAAAATGACTTTATGTTGTCAACTCCTTTAACAAAACTAATATAGAAATTCCACACTCCTCCTATGATAAATTCCAAATGGCTCAGCATGAAATTCATAACACACACACACACACGCACACACACACAGAGCTTTTCAATCTAATCTATTAACATTCTTAGTGTAAACTCCCTGCTGCATATATTCCAGTCTCAATGTTTCACCTATCTTCTCCTCTTATTTAAAAATTCTTAAGTGTTTTGCTTAAGATTTAGAAAGATATATTCTTCCCCATTTCAATAGAATTTTAGTATTCTTTTTTTTTTCCAAGTCTGTGCTTTTATTTTTATTTTTATTTTTTTAACATCTTTATTGGAGTATAAAGTATTCTTAATAGTAATGAGGGATTCTCATTTCATTGTGTTAATATAATTTTATTTTCTATTTATTTACTCTGATTTTATTTCTTCTTTTGAGGATGTGTTAATTTCACCTGAGATGTAGCTCTTGCTTCATTGATTTTGCTTCCCTGTGAGATTACTTTTTTTGCAAACTTACTGTACTTTTATTTCACGATATAGGAAATACAGTTGCCATACACAGCAGTAACAGGACACTAGCCAAATGATGTGATAGAAACTGAAGCTGGTCTTGTTGGTTTAAACTTATCTGAAATGACTAGCCTTGTAAATATCAGACCCAAGTGCAATTTACTCACACATGCCATATGATTTCTTAGTGATGTTCAATTACTTACTTCCCTGTAATTCATTTGTTCAACAAACATGTACTGTGTACTGCTCTAGGTGCTAATGATATAACGTTGAACAAAGAGGAGACAGCTTCCTACCTCTCCCAGAGTTCATAGTCTGGCAGAAAGGCAATAATCCAGGATAGACTAGTGAATATGTCTGGGGATAAAAAGGCATTGTAAGAGCTTACAATAGGGCACTGACCTAAGAAGGGATCTCAGGGAACTTTCCCTGACGGAATGCTCTTGCACTGAACTCAGAGTGTGAGCAGACATTAATTTGTTAAAGAAGAGAGGGAGAAGTATTCTAGCAGAGGGTATAGCATTGTTAAAGAACTTGCAGTAGAAGGGAACAGGACTGGTTCTGGGACTGGAAGAAGAGCAGAATGGTTTAAGAAGAGAAAGTAAAGGGGAAAGTGCTGGAATTTGAGGCTGGAGAAAGAGATGGAGGCCAGAGCCAGCCTGGTGCTAATATCTTGTAATGAGATTTCTTATCACCTTAAGAGCATAGGGAAGCCAAAGAGGGACTTTAAACCAGGGGAATGATATATGCAGAAAAACACTCATCACTAACTGGTGACTAAGAATATAGGATTTGTAGATTTTAAGCATTCACAATAAGAGTAAACACTTGGGAATTGTTAAAAAGTGCATTAAATGCTATGTTATTTTGTTTATATTAAACACTTAAGTTACAATGCAAAAGCACATTGTGCTGACATTTGGAGACTGTATGTATACCTAATAAAATGGCAACCCAGAGTCATTTTATAAATAATGCATTAATTAAAATCTAGGAATGGCTCAATGTTTTTAAATGAAAACACTTGAACTGAAGAAGTGACCAAAATGTTTATGTAATAGGATTTTGATGTATCCATGGATTCTTAAGCAATTTTACTCCTATATTTTTCTTCTGGCTTAGGTTAGAAATGACTTGAAATTGTTACCTCCTGACAGCTGCTGACATATTTGAACTTAATGAATTCTAGGCTTAGCTCCTAGAGTAGATGCCCATGTAGAAAAGCTAACGTCCTAATTGCCACCAATTGGTTTCTTCTTTGGCTAAGTCAGTAAAAAGGCCAGGATCAAGTTGTTTAATCACATCAGTAAGAAATGCAAAAGAGCACTTAGGTCAGTTTTCCTCTTTCCTTGAGACTACAACAAACCTGCTTCCTATCCTTTATCCTTAAGTGTTTTGCCTAGTCCAATTTAAATGTATTAAATGATACAAATTCTTTGCTTCCCTCATAAAACCTCTAAACATTCTGCTCTCCCCACCCACAGCTTTTCTGCTCTTTGCTTCTTTAGTAAACATATTAAAGAATTCTTGCTTTTTCTCTGTATTCCCAGGATTCAGATAGCAAAGGGAGATGTTCACTTAAATCATGAAGAAGAAACGAGCTGGAAAAATGAATAGCCTCCTTACCTCAGTGGGTGGTCCTTGTGTATGGAAATAAAATTTACCAGAAGGGAGGGATTATAGTAACTGTGAGCCATCCACAATACAATAACATAGACCTAATGTCTATTTGATATTACAATCAAATATTGGCCAAGAAGGAAAATCACTATAAAGTCTAAACAAATGAAATACATTAAAGGTTGGAGAGGAAAATGGGAATCTGTGATCTGGAATATTCTATTTGTTTTATTTTTGAGGCTGAGTAGAATGCACATGACTGTAACAAATGTTTATTTTCAATAACCACACCTTAAAATGGGTTAGAGGGTAGGTAGTGTTGAAAGAAGTTAGCAAATGTGCTACAGACTGAATATTTGTGTCTCCTCCCCACCGCAATTCATATGTTAAATTCTAACCCCCAGTATGACGGTGGTATTTGGAGGTCGGGGCTTTGAGTGGTTATTAGGTCATGAGATCAGAGCATTCATGAATGAGATTAGTACCCTTATAAAACAGACCCCAAAGAGCTCCCTTCTCCCTTCCCATTCCACCATGTGAACATACAGGGGGAAGATAGTTGTCTATGAAGCAGGAAGTGCACTCTTACAGACATCAAATGTTCTGGTGCCTTGATGTTGGACTTCCCAGACTCTAGAACTGTTAGAAATAAATTTATGTTGTTTGTAAGCCACCCAGTCTATGATATTTTGTCATAGCAGTCCAAATGGACTAAGACAACATGTGTTTGAAATTATCAGAAAAAAAGCATTTCTATTAGTAAGAATGGGTTCTTTTTACATTATGAGAAAATACCTTTTAAAGGTGTTCTTTTCATGTTCTTGTAATATGACATTATACGATTTCTTGTTTCACAATGTAGGGAATTGAAATTCAGTAGTGTAGTAAATAAGAAGCAAATCTAGAATTAGATTCAGGGATCTTATCTTTCAAAGTCTATTTATTTCCCCCTTATCTATGGTTAAGTTTTTCCTTTTATGGTAGGTTTTTATCATATATGAAAGCCAAAATGAAATGCTTTTGAGCTATGACAAAGAAATTTTGAAGTAATGGGGATAGAAGTAAGGAGGGGGAAACCTTGTGTTGATGAGCAAAGTATTTAACAGTTTGCTGTTTCACACATGGAGAAACAATCTTGAGGTCATCTAACACCTGTTTTACCAGATTCTGATATATCTGGCTTATATTTTCCTTTTTTTTTTTTTTTTTTTTTTTTGTGGTACGCGGGTCTCTCACTGTTGTGGCCTCTCCCGTTGTGGAGCATAGGCTCTGGACGCGCAGGCTCAGCGGCCATGGCTCACGGGCCTAGCCGCTCCGCGTCATGTGGGATCTTCCCAGACCGGGGCACGAACCCGTGTCTCCTGCATCGGCAGGCGGACTCTCAACCACTGTGCCACCAGGGAAGCCCTATTTTCCTTTCTGTGTAAAGAGTTTTACTGCTAATTAGCTATGGGGAAACAGAATCTCAAAAGCAGAAATAATGTGGAAAATTTACAAAACTCGTGAGTTTGATCCCTGATCTTTATCTTCTAACTTCTTTATAGAGTTTAATACTATTTCTAAACAGACATTGTGAATCTTCCATGAAAAGGAGAGAGGAGATATTTAAGAACCGATACTTTCCCTATAGAAATTGCTCACATATCTTGAGGTTTCCCCAGTGTTTACTTGTTGGAAGAACATTAATAGAAAAAGTCGGATGACTTTATAACCATGCCACAATATAGAAAGTATATAGAATAATATATAAATATTAGTATATAGAATAATAATTATTCTATACACTATAGAATAATACTATGTCATATTATAAGAACATGAAAAGAACACATTTAATAGTAAAGTATATAGAATAATAATTATTTCCATAATATAGAAAGTCTATATAATTCCTATTTTGATTTAGGTGTTATCAGTATGACTACCAAAATTTGTCCTCCACAGAGTGCCTGGGAAATGACCTGAGGAGGCCAAACTTTCAGTTAATGAATGGAAATCTAAGGGTAACTAGAAAATATATCAAAGATAGTGTAGAAGATTAGATCATTCTTTGTGATAAAAGTCTTTAGTAAAATGTAGTGCTTGACTTGCATTACTGGGAGCGTCATGACTTTCACTCAGTTATCCAACACTCACACAGCTCATGAAGATTTCATATTATTTTTCCCCTGTGTTTTCTATATGCACACATAGACTCTGAAAAATTTCTTGGTCCAGAATAATTTTTAGTAAAATTAAAAACAACAGTTATATCTACATGAAAAATGAATGAAGATTTGGTTCTTTATTCACAAAGGGTTGCCATTAGTCTTGTGACAATTGGTTAAATAACTACTATAAGGCAAATCAATATAAGTATTAGGGAAGGGGCTGTGTTTTCTAAGCATTTGCTGAACACTTAATTCCAAAACCAATGCTCATAAAGTATCTGACTCCTACTGGGTATGCTAACAGGGAAAACTCATATCTTTTTATAATCACATATATTTTAATATTGTATAAGTCTGAATCCAATCAGGAGATTAAACCACATAGTAATCTGAGCAAGAAAAGTTTACTATAAAGACTTATTAACTATAACAGGGGATTGAAGAAACAAAGTATTGGTTAGTAAGAACTAAAGAGAACTCTAATGGATTTGGAAATGAAACATATTAGGAAGAGCCAGTACCCTAAGGCTGAGATAAGTTGTCCAAAGAAGAGCCTCCCTTCCCCCCACCCCAGGCCTGAGATCCAGACTTTGTTGGAGAGAAAATAATCTTGTCTCACTCGAAGACTAAGGAGTTGTTATGGTGGATCTTGCAGGAATCTGTCCTTTAGAAGTTGCCAGAAATAACTATCTTGGTATCTGGGGAAAGCTACTCATGGGAAGATGTCTCACCAAAGGCACTTTATTATGAAATCACCCATGGGGCATGCCAGGGGAAGCTGCTGGTCCCTGAGTGCTGCTTATAACTGTTCTATAGAAGCCTAGTGCTGGAGAAGCTACCTGTTTCAAAATGTAGGTTTTATTACCCAGGTATGATGAGTCCAACAGATCCGGAGATTATTGCCATTGAAAAGAGAGTTTGTTATACTCACACATCCCAAGAGGAGGGAACATGCTATGGGGCAACACATGGGGAAGCACCAGTGTCAGTTAAGAGGCACAAAGAGTTAGGAAAAAGCATAGGCAAGAGACTTTAATTGGGATCTCCATGTTAAGGAAAAGGCAAGGCAGGGTAAGCAGGCTCATGACTGGCTAGTTTGAATAATTTAAGCAGGCTCTGGGACAAAGGAGCTATCCCTAGTCATCAGGTACTTGATCCCGGGAAGGTCAGGGAAGGGGGATAGTGGCCCAGAGTGTGAGAGCCTGATAAAGAAGATGGTTGAGGATATGGGCTCAGGATTGGTTAGTATGTATATGAAAAAAGCTCTTGAAGGTGAATTGTTTGCTAGCTACAGAAATTAGCTAACCTTGGGAGAGGCAGCCTCTTAAAGGTCAGTAAGGCCCCAGTACGTCAAAGCATCAGTATAGAAAATAAAAGGCATGGTTAATATATAACCCCAACTGTAGAAGCTGGGCACTAGGAATGCTACATGCACTGTTAGAATTGGATGCTGGAGAAGCTGCCTTCACTGTAGTAACCAGGCACCGGTGAAGCTGTCACTGTCTAAATCTTCTAGGAGAGCACACTAGAAAATTCCCACATGCAATATTTTTCCAGCTCCCTCCACAAAACTTAACATCAAGCCAGAAGATAAAAGTAAGATCTTTAAAGGGCCCATACATGTTTTTGCAGAGCAGGTAATGAAATTTGGATTTGGAACTAATAGGCAATATACATCTACGTTCAACTGTTGATTTTGAGATTTAAATGTCTCTATTCAAGCTAATTCAACACACTGTTTTAGAACCTCATTCAGTGAATCAAAATGAAGTTAGTGTGGCCCTTTGATCTATCCCAAGTTTGGTTGAGATAGTTGGTCCTTTATATCCCTACATTGATCTGTCTTGGATATAGTTGCCCAAGTAGAGTCAAAACTGAGGCAGTGTCTGGCATACAATAGATGTTTTGAGAAATTTGTTTTGAATTTATGCTGTTATTATTATTAACACTATCATTTATTATATAATTCAATGAAATTCTTGCTGTGCCCTCAGGTGAAAATTTCTCCCACTTTGAGAACCAGGATTTCTGAAACTGTAATGCACAAAATTGCAAAAACAGGTAGCAGAGACTCCCAAGTGGGTCACTGGAAGTGATGGTAAGTGGAGCTATTTCTGCTACTATAATTTTGTTCCTGGACTATTATTTCTATTAGGAGTAGAGTGTCACATAAAGATCTTTAATTTAAATTGTATACTCTTCTACTGCATCGTAGAGGATAGTGCCCCATTATCATACATTATCATAATGTGTCATCTTCAAACTACCACTTCACCAACGACTTTAACAGGCTGTTCCACTGCCCTGTTAGCATAGATTTTAGATGGCGTGATATGTGAAATGATATTTGCCCATGGTCCAACTCAGGAATTTTCTTTGCTGTAAAATGTGACCCTTGTTCTGATGTCATATTCCTGTGGGGTCTCATGCAAGTGACTCCTATAGGAAAGAAAGACAAAAATGTACCAGAATACCTGTCTATTCCTATCAGAGTGAATTTCTTGTTGTCCCTTCCAATGTGGAAGAGGTCCAATGTAGTCAATTTGACACTGTCCAGGACAATCCTTAAGAGATTGTGCTATATAAGCAATTCAACATTAGTCTCTGTTTCTAGAAGATTGATTTCTGGGGCCCATGCATAAACTCTATCTCTACCTCCATGGCTGCTTTACTCAGGTGCCCATAGTGCCAGAACTAGAGTGGTTATTGACAAAGACTTGACTAATTACAACTAGACAAATAATTTTGTCTGTTGAATTGTTTAGTGCCTCTTCTCTGGTAGATGCTCTCTGATGGATATGAGTGTGTGATACACATATCTTCATACTTCATTGCCACTTTTATAGGTACACTCACATGTCTCTATTCCAGAACTGCTTTGTCCTTCTAGGACCCAGATCAGCCAGGCAAGCCAAAGTCCCTGCCCATGATTTCAAGTATATTCTAATCCAGAGTCATTCCTTGTTTCACACAAAGTGGAAGACCAGGTGAACTACCCAAAGTTCTGTCCATTGGGAGGATCCTAAACTGCCTTAGATGCTTTAAATCCATTTGAATATACTAGTTCATAAGCAATCGGAAATAAAACTACTTAAACTTCAGACTGGATCACTTGGAGAGCTTTCTCTTGCTTTGAGCCTCATGATTTTAGCATTTCAGCTTTATTTAGAGTGGGCCTCCATTGGGGTCTGCTTTCAATCAACTAAGTAAGTGAATAATTTAAATCACTCCCAATTCTGTATGTTAGCACACTGAATTGTATTCCTGCTAAGGACACACATATCAATAAATCTGGTCCAACTTAAAATTAGAATCTTCTGTATTTATTCTGGCTCCCTCAGAATTAATTTCTACCCACATTCTTCCAGCATTTGTTAGCATAGTGCAAATTTGAGACCAGGATATTTGTAGAAGTAAACATAAAGTTAAGGCCCATGCTAAGGCAGCTTGCAATTCTAGAATTCCCATAGCATAGTAGTTTCCAACCAGGGACAATTTTATCCCCACTCTTTTCCCCTGGATTGTCAACGTCCGGAGACATTTTTGGTTGTCACAGCTAGAGAGGTGTTAGTGGTATCTACTGGGAACAGGTCAGAGATGCTGTTAAACATCCTAAAAAGCACACAACAATCTCCACACACACACAAACACACAGACATACACAGACACATGCACACACACACACAATTATCTGGCCAAAATATCAATAGGGTTAAGGTTGAGAAACCTACTGAACTCAGAGAAGTGGTCATTTTGAGAGAAAATCCACTGTGGGAGGGGCTGGGGGATATAACTTTACCAAAAGATGGTTTCAGTGATGGCTCTGTAAGGCAGGGATGACAGAAAGAGAAGTTATTATAGAACAAGGCTCACTAGTGGCAATGAAAGTAGTAGAATCCACCTAATGGTTATTAGCCAGTCCCTGAATATATAATTAGAATAATAATAATTGGTAGTTGGCAAAAATCCACTTTGGGTCCTTGGTCTGTGGCTTAAGAGCTATTATTGTTCTGTATTTCTATAGTCATCTACTTCCCTTTACAAATCACTTTGTTCTCATGCAAAATCTAGATGATTACTAGAGGACAAAGATGTTTCTAGTTAGATGATCAATATTCAGCAACCATTATAGGAACATAAATAACCAAAATTTCCTACTAAGAATTTCAAAAAAATTGAAAAATAGCAACAACAAAAAAAAAATAGCAGAAATCATCAGCAGTTACGCAGCTACACCATTTTCCCCTGCTCATAATAACATGTGTTTCTCATTTAGATGGATCCAGAAAAATGAGTTTATTTTGTTTTAGGTACAAATCTGTCAAAATAACACAACAAAACAACAAGAATAGAAGCAACAATAACAAACATAAACTCAGCTCTGCTTATTCATCTACATACCAAACATGCAGTGTTATTCTTTTGCTTTGTCTCCTTAGGTCCAGACTGAAAACACAAGCATATAACCTCGATTCAAATCACTTACCACCCAGAGAGTTACGGGTTCAGAATTTTATACCTAAAAGTGGTCTTAAAGTTTCCTCTTAAAGATAAAGAAATTGTGTCTCAGGAAGCTGAAATTACTTCCCCAAGGTTGAACAGTGTTTTAGTAGGCAGTAACCTAGATTTCTGTCTTCCTATTTAATGCTAAATAACAAAATGATAGTATTAGGGATGGTCAGAATAATTTAATTAGAAATCATGCTATGTAATTCTATTTTTTGTTGTTTTTCTTTGAATTTTATTTATTTTTTTATACAGCAGGTTCTTATTAGTTACTCATACACATCAGTGTATACACGTCAATCCCAATCTCCCAATTCATCACACCACAACCCCCACCCCCTGCTGCTTTCCCCCCTTGGGGCCCATACGTTTGTTCTCTACATCTGTGTCTCAATTTCTGCCCTGCAAACCGGTTCATCTGTACCATTTTTCTAGGTTCCACATATATGCGTTAATATATGATATTTGTTTCTCACTTACTTCACTCTGTGTGAGTCTCTAGATCCATCCACGTCTCTACAAATGACCCAATTCCATTCCTCTTTATGGCTGAGTAATATTCCATTGTATATATGTACCACATATTCTTTATCCATTCGTCTGTTGATGGGCATTTAGGTTGCTTCCATGACCTGGCTATTGTAAATAGTGCTGCAATGAACATTGGGGTGCATGTGTCTTTTTGAATTATGGTTTTCTCTGGGTATATGCCCAGTAGTGGGATTGCTGGATCATATGGTAATTCTATTTTTAGTTTTTTAAGGAACCTCCATACTGTTCTCCATACTGGCTGTATCAATTTACATTCCCACAAACAGTGCAAGAGGGTTCCCTTTTCTCTACATCCTCTCCAGCATTTGTTGTTTGTAGACTTTCTGATGAAGCCCATTCTAACTGGTGTGAGGTGATACCTCACTGTAGTTTTGATTTGCATTTCTCTAATAATTAGTGATGCTGAGCAGCTTTTCATGTGCTGTAATTCTATTTTAAATGAACTTTATTTACTTGGGCTTAAACATATTACTAGACAAAAATTAAGACATTCATATTAAATATATGTTATATTCTTTATTAGGTTAAGCAATTTATTTGATATTCCCAAAGGACTTCTTTTGTTTCTCATGTAATTTTTAATTTTCAGCAGAAGACCATAAGAATCCAGGAATTGAGAAAGTGCATATCTGGGCTTTATTTGCATCATTGTTGATAACGTACATGCTCTTGACAATTGCTTTGTTCTTTGTGTTTCTGTTTCCACACTAATAACTCTGCCTTTGTTCTCCACCACATCACAGGGGGGTGCAGATGAATAAAAGCTCAGGAGAGTGGTTGTTGGGAAGGCAAAATGGTAAGAGATAAAGATTTTAAACATAATTTTCCTGTTGTATAATTTAAGAATAACAGCATTAGGCTAAATAGCGACTGAGTATGTTTGAGTGAAATACTTGGTGGAGAAGAGAGGTAAAGGGAGAGCAGGGATTAATAGAATATGTAGGATAATTTCTCTCTGTTAAAGGCATATGGTATAAACTTCTTTTTCCTATTTATAAAGTAAAAAGAATTAATTTTTTTGTGTAGCCATTGGTCCTAAGGTCATCAATTCTCATCTAATTCAGGAAAAATAAAGGATTATTCTCTGAGTCTAACGGTATGAAGGAAAACAAGATGTGAACACTAAAAATGTAATTTCATGGATGCTGTCCAAAACCAGACTTCATACTATAAATTTGAATCCTAAAATATAAATAAAATAAATATTCCTATTTTTATCATAAACATTTTTCTACCATCTAAAATGCTGCAGACTGGGACTTCAAATGGGATGAAGAACTTGAGCAAAGCCTATTATTTCACTTAATGAGAGGTTGTATGTCGAAAGCTTCCTCTATTCTGGCTACTGTAGTTCTCCCTTATCTAAATTTCTTCTAAATTTGGTTCTAAATTTCTTCCTGTGTTTATTGTTCCATTTTCTGAACTAATGATAACGGTATTCATTCAACAAATATTTACTGAAATACCTTCAAGCCACAAAACTAACTGCTAAATATCAGAGGGGAATTGTCCCTGCTCTAAAGGATCTTATGATATTAAGTAGTAAAATTAACCTAGATGAATAATTTTGTTCAGCAAACCAATCCATGCACTCAGGTGGTTGAATAAAAACTCAAAACTATTTATTATATTTTGAATTTTCATATAACCAATTACTTTATCTAAAAAAGATATTCTGCTCAAAGTATTAAAAAGCAGAGTGACAAAGGATCATTGATAAAATTATGTATTTTTAATTTCCTCATATAATATATATCCTGAATGTTTATCTGTTTTTTAAAAGTGTTAATCCCATTCCTCAAATAAATTAAAACCTCTTCTTTCATATTTATATTGAAAGATTTATTAGGTTAGAAAGCTCTGTGTGATTTTGTATTTATCCTTTTGTGAGTAATTTAATTTTATTTTGGTACAAGAAGATACTTTGTAAGATTTAAATCTTCTTATATTTATTGAAACATTTTATGTTGAATATATTGTCTATATTAAGAAACCTTTCATGTGCACTTAAAAGAATATTCTACAATTTAGGGTTATGATCAAAATGGTTGATAGTACTGTTAACTTTATTTATTTATTTATTTCAGCAATCATTTACACATAGATGAATGCTAAAATCTCCAAATACAATTTTGAATTTGTTAATCTCTACATTTAGTTGTCAAATTTTGCTTTATCTTTGTAAAGAATGAACTTTTACCATTTTACATTCAATCTATGTTTATTTTTAAAGTGCATCTTTTATAGACAGAATGTAGTTCAGTCCTTTTTTTTTTAAATCATGGGTCTTACACATTTTTACCCTTCTAAAAATCTCTGCCTATTAATAGAAACATTTAGTCCATTTTAATTTAGTGATTGATATGTTTTGGTTTAGATCTTCCCTAATTTACTATTTAATTTCTATTTGCCCCACCTGTTATTTTGGGTTAATCAAGTTTTTTGGTTTTTTTTTTTTTTTGTATTACATGTTAATATCTTAAATAGCTTTGAAACTGTGGGTAATCATTAGTCAAATCCATTTCACCTGCCTTCACTAATCAAGGTCATCTACAAAAGACTTGCCTGTCCTCCAAACAGTATGTAGCCTAAACAATATGATACTTTTTCAAGTTACTTTCTAGAAACTTGGAATCAGCTGCATCTAGTACAAGCTGATCTGTTTAAGATTGGGCAGGACCACTGACCCTCCAACTAGGCATGTGGGAGTGTCTGCTCAGTGATCTTTTAACACCAAAGGGCTGAAAATTCCATCCTCAGTTGTGTTAAGCATCTCCATTTTTGAATGTGCAGAGGCCTATAGCTTAGTTACACCAGTGTAGAACGACAATTACCACACCTTTTTCTAATCACTGCTCCCCATGTCTCAGACCGCCCTGCTTCTTTATTCTTTATCCTATAAATAACCCAAGCCCCTTGCCTTTGTGGAGGCAGATCTGAGACTTGTTTTTGCATCTCCTTGCTTGGATGTCTTGTGAATAAACCTTCTCTTTGTGGCAAACCTCAGCATCTCAGAATTTTGGCTTGCTTGTGTGTTGGGCTAAAGGAACCTGGTTGGGTAACAAATTTGGTAAGCCAGCCAGGAGGTAAGTCCAGATGGAACTTTTTTTTTTTTTTTTTTTTTTTTTTTTTTTTCCGGTATGCGGGCCTCTCACTGTTGTGGCCTCTCCCGTTGCGGAGCACAGGCTCCGGACGCGCAGGCTCAGCGGCCATGGCTCACGGGCCCAGCCGCTCCGCGGCATACGGGATCCTCCCAGACCGGGACACGAACCCGTATCCCCTGCATCGGCAGGCGGACTCTCAACCACTGCGCCACCCGGGAGGCCCCAGATGGAACTTTTGCCCATGGATCATTGGCCCCTTGCCAGTACTTAGAGCCTGTGGATGAGTCCAAGCAACTGCCTGGTCTGTTGGTTCCAGGGACTGTCCCCCAGATTTCCCTGGTGAGGTGCAGGCCAAACTTCAGTGCTTAGTTTTGTTTTGCAGCAAAGAAATGATTTCGGGGTTTTGGGTTTTGGGTTTTGAAGACATCATTTGGGTGATTAACCTTGTTAAAAATATGCAGCTGTGCTTAAATTGTTTGGCAGTCCTGTCCAGATCATGAATTAGAGGCCCATCTGGCAGGATTTTTGGCAGACAGTATAAAAGGTTACAGCTGCTAAGTACCCCATACCTAGGTTAGAGGCCTGGGGTTCTGCTTTTTGGTCTTGTTTTTTGGATCTTATTTGTCTATGTCCATCTATGTCTGATTGTCTTAATTGTTAAGAACTGGCTATTGGGGATTGAGCTTCTTGGTGACTATAGCAAGGACACTTAGAAAGATTTTGTTGCTGTGACCACCGGGAAACAAAACTCCTTCAAAATGGAAAGTGTTAATTCAATCTCTCCTTGTAGCCCTCTAGGCTGCAGTCTCTAAAATTGAGTGACTTTCAGTTATGAATCCATGGAAAAGAAAAATATGGTATTTTTTGTAACACTGTATGGCCACAATACCCTTTAGACAGCTTATTTAAGTGGTTAATCCATAGTCCTTACTGTATATTTGCCCTTACTGGTGGGACAGTTCCTTTCCTAAAAATTCTTACTTCTTGTTTTAGTCTTTACTTTTCCACTTAGTGAAGAACCTTTAACACTCCTTTTAGGGTCATTAAGTCTTGGTGAACTCTTAGTTTTTGCTTGTCTGAGAAATTCTTTGTCTTTCCTTCAATTCTGAATGATAACCTTGGTGGGTAGATTATCCTAGGTGTAATTTTTTCCCTTTCAGCACTTTAAATATATCATGCCACTCCTTACTGGTCTGCAAGGATTCTGCAGAAATATCAGCTTATAACCTTATGGGGGTTCCCTTGCATGTGACTCTTTGTTTTTCTCTTGCTGTCTTTAGAATTCTCTCTTTATATTTAACTTTTGCCTTTTTTTTTTTTTTTTTTTCTTTTTGCGGTATGTGGGCCTCTCACTGTTGTGGCCTCTCCCGTTGCGGAGCACAGGCTCCGGATGCGCAGGCCCAGTGGCCATGGCTCACGGGCCCAGCCGCTCCGCGGCATATGGGATCCTCCCAGACCGGGGCACGAACCCGTATCCCCTGCATCGGCAGGCGGACTCTTAACCACTGCGCCACCAGGGAGGCCCTAACTTTTGCCATTTTAATTGTGATATTTCTTGGTGTGTGTCTCTTTGGGTTCATCTTGTTTGGGACTCTGCTTCCTGTACCTGGACATCTGTTTCCTTCTTCAGGCTTAGGAAGTTTTCAGTCACAATTTCAATAATACACTTCCACCCCTTTGTATTTTCTCCTTGGGACCCCTATAATGCAAATGTTAGCATGACTGATGTTGTCTCAGAGGTCCTTTAAACTTTCCTCATTTTTTTCTTATTTGCTTTTCTTTTTGCTGTTTTGACTTGGTGATTTCCTTTATTCTATCTTCCAGATCATTTAGGCCTTCTGTATCACCTAGTCTGCTGTTTATTCCCTCTAGTATGTTTTTCCTTTCAGTTATTTAATTCTTCATCTCCGACTGTTCTTTTTTATATTTTCTAGTTCCTTGCTAAATTCTCACTGTGTTCATCTATTCTTTTCCCAAGTTCAGTTAGCATTCTTATTACTAATGCCTTGAACTCTTTATCTGGTAAATTATTATCTCTGTTTCTTTAGGTTCTTTTTCAGGGTTTTTGTTCTTGTTATTTCATGTGAAACAAATTCCTCTGTCTTCTCATTTTGTTCAACTTTTTCTGTCTCTATGAAATTAGATGAAACAGTTACGTATCCCAGTCTCGAAGGGGTGTCCTTGTGCGGGAGTGTCCCATTGCAGTCTGAGTGTGCCCAGTTGCTTTGGTGGGAAAACTGGATCTGAAGTGATCATGGATCGTGTCTTCCCCCAGGGCGTCCTGGCAGCTATTACTGTGGTGGGAGGTGGGGAGGTAGAGATGGAAGAGCTAGAGCCAGAGCCAGTTGTGAGCTGGAGCTTCTATTATGCTCAGTACTCTTGCCTTCATTTTTGAAGGACATTTTCATTGGCTATAGAACTCAGAGTTGGCTTTTTTTCCTCAACATTTTAATAATGTTCTTCTATTGTCTTCTGGCCTCTGCCATTTCTAATGATAACTTAACCACCATTCTTATAATTGCTTCCCTATATATACTAAGCCTTCCTCCACCTCTGGTTGATTGCAACATCTTTTTTTTTTTTTTTTTTTAAGCAATTTGATTGTGATGTCCTATGTGTAATTTTCTTTGTATCTATTTGTATTGGGTTTTTTTAAAACATCTTTATTGAGTGCAATTGCTTTACAATGTTGTTATATTGGGTTTATTTATTTATTTATGGCTGTGTTGGGTCTTCGTTTCTATGCGAGGGCTTTCTCTAGTTGTGGCAAGCGGGGGCCACTTTTCATCGTGGTGCACAGGCCTCTCACTATCATGGCCTCTCTTGTTGCGGAGCACAGGCTCCAGACGCACATGCTCAGTAATTGTGGCTCACGGGAGCAGCTGTTCCACGGCACGTGGGATCTTCCCAGACCAGGGCTTAAACCCGTGTCCCCTGCATTGGCAGGCAGATTCTCAACCACTGCGCCACCAGGGAAGCCCTGTTGTATTGGGTTTTGATGAGCTTCTTGGATCTGTAAGTCGGTGTTTCTCACCAACTTTGAAGAATTTTCAATTATTTTCTCAAATATTTTTCTTTCCCAATCTCTATACTCTTTTTCTGGACTAGACGGAATTGATATTGTCTCTCAGATCACAGTTACTCTGTTCATTTAATTTTCAAATCTTTTTTCCCCATTCTGTTCTTCATATTAAATAGTTGTTACTGATTTTCACTCAAGTTTACTGACCTTCCCTTCTGCTGTCTCCAGTATACTATTAAGACCATGTGATGGATTTTTAAATTTCAGATACTATAATTTTTACTTCTAGAATTTTCATTTCTTTTAAAAATAATTTCCATTTTTTTTCTCTGATATTCCTCTCTGGTTTACTTATTATTATAATCATTTCCTTTAAGCCAATCATTGAATGTATCTACTGGCTGTTTTAAAGTCCAAGTATGCTAATTCTGTTATCTAGGTGGTCCCATGGTCTGGATATACTGAATGCTTTTTACCTTAATTATGATAAATTTTTCCTGTTTCTTTGCACATTTAATATCTTTTTTACTATATACTGAACACTGTGGATGATACATTGTACAGATACTGCATTCTGTTATATTCATCTGAAAAGTAGTCATTTATCTTCTTGCATTTAGTTAAATTACTGACTGATGCCATGAACTTGTAGAAGCTTGGTTTTAAACTTTGTTAGAGTGGATGTTTGGGTTTTGCCCTTAATCTTAAGAAAAGTTCTTTAGTTCTAAGATAGAGAGCTATGTGAGAGTGTGGGCTCTCTTAGGCTTCTTTGTAAACCCACCTAATCTAGCACATTTCAAATTTCAAATTCTATCTCCCCTACAGTGAACAGCAATTGAAGTCCCATTCAACATATTCTGCTTTCTCCCTTTTGTTTCCTGCTTGATTTCCTGTAGTCTTTCTTGCTAGTGCAGAGTCAAAAGGTCAGCCAAGGATATGAGGAGACTTAAATGCAAATTTACTGGTCTATGTTTGTGGCTTCCTACTTTTCTGAATTCATCTTCTCAATTTACAGCCATCTGGTAACCCCAAACTCTGTCCTCTGGCATTATGCCTCAATCCAATTACACTGCAACTTTCTGCTTGATCTTTAATATTCTCCCTGAACACTCTGGACTAAGTAATGCTCATGAAAAAAAAAACATGTAAACACAGACCTCACCCAGTGAGGTTCATTTTCTGAAGCACCAAATGCCATCAAATTTCTGCCTGCTTTGTGTCAGTTTCTAGTGCTTTCAATTGCTTTTTTTTAAAATATAATTTGTCCACGTTTAATTGTTATTTGCAGGAGTCTTAGTTTTATATAAGCCACTATGACATTACTAAAACTGACAAGTGATTTTTGGAACTCTATTCCTTGGAGACCTACTGGCTCCCAGATATGGTTCACATACAGCTACAAACAGTGAAGGAGAATTTAGGTTGGTAGAGAGTCTCATCTTCCTATCGCTACTTGAGAAACAGCTGATCACTTTTTTATATTTTATTTAATTCATCATTGTTTTTTCTTGTAAGATTTGTTTAGAAAATAAAATATGCTGAGAGTAATTGGAAAGTCACTAGGCACACCATTTACTCAAAAAATTTTACGTAAAAACATGACATGTGTTGCAACAGACTTTGAAATTTAATTTCAATTAATAACTGATGATAAGGTTTATGGTAAAATTTTTAGTAACTTAATCTATTCCACTTTTTGTATGCCCAGGCTTTATTTTTTAAATGTCTATAGATACTGAAATGAGTATCACTCCCAGACAGAAGAAAAAAACTTTTATTCCAACATTTTAGTACGGTGTATATTTTATATGTAAGTTTTTGGCCACCAAAATTTTTGACTGAAATTGTTAGTCTTCTCATTCTAGATTTCTAATGATAGGGATAATTGAAGTATTTTGAATCTCCTGAAGTTAATAATACAACAAAAGAAATAATTATGATAAAGTCACTATGGAATAAGACCAATAAATATTTTATGATATAATCAACATAAGCATAGTTATACAAGGTAGCAGTAAATACTATATAGAACATTTTCCTATTTAAATTTAAAGTGGCATATATAAGTATATCTAATTACTTAACTATTGCTTCTTTTTTTTTTTTTTTTTTTTTTGGCGGTATGTGGGCCTCTCACTGCTGTGGCCTCTCCCGTTGAGGAGCACAGGCTCCGGATGCGCAGGCTCAGCAGCCATGGCTCAAGGGCCTAGCCGCTCCGCAGCATGTGGGATCTTCCCGGACTGGGGCACGAACCCGTGTCCCCTGCATTGGCAGGCGGACTCTCAACCACTGCGCCACCAGGGAAGCCCTAACTATTGCTTCTTTCTAAACATTTGACCATGCAGCATACCATTCTTGTTTGCTTTTGAGACAGACTATTCCAATACCTTTTATCAGGAAAGAGTTTCTGTCAATTAAAAATATAAAGTTCATTTCCAAATAAATGGGCCTTAAAAAATTCATTTATTATAAAAATATCATGCTATAGTTTCAATTTCAATGTTAATTTAAGAACACTTACTTGGGTGGGAGGAATTGTGTTTTCTTGTTGAGTTTTGCATTTCACCTGAGGAAGAAAAATATGAAGAAGGACATGATTTGCCATCATTAGACAAAAATTTGTCTGATCTTTTAAGGAATGCTGGGAAGCATCTTTTTAAACTTTGTTTCATCAAGTTGTTTTGCAAAGTAAATAACTTGATTTTGTTTAAATACACTACTTTACAAAAATTAAATTTACACCAATGTTGACTGCAAATTTGTTGTCATGGAGAACACACAGCAATTGTCCGAATGAGGCTGAACAAAAATTTTCTGTATAGTTGCCTGGGCGTGCATTAACTTTTCAGGAATATTAAATAGTTAAAACCTAACACACTAACAGGAAGTTACAAAATTGATAGATAAAATGTTGAGGAACATTTATCAATTTCCCTTGGAATTATCTTGTCCCCAAAGAAACAGTATCTTATCCTTTTCATTTTGTACCTATAGTGCTTATTCAGCATTAAAATAACAGCTATGTTTGTATAGTGATATATCATCAAAAGCAATGAATATACATTCATTTAACCTTATATAAATACATACCTACACACATATATATATATATTTTTGGTGGTATGCGGGCCTCTCACTGTTGGGGCCTCTCCCGTTGCAGAGCACAGGCTCTGGATGCGCAGGCTCAGCGGCCATGGCTCACGGGCCCAGCCGCTCCGCGGCATGTGGGACCTTCCCAGACCGGGGCACGAACCCATGTCCCCTGCATCGGCAGGTGGACTCTCAACCACTGCACCACCAGGGAAGCCCCATATATACATTTTTCCAAATTTAAATGCTATAACTTCTTCCTCTAAGGGACTCAAAATGGTGCAGAATTACTCAGAATACACACCTAGATTAAAAGACAAACCATACATTCTGTAGACTGTAAATCCAAGAGTGTCTCATAGTAATATCACTCCTGAATGTGTTTTAGAAACCTTTGACAGATCCCAGGTCTGGAACTTGTTACACATATAGGCATGATAAACAGGAAAAAATAAACCAGTGAGCTGAATTTTAAGGCAAGGGAGAAAAACTGCCAGCACAATTTCAACCCCAAAAGCACTGAAAGGCTCTTCTATGTCTAATCACCATCTAGGGAAGGGAGACAGAGGTAGAGGATTGAGTAAATGCGTCTTTGTATCAGTTGTAAACATTAGCTTTTTTGTATAACTTATGCTTTTGTGCTGATGTGACCTGAGAAAACAAATTGACTCTAAATTCTCTAAACAAATAGTTTTTTTCTTTTGGAACACAGTGCTTATTATACAAAGGAATTCTTGCTTCATCTTTTATTTGAACCAATTTTTATCTCATAAACATTAATGGCAAAAAAGGATGCTTGTAGTGGTAGCTGTGAAAAACAAATTGTCAGTTTAAGGGCTAGTGTCAGAATTACTCAGGGATCTGTCTTTTCCTGAACACTACTTCTATAAGCCATGTTTAGTTAGGCAAAGACAGACCTCAGGCCTATTAAAAGGCTGAGATGTGTTCAGATTGATATAAGAAAACTAAATTTCTCCCCATAATACATTTAGGATAATTCACAGTTTCCCAAAGCTGCTCATAAATAGCATTACATTGCCTGGGGATCTGAAGCAGCTGGAGTTGATGACGAGGGCAGGTAAGGAAAAGGCCAGCAAGATTGTAGAAATGTGGGGCCCAAGATTGAATCAACTGTGAGACAGTCTCAGCTATGGGTATGGTCCAAATATTCTGGACATGTTCAATTTTGAATGTAAGTATGGTAGGTAGTTATGCTGTGCTATGCTCTGTGCACTTGAAAGTAATCCTCCATTCCACCACGTGCGTCAACCTCTACTCCTGATTTTTAAGTAAAATTATTTATACAAAATATTCTTGTGCAAAAGTGATTTGAGATTTATAAGAAAAGAGAATATCCCATGATTGGGTCCATGCAGAATAAAGAAAAGGAAAGGCTGCTAAGGCTATTTCAGGCAAAGCAAGAAATTAGAATAAGACCATGACTAGAAGAAATGTAAGAACCATTTAGGAGGATTGAGTGTAGTATGTCTTGCTATTGGTAGAAGAAAGTTTTGATATCCCTTTCTTAAAATTAATCAAGAGTGATTAAAAAATAAAATGAGATATGAAAAGTGCTGGAGGGGGGAAGGGTTTTTCTTTAGGCAAAGTGGGCAGAAAAAACCTCTTTGAGGCGCTCGTATTTGAGCTGAGGCATAAATGAGGGGCAGTAGGCAGCCAGTTGAAGGAGGAGGAATAAATTCCAGAACCAAAATAAGCCAGTGTAGCTAGAGTATAATGGACCAGGGAGACTGGTGAGGAAAGAAGGAGGATAGGTAGGCTGTCATCAGTTATGTTGGCCTTGCATATTGTCACAGACTGGTTTCCTTAGAAAACAGACCCTGAGGCAAGCTTACATGCTAACACTGTATTGGGAAGAGGACAATCTCAGGGTAACAAATGCGAGTGAGAAAGGAAAATGAGGCAGGAAAGGAGTAAAAGCAAGTACAAGTAGGGCTTTACTAAGCTAAACACAAATTGTTGCTCAGTTACGAAGGGCATCTCTGTAGGACCCGTGTGGAACTTCACAACAGTCTTTTAGGGTAGATGGAAGAAGAAAAAAATCTATCTCCTTCCACATTTTGTCTCTCATTTGTCAGATTCTGCCATATGGGAAAAACTGCCTTACCTTCCCTGGCCGATGTAGGCACCTACTGGAGGTACCAGAGACCTTGTGTGAAAGGTTGGGTAAACATTAGGCAGTGTAGTTACAGGGGCCTCTGCTATAAGGTGGCATGATAAAGATCACGAAGAAGCAAGACTAATTTGGAGGGGAGGCTGAGTTGGCTGGGGGAATTAGGAGATGATGTTGTAGACCAGTAGTTGGGATTCTTCAAAGATTTAGGATTTTTTTTTACTAATTTCAAAGTCAAACCATTGGGATTTTTTAAGCAAATGTGCAATGTTCTCTCATTTATGCATTTAAATGATCACTGTCTGCTGTGTGGAAAAAAAGACATGGAGAACTGCTTGATAGTAGGAGACAGAGATTTTAGAATTATCAGCATAGAGTCTGTGTGTGTGTGTGTGTGTTTAACTTGTCAACTCCACTGAGAGTTTGAAAAGATGAGAAAGAGAACTTTCAACTTCTCTCACTATGTAAATCTTTAATGGCCTTTATATGAAGTATTATTGTTAAGTATTGGAACAAAAGCATGATCAGAGTGACTTGAGATGAGAAAAGAGAAGGTTAAAAAGTAAAGGCACTAAAGTGAGAATAGGTAACCCTTTGGAGAAGTTGTAGGGTAATTTTGTCCAAGACAACACTTTATTTTTAAAAGGATAATTTAAAGGTATATCTATGTACTGGGAATGATCCAACCTGGATATAGAAATTTATGAAGTAGGACAAAATGGGGTAACTGCAGGACAACTTCCTAGAGTGTGATGAGAGCTGGGTTGGGACAGAAGTGGAAGGGTTGGCCTTGGAAGAGCAGAGGTGTCTCTTTAATTGCAACATTAAAATTCTAATCAAGAGCTATTTCACATCTATGTGCATGACTATAAAAATGTCCCCTACTAATCAACTTAGAATCACTCTTTCAGGAATCTCAGGGCTAAAGTTTTAGAATTCAGATCCAAGTTCCACATATATGTCAAGACTGATATTTGCCACCAGAGAAAAACTGGGGAATCTTAAATTTAAAAATTGTCAACTGTTGCTATCACTTACAAAAATTAAACACTTGGAAAACCATGTAGTCTTTCAAAAGAATGTCATGTGAATATTACATTCTGAATTGTGTTTTCAGTGAATGTTTTCAGTAAATTCAAGCCAATTTCTTTCCCATCCACAACATTTTCCCAAAGAGGGTGCACTGAAATGGGCATTTTCATGTATTACTGGTGGGAGATAAAACTGGTATAGCCTTGTGAAAACAAATTTAGTCATTATGATGTCAATAGCATTAAACATGTACACGCCATTTGATACCAATATGCTTCTTTTCAGAAATATATCTATGACAAAAACATTTAAAATACGGGGGTGGGGCGAAGTGTATGGTATAAAATGTTTATTGCAGTAGTGTTTGCAACAGCAAAATATAAGTGATGATGCAAGTATCTAATAATAATAATAAACTGGTAATAATAATAATAAGTGTTTTAAAGTAAACATTTACAAAATGAAAAATTATGCACCTATTAAGTAGTTTCCTTATGGCTATGTAAGGATATCAAAATACTTTGTTAGATTTCTAAGTGAGAAATAATGACAAGTAGGCACACAATTATCATTAAACAGGCTTAAAAGTATACAAAAAGATGCCTGAAAGAAAATGTATACAGATGCACAAAGACATATGAAACACACTGTTACAACTCCATTGTCATTTATTACCAAATATTCTATGAGTTTTTTTGAAAGGATTTTAAAAGCATGTATGTGTATGTCTGTACAATTGCCTTAAAGCCATTAGACACATTCAGCTGAAGTACAGTGGAAGGTCCTGGTGTTAACCAAAAAACTGGAAGTCATACTACTACGTGTGGATTTGATCTGCACATTAGTAAATTCCAATTTAAGACAGAGAAGCAACAGTGTCTTTCTCACTTACTACCAAGGGTATCTTTGTTTCTGAGTAGGCCTTATTTGCTATCCAATCATATAATAGATCTCATATTCTTGCCATCTCCCCACTGAAATCCTTAACTATGGGATTGGAAAGCTTTTCTTAAATTCATGTTGACTATGTTTTTAATCCAGAATTTCTCTTCCAAATGATTATTTTGGATTCTGCCATAAAAGTCCATGAAGGCAATTAGAATGCAGTTTCTCAGTAATTGAGTACACATTCTCCGTAGGCTTCCTCTCTCTTTATAAGAAACATTGAATTTTAGAGTCCAATTTAAGCAACCAGGCTAGTTGGGGGAAAAAGAAAACTAAAAGAAACAAACAAATGCATGATTCCCTTCTCATCGGTTAACTTTGGATATGGTTATTATCCATTACAAGCCTTTCTCTTACCCCAGGCAAGTAGTAGAGAACAATGAATCCATTTGTTTTACTGCCCACATAATTTGGAGATGGAATCTTTGCAATATTTCCTGAGGTATATTTCTCTCACCCCTTTATGAGCCCAATTTTTCTAATTGCCTATGAATAAGGAGGCCAAAGCAATTAGGGGTTTTATCACATACATATAGCTATTTAAATGGTATTTTCTTTCTGCTATATTTCAATTACCATCATAGCAAGCTCATTCCAAGCTACCACATTGGATGGTCTAAGAATTCCTAAGGTTTACCCTATCATGTTTTTGAAGATGAGGGGAAAAAAAGTAATTGAGACAATAGTCACATTTTCTAGAGGATGCTGAGAATCAAAGTTTATCCATAATTCTGGATTATTTCTTATAGCTCTTCAAAAGAATAACATATCAAATTTTATATATCAACAATATGAAGTGATGACAAAGTCAGCAAAAAGCATTAAAGCTATGATATTAAAAATTCCTTCACTGGGTGGGGTATAGATTGTGGATATGCCTTGCTTCCTAGACAGATTTTTCAGGGGTTTCTGAGTTGATACAAATGTAAAACCCAAGAAATACAATTGTGCAGTGAGAGGGAAAGTAAATATTGCCAAATAATCAGTAAAATATAGAAAAACATCTGTTTTGAACTACTATTAATGGTTGTAGAACCACCAGTAAGTAAAAATAGAAAAAGAAACATCCTATAGTTATCACATATGAACCTAACTTTTAAGGTTCTTAATTGGCTTAGGAAATGAGTGAAAACTATTTCACTAGATAAACTTATTTGAATATTCCCTGCCAATATTCAATGTTGTTATTGCTGATCATCCTTTGAAAATGCAATACTTTGAAATGTATGAAATATTGAAATTTCATAAATTACAAGATTGTATATCCTCCACAGGGATAAGTTAACTGCTAAAAATTATGCTGGTCTTGTCAATTACTATCTGTTCTTATCAATTATTATCTTGTCTCATGAATAAATATCACTTCTGTTTTTTTCTAAAATACTAACCTAAAATCCTAATCTGTGTTGTAATTACATTTGACCCTTGAACAAAATGGTTTTAACTGAGAGGGTCTACTTATTTGCATGTTTTGCATCTGAGACACAGATCAAAATTTTTGTGGATGGTTGATCCGTGGATGCAAAACCCTCAATATGAAATCCCCATTGGGATGGCCAACTATGGTACTTGAATCCCCTTGGATACTGAGGAACAACTGTATATACAGTTTGCACATGCAGATAAATTGCATTCAGAATAAGATTTATAGAGCTAAAATAGATGTTATTCATTAAATAGTCCATTTTTGTTATGTTTCAATAATTAATATATCATAATTTTTATAACTTTAAGTAGCTACAAATTCTTAATGCAAAGGGTACAAGCGCATTATTCTATAAGTCTCAGATACCTAAGATATCTGAAATATTTATGTTAAACATATAGTTTAGCATATTTAAGGCAAGCTAAGTGTTTTACACTTTCAGACTTTGGAGCCTTGGCTCTCAATCCACTTCTTTAAGTATGTCTATTGAGCACACCACAGGGAAGAGGTTCATCTGAGAATGAGAATTTAAGGTCAACTCAATATTTGGGATTATTCATAAAAGTAGGAAAAAGAAAGATATATTTTGGATTTATGGGTTTAACTTAATGCCAAACTGAAAGTGGAAGAGCACTGGGCAGTATTTCTCCATTTCTTGCCCCCAGTTTCTTTTGTACACCTAACTCACATTGCACGCATTTTTATTTTGTTTTTGTTTGTTTAGATTTTTAAGAAGCATAATTAAATTTGGACTAAGCAAAACAAATATAACCATTCTGCTAATAAATATTTTTAATTTTACAATTTAACTTCTGAAATCTATATTAAGTCCCGTTCAAAAGAAAGAGGAAAAACTCAGAAAAAACTAAATGGTTGTGTGTGTGTGTGTGTGTGTGTGTGTGTGTGTGTGTTGGTCAGATATTCTTGTGTAATACGTCTGTGTATTTGTGTCCATATTTCTGAATATATATCCTCCAAAATTTTCAGAAATGCTGGAAAAATAATTATTGAATAGACATATTTCCAAAGAAGACGTATAGATGGCCAACAGGCAAATGAAAAGATGCTCAACATCACTAATCATCAGGGAAATGCAAATCAAAATCACTATGAGATATTACCTCACACCTATTAGAATGGCTATTATCAAAAAGACAACAACAGGGCTGGTGAGGATGTGTAGAAAGGGGAACACTTGTGGACTGTTGGTGAGAATGCAAGCTGATGCAGCCACTATGGAAGACAGTATGGAGATTCCTCAAAAAATTAAGAATAGAACTACCAGCAATTCCACTTCTGGGTGTTTTTCCAAAGGAACAAAAACACTAATTCAAAAAGATATATGCACCCCTATGTTCACTGCAGCATTATTCAGCCAAGATATCGAAGCAACCTAAGTGCCCATCCATAGATGAATGGAATATATTCATATATTATATATATGGAATGGAACATTACTCAGCCATAAAAAGAATAAAATCTTGCCATTTGGGACAAAGTGGATGGGAACAGAGGGTTTTATGCTAAGTGAAATAAGTCAGACAGAGAAAGACCCATACCATATGATTTCACACATATGTGGAATTAAAAAAACAAAACGAATGTACAAACATAACAAAACAGAAACAGAGTCATAGATACAGAGAACAGATGGTTGCCAGAGGTGAGAAGGGTAGGGTGATGAGTGAAATAGTTGAGGGAAATTAAGAGGTATAAACTTCCAATTATAAAATATATGAGTCATGGTGGTGAAATGTAAAGTGTTGAGAATATAGTCAATAATAATGTAATATCTTTGTATGGTGATAAAGGTGGTCAAAAGGTACAAACTTCCAGTTATAAGATAAATAAGTTCTAGGGATATACATGATTATTAAAATTAACACTTCTGTACATTATTATGAAAGTTGTTAAGAGCATTAATCCTAAGAGTTCTCATGAGAAGGAAAAATTTTCTTTTTCTTTGTATCAATTTGAGATTATGGATGTTCACTATACTTACTGTGGTAATCATTTCATAATATATATAATATATATATATGTCAAATAATTATGCTGTATACCTTAAATTTATGCAGTGCTGTATGTCAATTATATCTCAATAAAACTTGGATAAAATAAGTTTAAAATATACAAAAAAGGAACATTTTTATTTTTCATATTTTTAATGTACATTGTCTTTGTCTCTTCAGGACCAAATATTTTCAAACTCTTTCATTATTATTTCTCTATTTACCTTTCTTTCCTTAACAAGAAAATGAAATGGCCCAAAGAAATAAAGTATGAAAAATCTCAATATACCTGGATAATATGATTTCTTTTGGCACCAAGAGAAAATTCTATTATACCCTATTCTTAACACTGTTTCCTCAAGACAACCATTAATATTAATATTTTTGGAAATTTTAAAGTATCAGTGGCAAATTCCTCTTAAAAATTGTTGTTATCAGCCATTTCAAGCAAGTAAAGAGTATTCTCTCATTTAAAAAACACATTTTCTTTATTTTAAGTTCCTTCACAAAATAAGTTTACTTACTAATACTATTTTTTTAACTTTTTATTTTGGAGTATAGTTGGTTAACAATGTTGTGTTATTTTCAGGTGTACAGCAAAGTGATTTAGTTATACAAACACAAGTATAGATCAGTTTTTTGCTCTAATGGAGGCCACACATCCCAAAGTTGATTTATTTTTCCCTTTCTCTATCTTAGTTTATATTCCTTTCATTGATCTCTCTTTGTGTGTCTGTCTTTCAATGTGCTCAGTACAATTTGAAAGTTTGGGAGAAGGATATATATTAAGAAAAGAGAGTTGATTTTTTCAGTGTTTGCATTTATGAAGGAAAATATGCAGTGCTATGTAGGATTTGCATTTATAAGGGGGGGGCAAAACTATGTTTAGTAAATTGACTGAGAGTTCATATATTCTTAAGTTGAATGTGCATAAAAGTTCTGCTAAGTCTAAGTAACCCTGGGACATTAGTACAATAATAAATGGAAACTCCTTTTTAAAACCACTTCATATCTAAACTTTAAACAAATCTTTTACATCATCTGTATATAATTGTTTTCCTCATTTAGATGCGGTATGATGTTGCAAAATTTATCTACCAAAAAATACCAGTATATTTCAGTTTTTTAAAAGCAAATGTTATTGATGTATTTTTATCAGTGACATCCAAATAGTCACCTGATATGTCATTCACTTTGTGCATATGAGCTCAGTTTTAGGGAACATAAATATGAGTATTTAGTTTAAGACCATGAGTTTTACTATTGATTCAAATGAACTGGTACAACACAGATAATACATATTTAGCAACTGATTAAATTAAACTACTTTTTGTGGTACTGAAGCTGGTCATTTATGTACAGATTTGTTTATATCACAGTCTTACATGTGATTTTTTTAAAAACACCTTTATTGGAGTATAATTGCTTTACAATGGTGTGTTAGTTTCTGCTTTATAACAAAGTGAGTCAGTTATACATATACATATATCCCCATATCTCTTCCCTGTTACGTCTCCCTACACATGATCTTAAAGCTTATCTATTACAGAGTTTTTCTGCCTTGGTCCTGTGCATTTTAGTATGTTTAACAGTGTTCCCGACCTCCAGATACTAGAAGCCAAAAGTTCCTCTCCAGTGTGAACAACCAAATATGTCTCCAAAAGTTCCCAAATGTCCCACGGTGGGCAAAATTGCCCTGGTTGAGAGACACTCATCTATTCCAATAAGCCATGTGACATTTAAAACTACTCTTTATTCATATTGATGATTCAGAATCATTTTTCTTTTGTGTGTAAAAATATCATTTTATGAGACAAATCAGACTGAAAAAAATTAAGAGCAAAATCTGTTTTTTTTTTTTTACATCTTTATTGGAGTATAATTGCTTTACAATGGTGTGTTAGTTTCTGCTTTATAACAAAGTGAATCAGTTATACATATACATATGTTCGCATATCTCTTCCCTCTTGCATCTCCCTCCCTCCCACCCTCCCTATCCCACCCCTCTAGGTGGTCACAAAGCACCGAGCTGATCTCCCTGTGCTATGTGGCTGCTTCCCACTAGCTATCTATTTTACACTTGGTAGTGTATATATGTCTATGCCACTCTATCACTTTGTCACAGCTTACCCTTCCCCTTCCCCATATCCTCAAGTCCATTCTCTAGTAGGTCTGTGGAAGAGCAAAATCTTATTTAACTTACCATTTTCGGTGTAAATTTTAATAGTTTGCATGTTTACACTAGTTTTGAGAAAATTTTTAGAGACACAGTTATTTTATTCCAATTTAAATACTTTAAGTGAATTTTGGACTTTTGAGTTGAATAAAACCTATATAAGCATCTTGTCATCTTTCAGACATTTAAATTAGTCATCAAAGTGACTCTATTATAATCATCATAACAATTCTCTTAAATAGTTGTTTCTCTCAAAATATTTACAAAAGTTTAATGACAACTTTCATTTTACCTTTAAATATTTTTTTTTACTGTAAGTGCTGATGAATAAGCAATCAACCTCTCCTCTCCCACATTGATGCACTTGGAGGAATTATTCATAGGGACTAATACTGCACTGGCCACAGTAGTGAAATGAATGTTACTCACCATTCAATAATGAATGTAAACATGAAAATCAAGATTTTGTGAAAACTTTTTTTCAAGTGCCTAGAAAGTATGACTCCTGAAAAAGAGGCCAGGGAAGGAAGTAAGTTATATCAAACCATTTACACAGGTTCTTGGAAGCCTGAACAAGACTGATTTTGGTGATAGGACTTTCTCTCCACAGAAAATTGAGTGATTCAAAGGGTCAGGATAAGCTAAAATAGAATCTGCCAATACTGGCAAAATAAATATGGATAGAATTTTTTGTACATCCCTTTCCCATGAAAAAAATTCAGGCACTGTTCCTCAACCCTTCAAGTGCCATGATTAAGTCAACTACACTCCTGAGAGAAGTTGGGGGTAAAACTATAAGAGTGGGAAAGGGAAACTGTATTACACTCGATCTTGCATTCACCTGACCTTAGAAATCCATCCCTCTTTGGAACATAGAAAGTCAGATAAGTCCCATGGTGATTGTGTTAATTCAACTAATGCAGACCCTCTTCTCTGAGAACAGTGGGGAAAAGTGAAAGCAATTTTCCCATTAAGCATGATTCATCAGAAAAAGTAAGTACAAACCTTGAAAAAATCATGGCAACAAGGGGCAGTATGGCCAAAGTGAGACAGTCTTGAAAATCACCCTTATAAAGCAAGGGAACAAAATGTGTCTGGTAGTGAGGAGGGGTGTAACAATGGCAAAGGCAGAATCTCAGTCCTTCAGCAGGAGACAGTACCCAGGGATGCCGCAGAACTGTGGGCAAACGTCATGAGGAATGCTGGGAAAAGCCATCACTGTAGCAGAGACAGGATCTAACTCAGGCCTTCAGAGTTGGAACACACTAGGGTTCAAAGCACTATTCAGCAGATAAAGAATGACAAGTGAGAGAAAACAAGGAGTTGGAGGGCCATTATATGGGCAATGACAATGCCTGGCTATATTCAGCCCTATGATGCTCATTTGAGGGATGGACTATTCAATGCTTGGGATACTACAGGCTGTACATACTCTGTTTCTGTACTGGGGAAATCTATGGAGTAACAAGAGAAGGATGGGAGAGGAACCAAACATGAGCACTGATTTAGAACAGAACTCTGTGACTGCTCATACAACTTGAAAAGTCATGAAGGTTTTGATTTTGATGTCTCAGTGAAATGTGAGGTGAAGAACTTTACTCTTCTACCCTTAAGCTCTGTATAATACAATTCTTGACTACCATGATTCTGTGAGAAAACCATTTCACTGTTGTTTTCATAAATCATTAGAGACATACGAACCCATTTATAGTAAATCTAGGATTCACTAGGCTCTAAAGGAAAAGAGAAAACCCTAACACTAAACTATTCTGTAGACAAACATATTTGGAACTTTGAATCTTGTATCTTTGAGTATAATTTATATGTAAGCTCAAGCCATGTGAGAAATTAGAGACAGCCAAGGAATTGGAAGCAGAAGAGAAACAAGCGAGGAACACAACATTTTCTCATCCTGAGGTGGCTGGTTGCCTGCCATTCCTATGTGCAGCAGATGGCAAAAAGGCAGCGAGGGTGGGAGTGGCTGGCACTTCACAGACTGCCAGGCTCCGTCTGGGCCCTTGATAAATATTAATTAAATGAATTGACTCCACTGAAGACTGCTGCCCATGCTGCCAATTATGACAACCATTCTTTGTTTTATATATTATCCTCATGTTAGCCTGGCATTGAATATGTCTTTATAAAGACTGAATGGGCTATGCAAATAAACTACGAAGAGGTGACACTCAAAGGCACACATATTTTTTAGATCCTACTTTATAAACATCTTATTAAAACCATATCCTAGTGATATCTTGGTTGGCAATTCATCTGGAAATAAAGTTATACTACTTTAGCAAAATCAATCTGTGTGTAATGGACACTGGGAGGGCTTCAGGTTTTTTCTTTGCTTGGTCTGGGCATGTGGTGGACAAGGAGGAAAAAGAAGCAGTACAGAATTCATTCACAAAGGGGACTTAAATTCCTGGAGTTCATAATCCTTGTAACTTAGGAGTTGTGAAAGTGTTACTTGGGCTCCTGAATTGAAAATGATTAAGAGGGATCTGTGTGCCTCTCTTCAGGAAAGAGAAGATTATAGAGCTGCAGCTTCTAGGTGATCTGGGGATTAGCAATCTCCCAAAAGACTAGAGTTGAGCAGTCATAAAGAAATCTATATGTTAAAAGCACCCCCACATTAAAATGTGTTAATTTTACTTTATATGAAAGGATTTCCCAAGTTAAAGTGCTTTAGGAATATATCCTCTTTGTTATAGCAATCTACCCAGAAATGTGTGCCAGCCTCACCAGCCTGTGGGTTCAGATAAGGATTCATTAATATTAATGCCCAAATCCCACGGGCTCTCTTTCAATGGCAAGATATCACTTTCCCTCCTAGTATGAAATATCGGAAAATGTTGGCCATTTACTTCTTGGAGCCCTTTGTCTCAGAAGTTCTGTTTCTTTTACTCCAGCCTCTTGTTTGGTTAATAAATACTGTCAGGCAATGTCTTAAGGGGAGGCACCTAGTCACTGGCAATTTCCCAGGATTTTTTAAAAGGAAAGTTTTAGGCTCCAGAGTTACCTATGGGAATGATGTCTCTTTCCCTCTGTTGTGCACAGCACAATTAGTGCCTGGAGCCCCTTCTGAATGCAGCTCCCTCTAGTTTTGATGTGTCAGTAAGGAACATTCAGGATACCCCTATTTTTCCTTCAGGAATGAGGATAAACATCGTTTTCCCAGGGAAGCATTTCCTGACTTGTGGTACATGTAACTCTCATTTTTATGTCCTCATAGTTCTCTATACTTCTATCATGGTAGTTAGTGATTTCGTTTCCCTTCTTCCACCTCTAAACTCTTTATTCGTAAGGGCAGAAACTTGGTATGTTTATATAGCATAGTGTTCCTTACCAGGGCTACCACTGTACAAGTCCAATAGACACCATTAACATTGGATTCTCTGAAGTTGGGCAACACAGGTCCCAATCCCCAGCTTTTAGAAAACATGGTAGATGATTAATAAGTAATTTTAAATGAGTAAATCCTCTTATGCATTTCTATGTCTCACCCACAACTTTACTTAAAATCATGTATAAAACAAACTTCCAGAAATACCAAATAGTGCAGATACTCCTGGGTGATGTAGGCCACCAGTTGAGCAAACACCTAAATTCTGAATTCTATATTACACTTAAGTAAAACACCTGAATTTGTTACATAGGGAAGGCAAGATAAAGTTCTGCATATATAAAAATACATAAAACATAACTAATATAAGGTCATATAATGTAATATAATATGATACAATAGAATCTTTTTCATGCTGGGAAAACTGATGATAAGGCAAGGATTGTACAATACAGAAGAGGCTGAAATTTCCATCCACCCAATTCAAATGTCCATATAGGATGAAACTGTGGTAAAGATGTAAATAGCAGTGAATGTGTAGGAATTGGGGCTAAGGAAGCAACAAGGGGACATGAGCACGTATTTATCCAGTTATTCAAATATTCATTGATACCAACTCTATAGTAAGTGCTGTTCTAGACGTGGGGAACATAGTGGTGAATAAAATGAGGGAAACAGACAATAAATGAGTTAAAAAATAAATGACAAATAATGTTAATATTTAGATAAGTGTTATGAAGAAAATTCGGTAGAGCCACAGGATACAGCATGATACAGATATGTGTTTATTTAATACAATTTGGTCAGGAACTAATAACCTCTCTGAATAAAGAGAAGTGAGCATATAAAGATATTGGAAAAAACATTGCAGGAAAGGAAACAGCATACTGAGGCAAATCAGATAACACGAATGGATAAAATATCCTTTAGGTTATTTGGTGAATCAGAAAAAAAAAATTGATGAGAAAAGTACATACATGGAATTCATGGCGATGCCTAAGTTATTGATATGGACTCATCTTACAAACATTTGCACTTTATAGACAGCAGAAAACAAATGCTCCACTCACTCTCTAAGCACTACATTTAACCATCTCAAAAATCCCATGCTGAAAGTAGAAATATTACCCCAATTTTACATATAAAGATACGAAGGCCAAAAATTAGGAAACTTTCCCAAGGTCACAAAATAAATGTCAGTGCTGAGATCTGAATCCAGGAAGCCCAGCTTTAGAATATATAATATTAATTAGATACATATATATGGTCTCTAATGTATTTTCAATATTAATGTCACTTGAGATATCTAGACACATGGGGAAATTATGTATTTTAACATATGAATTATTTAGTCACTCTTTCTCCACCTGGTGTCAATAATTTGGTTTTCCTCATTGAAAAACATGAACGTAATTATCTTTTATTCTTTATTGTGTACTATGTAATTGTAATATTTGTGTCAGAAAGAGCTATAAAAGAGCATAATCAGTGCAATGATTTCTATTGTTCTCACAGTCGTTGGCATTATCTGGCATCACAAAATAATACACTTAACTATGGTAGTTGGTGTCAACCACTGAGGCACCTAAATAAATGGGTCACCTTCACTTTGAGTGAACAAATACTAATCTATAAATGTATATCAGGTATAACTTTATTGTTAGCCAAATCTACTGGTAATGCTCTT
Source organism: Mesoplodon densirostris (assembly GCF_025265405.1). Taxonomy (NCBI): domain Eukaryota; kingdom Metazoa; phylum Chordata; class Mammalia; order Artiodactyla; family Ziphiidae; genus Mesoplodon; species Mesoplodon densirostris. The sequence goes on along the minus strand of NC_082669.1, from coordinate 11,139,442 downwards.
TGGGTAAGAGAAGAAACAATAAAAAATACCAATTTAAGGTTTTGTGTGTCTACTTACATTATGCTGGGTTCTAAATATGATTTCAGGAAATATTTTTAAAGGATTAATGAAAGTAGTACTAGAGGAAACCCTAAAAGAGAATATTAAAAATAGAATCAGCATATGGTACAGCCCACAGAAGATGGCTCATAATATATTACAAATAATTTCTGTCAGTGGTTCTGGATATTTCTTGGAATCCTAACCTTGGGCAATGTTAACAATAAAATATCAACACTGTTATTTATGAAAGTATCCATGGTGATGAAGAAATAGATAAACAGTCAAATTAATTCATGGAACATTTATATTAATTTCATTTATTAAAAATGTGGCTGCTATTATTACTATACACTCATTAGTTCATAGCTCAGTGAATGAAAAGCTAGTTCCAAACTGCTCTTTTCCCCCAAACATTAAAAAAAACCTTCTTCCATTATTTTAAACATACCAGCAATAATGGCCCCACTGGTCCATCTGCTGCTTGCACTTTTTCTGCTATGTACAAATCACCCTGTCTAAGTGCTTTGCCTCCCATCAGACAAAGCTATGGTAGTAAGAACGATTTATTTAACAGATATGCATTGTAATAGTTGGAAAAATACTGAATTGGGGAGATCACTACTGGGAGAGAATTTTAATGCTAAAAGCCACTCCGAATGTTCCAGTGGGCAGTGCCAAGCAGAAACATGGTAGATGACAGATGGTAAATATATTCTTACCAACTGACAGTTGCACTTCCCATGGCCAAACACTTCCTATGCTGTGCAGTTCCCAGGTAAAAGAGACTTCATTCTACATTTGTGCTCAAAAAATACATGTAATTATCTTTAAAACACAAATGTTTTGAGTTATTATGTATCATACCATGTATGTTACATATAATGAAAATATAAATAATTGTTAAAAATGTTAGGATATTGAAAAATCTATTTGATCGTGTATATTGTGCTATATTATTCTGGTATGTTTTTAAGTATAATAGAGTACCCAGCTTTTAATCTTTTGAAAAAATATTTTTCCACAATGGAAACTAAAACACAAAATCATTCAAAAATGTTTTGCCAAGTTACATGTTTTTATGGATATTGGAATTAGGGAAATGACTAAAACTGTCTAAGAAGTAATTTTTATATCAGGCTTTTCTGTGTGCAATTGATGTTTTAGAAAAGATTAAACAAAACTGTTTTGTTTTGATACTGCTATGTTACACATATAGAATTCTTTATTCTAATGCTATAAAATGATTACCTGTTCACCTAGAAAAATATGATCATTAGCTGGTCTTCAAATATGTAACAGATTAGAAATGCTGACAGTATTAGCTAGTTCAATACAAAAATCTTTTTGGATTTCAATTTTGGTATTAGCTGGAAAGTCACATTTTAGAGTCTGTAACAATCCCTCTGAAAATGGAGATATATACAAAGGAAGGTGACACACCCTGTAAGTATGGTTGAGACTGTCATACTGAAAAGCATCCACTCCTCCAGACTGGCAGGATTTCCTATGACATTTTTTCTCATTCACTCTGAGAATAGAACTGAGAAGTTTGGCCAGATACAATCTTGCTGGGACTTGTTAACTAATAGTTTTCAGTTGCTAATTTACATTAGGGTTTAGCTATGCCAGCTTCAAAAATGAGACTGAATACAAAGCCAGATAACCTTAAATAACTCCAGAAATGAGCAGTCACCTGTGCATTAATAATTTGCATATGACATGCTCCTATTTAGAGCCAAGATAGATAATGAAGAGCAGAATTCAGATGTTAGTTCCTCAATTTGTCTATCCATGTCATCATATTAATCCAATAATTGCCTAATTTCCACATAATTTCCCCTCTATCCCAGTCATATCATAGTACTGAGAATGGTTCATTGAAATATCATTTTTTTATTATGATTTTGGGGGAGTAATATGTCACCCTTGAAACTTAGTGGCTTAAAATGACACCTATTGAATTAGCTCACAATTTGTCAGGTTGCAAAATGGGCTGAATCTAGTGGGCGGCTTTTTCACAGGTCTCACCTAGTCTCACTCATGCATCAGGACTCACTTGGGGAGTGAATGGAGCTCGTTGGTATGGAATGACCTCATTCATAGCCCTGGCAGATGGCTGACAGGTGGCTGGTGCAACAGGGGTGGCTGGGCCATGGATCTCTCTTCATCCAGCAGGCTAGCCTGGGCTCACTTACAAAGTGGTTGGAGAGTTTCATGAGCAAGAAAAGGACAAGCCCCAATGCACAGGTATTTTCTTTTTTTTTAATTTATTTTTTAACTTTTAAATTTTTTAAAGGAATATTACTCAGCCATTGAAAGGAACAAAACTGGGTCATCTGTAGAGACATGGATGGACCTAGAGACTGTCATACAGAGTGAAGTAAGTCAGAAAGAGAAAAACAAATATCGTATATTAACGCATATATGTGGAATCTAGAAAATGGTACAGATGAACCTATTTTCAAAGCAGAAACAGACACAGACATAGAGAAGAAATGTATGGACACCAAGAGGGGGAAGGGGGGGTGGGATGAATTGGGAGATTGGGATTGACATATATACACTACTATGTATAAAATAGATAACTAATGCGAACCTGCTGTGTAGCATAGGGAACTCGACTCAATGCCCTGTGGTGACACAAGTATTTCCTAATTTTCTGCTCTTCTCATGTTTGCTATTGCCCTATTGGCCCAAGCAAGTCACATGGCCAAGCCCAGCATCAGAGTGGGTGGGCATCCAGAATTTCAGTGAAAGGCAATGTGTATATTGTGGTTCTTGCAATCTAACATACTTATTAAACACGGTTAGTTTAACACGCAGAACTGAATACTGACTGGGTTTATAGCTTTAGTGATGTTTATTAGCAAACAAGGCCAAACGCTGCCACAGTACTCAGTTTTCAATAGGTCAAAAAATTAGATAAGTGCCTTAATCTTCAAATTTAACATTGACTAACATTTACTGAGATCTTACTATGTACAATATATCAACATTTTATCCACATTATTTCATTCAACTGGGAAAACACACAATGCGGCAGCTGAGTGCATTATTTATGAGTATAGACTTGAAGTCTGACTACCTCTGTTCTGTCCTAGTGCACTACTTATTACCTGTGGGGTTTGGTTAAATAATCTACCTCGCAGCACTCTTATGTTTTCATGTATTAGTGTATACAGAGTCCCTTGAACTGTGCCTAACATATCATGAGTGTTATATAAGTTATCACTATTATTATAAATTACATACTATTATATCATCTCCATTTCACTAATCATACAGCCTGGAGAAATTAACAAACCAACGTAACACAGAGTATGCATTCAAGTTGAAGAGAGTTTGATTCAAAATTCCATGACTAATCTGCTGAATTCTATTTTGTGCAATGGGAAAATGAATACAGAAACTATTTTTACACATAAGTAATATGTTTTACATGTAAATAATTACCCACTATATTAAAGACTTTAACAATCCAAACCATGGTTTTCTTTTTCTTATTAATATTATATGTATTTTGACCTGAAGAATTTTGAATAATTGCCTCTATTCTAACATAGGATTTCATAATTAACAATTCCTAGGTTTTATTTGTTTACATTTCTATAAAAATTATACGTAGTCTTTCTTTCTGAGAGTTCTAGTTATACATGTGTACTTTGCCATGTTCCAGTATTAAGGGTTGATTAGCCTATTGAAAAAGATGCTGAATATAGCATAGTGGCTAAGAACATTTGGATTTTAATTCCAAATCCTGCACTTATATGATCTACGAAAAAGCCAATCTCATGTGATTCAACTTAGTACAGGTATTTAACATAGAAAGCACTGAATAAATTCTAGCTATTATTATTACTATTATTATAATACCCCAAAAGGATGCAGTTTTCTGGTTTTATCCTTAAATCAATTAAACACAAGTGCAATTTACTTAATGTGACATCAAAGTATAAATGAAGGCAAAGTGATGGAGACAGGGAGAGAAAAGAGAGAGACAGAGACTGGAAAATGCTATTGTTGATGGCTTTGAAGACAGAGAAAGAGGCCAAGAGGCAAGGAATACAGGTGGCTATAAAGCTGTAAAAGTCAGGAAGCAGATTTCCCCTAGACCCTCTAGAAGGAACTAGCCTTGCTGACACCCTGATTTTAACCCAGTGAAAACTGACTCTGGACTTTTGACCTCTAGAACTTTAAGAGAACTTGTGTTTATTTATAAATAAATAAATAAAACTAGTAAAACTGGAATTATCTATGACACGGAAACATTCAGAAAGAAAAAAAAATGCCAGTGAAAAATTCAAATGAATCCAAACACTCTGGAGATATATTTTCTTTCTCCTCAATATCCCATAGGGATTAGCTTCTTGATCTGAGCTGATCTTGTTTTACTTTGAGAAAGCTGATGTTACTATCAAATAATATATTAACTTTTTGCTGGAAAGAAGTATCAATAGAACATAAATACAACAAAAATAACTGAAGAGGCATCTTCTGAAAATTAATATATACTAAATCACAAGTCAAGGAAGCCAAACATTTCTTTTAAACTAGACTTCTTGGTAATGTATATCAAAACAGTTGCTATTTTTACACATTCTATAATAGCAAAATTCTATATTTTGTACATGACATAATGAAATTTCACCCTATGTTGTCTCTTGTGTGTTTCTGTACCAAAACATCTTTTTCTTGGCTGCCACACATTTGAAAATGTCAACTTCAGTTTCTGTGATTTCTTATTATCTACCCCTGGCACTGCAACTACACGTCTTTAATTCTCCTGACCATCACACCCATACCAATGTCCACTAATGAATGGAGCTAGGTGATATACCATCCCTGCTTTTAACTATTTATATCCACTAATTTGTATTGGGACTGATGATCCTCCCAGATAAATAAGTTGAGCTAATGTAACTACAGTGGCACAAACAAAATGATTTCAAGGACTGATTCTATATCTGTGGAGTTCAGATTGCCTGGAGCAAGAAAAGGGTTTCCTAGAGAAAAGTCAACCAAAGAAAGGAATTAGGATGGTGAGCCAGATTCAGACAGAGACAGCTCCAGAACAAAGGAAGTCCAAGTGTAGGTTCATGAGTTATGTTAATTCTAACCCAGCTGCCTTGGCACTGTATTTCAGTGCTAGAAGATAGAGGCTCTTTGCATAATTTGAAAGATCTTCTCAAGGCTATAATCTTTTAAAATAGAAACAAATTTGGTTTAGTATACTGCCTATTTACCAAGTATAATGTCACATATGAGTGTTGTTTCCTGACTTTATTAGAACAGAGATGTTGCACATCTGCTACAGGGTCCAAAGGTAGTTTTCAAATCCACTCTGGAGTGGCACATTTCTGACTTCACCAGCTTCTAGGTGACAGCGATGGCCTCAGAAGGTGCACTGGAAACCATAATCATTGTGGTTTGGAAAACTGGACCAGCTGCACTGTTCTGGCTCAGTTGTCTAAGCAACCATTGACAGAACAGTTTTAACAATTTCTGTAATATATTTTGTCTTAAGCAAGCTTTTGTTGGATGTCCTAAATGGGCGTAACATGGAAAAAAATATGCTCCTTTTTATTTTGGAAGAGCAGAAAGAAAGTAGAAGGTGATGCCTAAGATCTCCCAACATCCAATGTCCTCTTGGAAATGACCTCATAGAAATACTGTATCTGTGGATCTGCAGTGGACTTGGCCACCCAAACCCAGCTGTGCTGCTTGCAGGGGCAAATTACATTTCAAAGTGATGCATAGGCAGCAGTGTTCTTGCAGGTAGGCAAGGTGGTTCTTGGAGCATGGAGGTCTGGGTATCAACACTGTACATTGCAGAGGCTGGATAGAGAGGCTTGAGTCCATGTTCCACCGGGATTAAAAAACTATGTCCCATGTTACAGTCCAAAATTTAAAATTATAATCATAAAATTTAAAATAATAAATACAAACTTGGTACATTTATTATTACTCCACATTAACTAACACTCTTAGGAATGGATCTAAATATCAGTGTAAATTGTTACCAGATTTTTCTTCTTTCTACCTGGAAGAAATAACATAAAATATGCTTTTTAAATGCATACAATATGGTTTAATAACTTTTGATTTTTGCTCCTTTCTTTCTCCTCCCTTTAGCTCTTGGCTGACCTAACCAAGACTGAGGCTACTCCCTCATTTTCCAGCAGAGAACATATTCACCCATCTAACCTACAGTAGTCCGATGTTTCTAATCAAATCTAAGGGCTTGGAATTTAGTTTGAAAATATCAGCATAACACATTTAAGTTATTACTACAAGTGTCACAATCCAGTTCTTAAAATACATTAAAAATAATTGAGGTTATTTTAGGTTATTTTCTCCAAGTTCAGATTGTTTAGTAGTTTTGACTAATTTAATCAGTCAAATATGATTTGTTTTAAATTAAGGTTTTTTTTTCTTTTATTTTATCCCTCTGTTTTTAAATTAGTGTGTACATAGATAAAATTCCTTTCCCATGGCACAAATTCAACTCTATTTGTTGAAAAAATACAGAGACTCTCTTTTAGAGGTGGCAGGATCGGGCACCAGAGAAGAGTTTTGCTGTCTATTTCTTTGCACTAGAATGTCTTTTACATTTACATAATAGATGCTCAGTATATAGTTATTGAATTGAACTAAAGCATATTTTTTGGTCTATGCTTTAAAATAGTGAAACTAGTATATAAGTTTAGATAGGCTGACAATTTATATAGCAATAGTTCAGGCTTCAGAGGCACTGTCATAGTAGAGGCTCAGTGTCTGCAAAAGAAATGAGACGATTTCAGGATTCTCCTCCTCTGTTATCCAGGAGGAAGCATATGCTAGACATAGAGAAAGAGCCAGTGACTCTTTGCTCTGGTGACAGATGCATGAATATTAGACTACAAAGTATGAATCTGGGACCAGATGAATCTCAAAGAACATACTGATGAAATCAAAATTTTATTAACCGTATTAGGCAACACTTTGATATTTAATATAAAATATTTAATATAGGTATAATTGACAATTAGAAGTAGATAGGTAAACTGTACCAGGAGGCTGGAAGGCTGGGAGACTGGGATGCAAGTGAGAATATTCTTGAAGTGGTTCTAGCTTATTTCACTCAACAATATGCTACATTTTGCCCTGCTCTTGGGTGGAACGTGAGCTTTGTCTTTTTAAAGGCTAACTTATAGTATTCCAATTTAAGCATTTACCACAATTTATCAATCCCAGTATTGATGAACATTTTTCCCCCAGTTTGGGGCTCTTATGAATAATGCTTCTATTAACATCCTTGAATTTGTCTTGTGGTCCACATATAAAGGCAGTTCTGTTGCGTATACATCTAGGAATGGAATTGTTGGTTACGTATAAGTCTAATATTACAAAAGATTGCCAAACAATTTTTCAGAGTGATTGTGTCCCTTTATATTCCCATTGGCAGTGTATAAAAAGTCCTATACTATTATTGAATTTGCACCAATACTTGGTATGGTCTTTTAATCTTATCCATTCTTACAGGTGCATAGTAGTGATTTGCAGTTTAAAATTGAATTGTTTATCTCATGGGCAATGATGTTAAAAATATGTTAGATATTTTAAATGAGCATTTGGATATCATCTTTTCTGAAGTCTCATTCAATTTTTTTAAATTGAAGTATAGTTGATTTACAATATTGTGTTAGTTTCAGGTATACAGCAAAGTGATTCAGTTATGTATATGCACATATATTCATATGTATATGCACATATATATAATAATATGTATATATATGATTATTTGCCATTATAGGTTATTATAAGATATTGAATATAGTTTTCTGTACAATACAGTAAATCCTTAATGCTTATATATTTTATGTATAGTAGTTTAATCCCATACTCCTAATTTATCCCTCCACCCCCTTTCCCCTTTGGTAACCATAAGTTTATTTTCTATGTCTGTGAGTCTGTTTATGTTTTGTATATAGATTCATTTGTATTATTCTTTAGTTTCCACATATAAGTGATATATAAAATTTGTCTTTGTCTGACTTACTTCATTAAGTATAATATTCTCTAGGTTCATCCATGTTGCTGCAAAAGGCAATATTTCATTCTTTTTTATGACTGAGTAATATTCCATTGTATATACCACATCTCCTTAAGCCATTGTCTGTTGATGAGCACTTTGGTTGTTTCCACTACTGTAAATAGTGCTGTTATGAACACTGGGGTGAATTTATCTTTTTGAATTAGAGTTTTCATCTTTTTTAGATATATACCCAGGAGTGGGATTGCTGGGTCATATGGTAGATCTATTTTTAGTTTTTTTAACGCACCTTCATACTGTTTTGCATAGGGACTGAAACCAATTTATATTCCCACCAACGGTGCAGGAGGGTTCCCTTTCCTCCGTTATCTATCCAGCATTTATTATTTATAGACTTACTGATGACAGACATTCTGACAAGTGTGAGGTCGCATCTCATTGTGGTTTTGATTTGCATTTGTTTAATAATTAGTCATGTTGAGCATATTTTCATTTGTATGTCTTCTTTGGAGAAATATCTGTTTATGTCTTCTGCCCATTTTTTTATTGTATTGTTTTTTCAGTACTGAGTTGTAAGTATATTTTGGAAATTAATTCCTTCTTTTCTAGTTGTTTTTGTAGTTCTTCTTTGTTCATTTCTTCTTTTTGTGTTTCCTTTTGTGGTTTATTATTATTATTTTTTGTAGTATGTTTGAATTCCTTATTTTTTGGGTTTTGTGTATCTATTGTACGTTTTTAACTTGTAGTTACCCTGGAGTTCAAGTATGTTGACCCATAACTATATCTATTGATTTAAACTGATAGTCATACAAATTCAAACACATCCTAAAAGATCTCTATTTTTATACTGTACTCCCCAATTTGTGAATTTGATGTCCTGTTTTACATCTTCATGCTTAACCTTTTGCTATTAATTGTACTTAAAATCAATTTTACAAAAATTTTTAATTGTTTTTAAATCTATGTACTGGTTTAGTTTAATGATCTTCAATCCTTTTATATATTTGCCTTTCCTATTTGATTTTCCCTTTGATGTAGAATCTTGCTTCTCTTCTATTTAGAGAAGATCTTTCAATATTTCTTTTAGGTTAGATTTAGTATTGCTGAATTCTTTTAGTTTTTGCTTGGCTGAGAAATTCTTTATCTCTCTTTCCATTCTAAATGATGATCTTGCTGGGTAGAGTATTAGAGTTTGCAGGTTTTTCCCTTTTAGGACTTTGAATATGTCATGCTACTCCCTTCTGGCTTGCAAGGTTTCTGCAGAGAAATCAGCTGATAGCTTTATGGGAGCTCCCTTGTAACTGACTCTTTGTTTTTTTCTTGCTGCCTTTAGAACCTTCTCTTTAACTTTTGCCATTTTAATTATAATATGTCTTGGAATGGGTCTGTTTGGGTTCATCTTGTTTGGGTCCTTCTGTGCTTCCAGTACCTGGATATCTGTTTCCTTCTTTAGGATTGGGAAGTTTTCATCCATAATTCTTCAAATACATTTTTGATCCCCTTTTCTCTCCTCTTTCTGGAGGCCCTATTATGTGAAGGTTGGCATGTTTTACATTATCCCATAGATCTCATATGTTGCTTTTTTTTTTTCATTTGTCTTTCTGTCTGCTGCTCTGATGAGGTAATTTCTATTCGTCTATCTTCTAGATCATTTATTTGTTCTGTGTCATTTAGTCTGCCACCATTGCTTCCAGATTTTTTTTTTTTTTTTTTTTTTGCGGTACTCAGGCCTCTCACTGTTGTGGCCTCTCCTGTTGCATAGCATAGGCTCCAGACGCGCAGGCTCAGCGGCCATGGCTCACGGGCCCAGCCGCTCCGCGGCATGTGGGATCTTCCCAGACCGGGGCACGAACCCGTGTCCCCTGCATCGGCAGGTGGACTCTCAACCACTGCGGCACCAGTGAAGCCCTCCAGATTGGTTTTTATCTCAGCAATTGAATTGTCTAATTTTTTTTTTTTTTAAAGAAGGGAGAAGGAAGCAAACTTTTTTTTTTTTTTAATTAAGAAGATGTTGGGGGTAGGAGTTTTTATTTATTTATTTATTTATTTTTGCTGTGTTGCGTCTTCGTTTCTGTGCGAGGGCTTTCTCTAGTTGTGGCAAGCGGGGGCCACTCTTCATCGCGGTGTGCGGGCCTCTATCGCGGCCTCTTGTTGCGGAGCACAGGCTCCAGACGCGCAGGCTCAGTAGTCGTGGCTCACAGGCCTGGTTGCTCCGCGGCATGTGAGATCCTCCCAGACCAGGGCTCGAACCCGCGCCCCCTGCATTAGCAGGCAGACTCTCAACCACTGCGCCACCAGGGAAGCCCTCCAGATTGGTTTTTATCTCAGCAATTGAATTGTCTAATTTTAATTGGTTCACCTTTATAATATCTAGCTCCTTGTTACAGTGACCTGCATTTCTACTGATAATCTTTCTTAAATCCTTTAGCATTTTTATTAACTCCTTTTTGAACTTGGGGTCTAGCAGACTGGAGAGGTCTGTTTTATTATTTGTTCTTTCAAGGGATTTCTCTCATTCTTCTAATTAGGAGCAGTTCCTCTGGTTTTTCATTCTACTTAACTTCCTCTGTCTCTATGAATTTAGGAGAAACAGCTATGTACTGTGGTCTTGAAAGTTTGTTCTTATGTGGGAGCGTCCCTGTGTAGACTGTGAGTCCAATACTTTTGCTGCGAGGGCTGGTTTGGTATGGATACCAGCCATGTCTTTCCTCAGAGTGTGATGGCCATTATCCCCTTGATAGGGGGTGTGATTGGTGTTGTGGTGTTTGGAGACTGCACTGGATGTGGGTCAGGGCCTACTCTTTGTCCCCTGGCTGTCACTGCCCTGTCAGGGGACAGGGTCTGCTCCACAGTCCTTAGAGTAGAAATCTTGAGGGTTGGGTTCGATCAGGCTCTGTTGCCCTTGAGGGCATGCCCTGCCCTGAAAGAGGTGACCACTGAGTAAGTGAGGCACATGTGGTCACAGCAAATCTATGCACCGCCCATGTAGGCATCTGCGGTTCGGCCCAAAGGCAGCCCAAGGTCACTTCCCTTTCTTTGTTGTGTTTGTCCCAGACCTAGTGCTAGGCTGTGGTGTGGAGCAGGCTGGTGTTGGGGGAGGGACACTGTGGCTACAGAAATTGAGGTTGCTGTGCTGCTGCCTGGGAGCTGGGCTGCCTCTGTGGCACACCTCTCCCAGGACCTGTCTGCACCAAATCCGGCACCATGCTGAGTGTGGAGTGGGCAGAGCCGGGGCGCTCCCACCAGGTAATGAATTGCTATGTATTCCAGGAGACTCAGCACCCAGCCACTGTGTGTTTTTGCGATGCCACAGAGTGCATGCTTCAACAATGTCTGCTGTGGCTAGTCTAGCCCTGCCATGCCTGTGCTGACAACTTCCCTGGGGGGACTATACCCCAGGCCCTCGGGGTTTTCTCTGCGCAGCTAGATCAAATCCTCCCCCAGGGCCTGTCTACGCTAGATTCAGCACTTAACTGCTGTGCAATCTTGTGGCACTGCCCGGTATAGGCACTGACAATGTCTGCCCAGTTTCACCCACTGCTCCCATGTGCGCTGACAATGGTCTCTGTGGTTAGCCTGGATCACATCCCAGGCATGGTGATCTGTCCATGTGCAGCTAGACTGAATCTCTGCTCTGATCTCCTGCCAGGCTGTGGTGTGGAGCAAGTAGGGCCAGGGTGTTTGCCCCTTCGGATTGGGAAGTGCAGCAACACAGCAGCCCCTGGCACAAGTCTCTCCCTGCCCTGATGGTTAGTAAGCCAGCATGTGCACACTCCTTGCAGGTAGAATTTAGGCTTCTCTATCCCTTCTGTCTGTTCCAGTGGATTTCCCAGAAGGCAAGGGGGCTCCCCAGAGTGAGGGTCTGACCATGTGGAACTTTTCTTCCTTACAGATCCCTCCAAGGGGCACAGATCCTGTCCTGATGCCTTTTTCCCCCATCCTATTTCATTACCTGGAGATCTATATTGCAGCTCTGGTTGTATAGGTGATCTTCTCCCAGTTTCCCATTGGTTTTCTGTGAGAACTGTTCCACATGTAGATGTATTTTTGATGTGTTTGTGGGAGGAGTGAGCTCAATGTCCTCTTACTCAGACATCTTGATCCCCCTCCTCCATTTAATTTTTAATCCTTTTTTTTTTAAACTGGGATTCTGTCTTTTCCTTACTGATTGTAGGGATTTTGTTGGTATGTTTTTGTTTGTTTGTTTTTAATATGCACTCTGGATAAAAATTCTTTGTCAGGTTGATATATTGCAAATATTTTCAACTCTGAGACTTACTTTTTCATTGTCATAATGCTATCTTTTGATAAACAGCAATATTTATTTTTAATGAGCTTGACTATATTAATCCTTTTCTTCTTGCTATTGGTTTTATATCCTGCTTAAGAAATGTTTGCTTATTTCAAAGTCAAGAAGTTATTCTCTTATCTTATCTTTCAGAAATTTTATTGTTCACCTTTAAAATTTACAGGTCTGCAATCCATTCATACCATTTTTTGTGTATGGGTAAGCTGTAGATATTTTTAATTTTTCACATGGATATCCAAATGAATCAATGTCATTTATTGAAAAGAACATCTTTTTTCACTATTTTTTTTTTTTTTTTTTTTTGCGGTACACGGGCCTCTCACTGCTGTGGCCTCTCCTGCTGCGGAGCACAGGCTCCAGACGCACAGGCTCAGTGGCCATGGCTCACGGGCCCAGCTGCTCCACGACATGCGGGATCCTCCCGGACCAGGGCACGAACCCGTGTCCCCTGCGTCGGCAGGTGGACTCTCAACCACTGCGCCACCAGGGAAGCCCTTTCCTCACTGTATTTCAAGTGGCACCATTTTGTAAATCAACTGAATTTATAAAAGTAAGTTCATTTCTGAACTCTATTCTGATGTATTTGTCTGTCTTGCTTGCACCAGTAATATACTGTACTTAAAACAAGTCTAGATATCCTGTAGTGTGTATCATTGAACTTTATTCTACTTCAATAATACATTGACTATACTTGACTCTGAGTTTTCATGTAAATTTTAGAATAATCTTGTTAATATACATATACACACAAAAATAATCTTCTAGGGTTTTGATTGAGATTGTTTTTTTTCTATTGATCAATTTTTGAAGAATAAATATTTTTACAACATTGAATCTTTGAAATGTATGGTGTATACATTCTCTTGTTTAGGCCTTCTTTTTCTGTTTAGATTCTTGTATATCAAACATTAAACTTACTCTAAGTTATTTGATTTTTTATTCTATTGTAAATGGTATCCTTAAATTTCATTCTCTAATTAATTGTTATAAATATATATATTCATTGATCTTTGTATATTGGCCATATCAGTATACATTGTGCTGTTTATTTGCTTGTTAGCTCTATTTTTTTTAATTTGTGGATTATTTAGGATTTTCTAGATTCTGTTATCTGCAAATTATGACCCTTTTAGTGTTTTCCCACTATTTATACTTTTTTTTCCCTTTTTATTGCCTTATTAGTAAACTGTCTAGGACTTCCCATACAAGGTTTAATAGAAATGAATATCTTATTTCTGATCTCAAGAGGAAAGCTTTCAACATTCTACAATACATATCATAGTTGCTGATGGGTTTTTTCTTTTTTGGTAGATTTTTTTAAATAAAAAGTTGTATCCTAGTCATTGTTTTCTTAGATTTTTAAGAAGTTATTTGTTGTGTTTTATTAAAAAAATTTTTTCTGCATCTCTTATCCTCATCCTATAATTTCCCCTCTTTTATTTATTTATTTATTTGTCCACACCATGTGGCATGCGGGATCTTAGTTCCCCGACCAGGGATCAAACCCATGCCCCCTGCATTGGAAGCACTGAGTCTTAACCAATGGATGGCCAGGAAAGTCCCTCTCCTCTTTCTTAATGTGGTGAATTTATCTTGCTTGAGGTGTATGGTACTTTTGGATCATTGGCTTAATTACTTTGCCAGTTTTAGAAAATGCTTAGATATTAGTATTTCAAATACATATATATATATATATATATATATATATATATATATATGTATATGTATATATATTTGCTTTAAGTTCTCTTTTCAGTTTTTGGGACTCTTAACATACGATAGATCTTTTTTTCTTTTTACAATGTCCCATATTTATTCAATGTTCTTTTCTCTCTCTTTCTTCCCCTTCCTCCCCTCAGTTTATCCTCCTCTTCCACCTTCTGTACTTCTCTTGAATTTTCTGTGCTTCCTTTGAATCCCTGTGCTTCAGCTTGAATATTTTCTATAGATCTATATTTCTGTTTACTAATCCTACTTTTTGCTGTGTCTAACAGGATGTTAAAATCAACAATTCAGTTCTTAATTTTAACTACTGCAGTTTTTAGTTTTACACTTTCCATTTGGTTCTTTTCTCAGGTATTCTGCTTACAGAACTAGATTTCTACCTATTTTAAAAAACATATTAATAAAATCTGTGGCTGCCAACTTTCATAAGTGATCTGTAGGTCTGTTTCTGATTGAAAGCTAGAATTCTTTAAAAATGTTGTAGGAGCTCAGGGTGGTGCTATTAGCTTCATAAAGGGTTTAGACTACCGTTTGGTGGAGACCCTGAGTTGAGAGAAAGATCACAGTAAATCAGGGCTTCGTGTATGTAACTGGATTGCAGTTTTTAGATGGCTCAGTTTATCTCTGTTTTATCCAGTACTCCCATTGTTCTTTGGAGCATTACCTTAGAGCCTAGGATACTTATTAGAGTCTGTTCTCCTTAAGATCCTTAATTTCAATTCTTATTTTCTTGGCACTAAAACACTTCCAAATACTCCTCTTGGTTTTTTTTTTTTTTTGCGGTATGCGGGCCTCTCACTGCTGTGGCCTCCCCCGTTGCGGAGCACAGGCTCCGGACGCGCAGGCTCCGGACGTGCAGGCTCAGCGGCCATGGCTCACGGGCCCAGCCGCTCCGCGACATATGGGATCCTCCCAGACCGGGGCATGAACCCGTATCCCCTGCATCGGCAGGCGGACTCTCAACCACTTACGCCACCAGGGAGGCCCCTCCTCTTGGTTTTTAAATAGTTTCTCCTTTATGCTTAGTTTTTTAGACTTTTTCTTTGTGCATAGAATTGAACAAATGCTTCAAGAAGGAATACTGTTAAGTGTAAGTAATGCCAATTCTCTTTGCCTCCCTCACTCTTAGATTTTGCTTCTTAAATTCTGGATGACTCACTCCAGTTTTTGTCTTTCAATCCCATATGGTTCCCTACATACCTCATGTGTTAACCCAAACTGTTTTCTTTTTCTTTTAACTGATGTCTTCTGCCTGAATTATCAGTTTCTCTCCCCATTCCAAGAATCAGCAAATGCTCAGAGAATGAAATCTGCTCACAGAATGTTAGCTCATCTCATTGTGGTTCACTTCTCTGGGATTTTGGCCCCTTTAGTCCTGATAGCTTCAGCAACTCTCCAAGGACTTCAAACAAATCCCCTCCCACTTTGTAGTTTTAGCTGTTTTTTTTCTAGTTCTTCTCTCTAGGAGTGTTAGTCAGCCAAAGTTACCCTATTGCAGCCATGGGGAAATTCCAAGAAAATTGGTTTTGATCATTCAAGAGTTACACATTGTTTTGAGTGTCAGAATCTGAGTGATTTAACAATCATTGCATAAACTTTAATAAAAGCCATAAGAAAACAGGAAAAATATATATTCTTTAGATAGGGAGCCCAAAGGCAAAACACCAATGGAATGGTTCTTCTTATTTCTGAAAGAATAATTGAAAAGGGAAAAAAAAATCACAGTTTTTCAGAGTCTGAGAACAGATCACATTATAATATAAAATGGCAAAAAAATCAATATATAGTTGCTTAGTATTTAGAATGGAAAGGATATACTGATTGCAGTATACAGGAATTTCTTTTGCAATCATTGGAAAACCTGAAATATTATTACTCCCTAGTTTTCCAGCTAGGGCAGAGCCAAGAAATAGATGTATAGTGAAAGCTTCAATGACAACAAGGATGTTCCAGAAGTTGAGATGTTGCAGATCATGGGGTTCAGGAACTGTTACCACTGGACAGACTATTTCATTTTTATTCTGCCAAGGGGCATCAATAAACAGCTTGCTATTGTCAAGAAGATTAGGATAATGAAAAGAAACTTATTAAAATGATTTTAAAATCCTGTAAATCATTTTCAGCTGAAATTATATTTGTGAATTCAAAAAATGAAACCTGTATTCTATTTTTGGTATTAATTTTTCAGGACTAGATCTAATATCAAATTAAATGTAAATCGACCCACTGATTCATTTTTAGAGTTGGACAGGACAATATTCAGATGTTTTAAAGGGTAGGAGAGAACTTATTTATGTGTCTATTTTCTGCATCAGGGCTGCATTTTCCTAAAAAATAGGGTTCAATTTTTTATAAATTTGGTTTAATAAACTTTAAATATTTTCAATGAAAAAATTATTTTAAAATTGTGGAATAAACATTTTAATTCTGAAAAATATCTAGTATATAGATTTTCATATTACTATAATATTTTAAATATGAAGACTGCATCTATTCATGCTCTAATAATTGGATATTAGCCATAAATTCCTATATATTTTAGAGACACTGTAGAAATTTATAAATATATCTCAAATAAAAGCCCTAAATCTATAAATAGCAACAATTGGGAGAGCCAAGGGAGAAAGGAATTTTTTCCAGACGTAAAACTTGTTTACTATTATGATTTATACGTGTGGAGGCTGCTGACTCATTGGTGACTTACATACACATGGTAGAGTAAAATTATGACTCAGTCATTCCATTTCTTATTCACTCGTTTACAGCTTGGTATTACTTAATCAAATCATTATTTTACATAATTTATAAACACTTTTCTTCAAGTCTTTCATGAAAGTAAATCTATTCTTTCATCAAATTCTATATATTTGTTCCCTGTACAATTCATTTGAAACTTTCTAATATGTCACCATCATTTATCTCTGTTGTTCTATGATTTAACCTCCTATGGATGTTGTGTTGTACTGGAAAGAATTTACATGAGAATTAGAAAATGCAAAAATCCTTGCTGTCCAACTACTGCCTGGTTTGAGTTGGTAAGACACGTTATAGTCTTTGAGCCATTGTTTTTGAATGAAGTAATTTTTATATAAGGTCTCTGATTTTTCATTCAAATTATTGGATTTGACTCCACTTTTTCCTTCTATTTAGGGTAAACAAATTATAACATCTATTATTCTCAACTGGATAGAGTTTAACATTTATTTCACTTAAGTTTTCTTTATGCCTAAAACTGTTACACCCTCTGGAAATCTGATCACTTATTTTTTAGCTTTTGGACATTGTCATTGACCTTATCTCTCATGCATATTTCAGGTGAGCTGATTATGCAATAAAAGAAAAAGACATTTTTTAAAAAAACATTCTGTCAAAGATTTACGAACATATGGATGACCAATTGTCCAAGCACAATAATTTGCAACTTCAGCTCTGTCAAAAATCAAGTCTCTATATTTGTATCCGTTTTAGGGTACTATATTCTATTCTGTTATTAACACTATTCATTGTCTTAATTATCCGTTTCAAATTAATTCTTGGTATCTGGCAAGGCAAATTCAGCCACAGTTTTCTCCTATTACAGGATTGTCTTGACTTTCCTCAACCTTTTAAATTTCCACATATATTTTAGAATTTACATCTAAGTTCTACCAAAAAGACTCTTTTGATCTTGATTGGGATTACACTGACTTTGTAGATCAAAGTGGGTAAAATGAGATCTTTATAATACTGAATCTTCCAATCCATGAACGTGATATATTTCTCCATTAGGTAGGTCTCTCAAATGTTTTATTATAGCTTTATACAATATGTACAAATATTAGGCACATATTTTGTTAGGTTTAATTCTAGGTCCTTAGTATTCGTTTACCCTATAGTAAATTATATATACACACATAAACACATTAGTATAATTCAGCTACATATTTTGTTTCCTATTCTTGCTCATGATGATATTTGTATGTATTGCTACTTTTGAGTATAAATGCTAGTTGGAATCTTGTCTATGGAAATACTTTAAGCCTGGGATGGAGGTGGGTTTTTTCAGAGAGCATTTGTATTTACTTTTGTCAGTCATCTGGGAGCACTGATCTAGGGTATTTTAAACTAAATTCTTGGCTTAAGTGGTTTTTGGACCACCGTTTTGGACCACATTATTTTGAACTCAGGCTGTCAACTTGTATAATATCTAACTTATGGTTACAAATCAAATTCTCACAAGTGATTTTTTTTTAGTCTTTTGTGCAGTCTGTTGGCTAGTAGCACTCAGTTTGGGGAAGGGGATTTCTAGCTCATCCTTACAAATCAGGTGAAGATTTTTGGTGGGTTGGGCTTTATAACAGTCTTCAACTCTATCCATCACCTCAGGCTCTGAAACTGAATTCTTGTCCCACCCAATTTACACAAGTTTGCAAAACCTGATTCAGAAAAAATTCCTCAGGAAAAGGCAAATTTAGTGCCCCTTTAAGTTTGATCTGAATTCTTACATTTTTGACAGCTCGTGGGTGAATTTAAGAAGGTTTTTATACAACATTTTACAGTGGGTCAGCCTGGGCCCTTAGATAGCCATATTACCAGAAGCAGAGTTTCCACATGTGTATTTATTTAATGTTATTTAATTATATGTGAATATTATCTCAATTAAAAGCAATATTAAAAATTTAAAATTAGCACTAGGATAATAATTATAATATATAATTATATAGCTATTATTATTACTATTATTTCCAAAATATGGTCACTGAAAATGCCTACAAGCAATGACAACCCAATAGGAATAAACACTACTCATCCATGATATGGTCCTCAGATATGATTCCCCATTAAACAGAACTATGGATTTTGCAAAGAATACTGATTTCAGCCATGAAACAGAAAATATATAATGAACCTGGAGAATTTCAGTGGGCAATCAAGTATTTATCAATTGTTATTTTGTGTGAAACAACATGGAGATCAATATAAAAGAGCTCATATTTTCCAAATATTGGATAATTTGAACATCAAAAAGAATGATTAATTGTAACTGTACACAGCACTCAAAACTGTAGAGAAAGAATGAGTGAAAGAAAAACAAAAAGGTAAAAAAAGAGAGGAAGGGGTAGAGAAACTCACTGTAAACCGCTGGAAATAACTTGACATCAATTCCTTACTCTTAAAATCAGCAACTAAATACCTAGGAATAAAGTTAACCAAGGATGTGAAAGACCTGTACTCTGAAAACTATAAGACACTGATGAAGGAAATTGAAGATGATACAAATAAATGGAAAGATATCCCATGTTCGTGGGTTGGAAGAATTAATATTGTTAAAGTGACCATACTACTCAAATCAATCTACAGATTTAATGCAACCCTATCAAAATACCCATGACATTTTTCACAGAACTAGAAGAAATAATCCTAAGATGGAACCACAAAAGACCCCAAAGTGTCAAAGTAATCTTAAGAAAAAAGAACAGAGCTGGAGGTAACACATTCCCTGACATCAAAATATACTACTAAGGTATAGTAATCAAAAAACAGCACGGCACAAGCACAAAAACAGACACATAGATCAATGGAACAGAATAAAGAGACCAGAAATAAACCCACACACCTACAGTTAATCTCTGACAAAGGCAAAAATATACAATGGAGAAAAGATAGTATCTTCAATAAGTGCTGCTGGGAAACCTGGACAGCTACATATAAAGAATGAAATTTGAACATTTTCTCACACCATATACAAAAATAAACTCAAAATGGATTAAAGACTTAAAAACCAGAAACCATAAGACTCCTAGAACACTCTTTGACATAAATCAGAGAAATATTTTTTGGGGGCCTGTACCTAAGGCTAAGGAAACAAAAGCAAAATTAACAAATGTGACCTAAATAAACTTAAAAGATTTAGCACAGCAAAGGAAACCATCAACAAGAAAAAACAACCTATTGAATGAAGAAAATATTTGCAAATGATATGACCAATTAGGGGTCAATATCAAAGATATATCAACAGTTCATGCAACTCAATATCAAAAAAGCCAACAACCCAATTTAAAAATGGGCAGACCTTCTTTTTGCAAAGAAGACATACAGATGGCCAACATACACATGAAAAGATGCTCAACATTAGTAATCACCAGAGAAATGTAAATCAAAGTCACAATGAGGCACCACTTCACACCTGTCAGAATGGCTATCATCAAAAAGTCTAGAAATAATGACTATTGGTGAGGATGTGGAGAAAGGGAACCCTAGTACACTGTAGGTGGGAATGTAAATTAGTGCAGCCACAAAGGAAAACAGTATGGAGTTTCCTAAAAAAAAAAACAAATATAGCTAACGTATAATGCAGCGATTCCACTCCTGGGTATATACCTGAAGAAAATGAAAACAGTAATTCAAAAAGACATAGGCACCTTAATATTCCTAGCAGTGTTATTTACAGTACCTCATATACTGAATCAACCTAAGTGTCCATCAACAGATAAATGGATAAATAAGAAATGGTATATAAATGCAATGGAATATTGTTCAGCCATAAAAAGAATGAAATTCTGCCATCTGTGTTTTTAGTGTTAGCATCACTAAAAATGGTGGAGTAACACATTGTGTGCTTCCTAATGTAATTAATATGAAGCACACAGAATCACCCATATTTTATTTAAGTTGAACCTGAGTCAAATCAAGCCTCTGAAGCTCATCTAAAATCATAAGAGATACAGAGAGCAGGGGAACAATTTTAAAGATACCAAAAAATGTAAATAGAAAACTTGGGAGCATTCTAATTAACTCTCAGTTTTTTTCAGTAAGCAAAAGGCAGAAAAGAAATGGGAGGGGGATGTTTTATATAAAATAACTTAAGAGACATAAAATGTCAATGTCACATGTAAATATTGTTTGGAAACTTCTTCAAACAAACCAATTGTAAAAAGTATATATTTTTAAAGCAATTGGGGAAATGTGACTACATATCTGAGCATTAGATTTCAATTTTTCAGATGTATGCTAAGCACTTTGGGATCTTTTTAAATGAAGCTTCTGATTCAATAGTTTTCAGTGAAACTGAGATACTGAATTTCTAACAAGCTACCAAATTCTGCTGCTTCTTTTTAATTAATTTTTTAAATTAATTGTTGTTTATTAATTTTTTATTTTCGGCTGCATTGGGTCTTCGTTGCTGCGCACGGGATTTCCTCTAGTTGCAGCGAGCGGGGGCTACTCTTCATTGAGGTGCGCAGACTTCTCATTGCAGTGGCTTCTTTTGTTGCAGAGCATGGGCTCTAGGCACACAGGCTTCAGTAGTTGTGGTATGTGGGCTCAGTAGTTGTGGCTCACGGGCTCTAAAGTGCAGGCTCAGTAGTTGTGGCACACAGGCTTAGTTGCTCCATGGCATGTGGGATTGTCCCAGACCAGGGCTTGAACCTGTGTCCCCTGCATCAGCCCGTGGATTCTTAACCACTGAGCCACCAAGGAAGCCCTCTGCTGCTTTTTGTTTGCAGACTATGCTTTGAGAAGCAAGGTATTAAATTATATTAAAGAGTAATTTTTAAGTTTCTTGGGTGTGATAATTTCTTTTTAATTATATAAGAAATGACTCACTTTTAAAATGATTTTTTATGTGATTAGATATGCATACTAAAATGTATTGGCTTGAAGTAAAAGAGGTTTAAATTTGCCTTAAAATAATTCAGCAAGGAAAAGGAAAAGATGAAAACTAACAGAAGAAACAAATAGGCAAAGTTTTGATGATTGCTAAATCTGGTTGATGGCCATATGAGGGTCAATGCACAATTTTCTTTATTCTTTTGTTTGTTTAAATAATAAAAATTAAAGTAAAAATCATGTTTTAAAATGTACCAACTAAATCTTAAGATAAAGCAACTTTTATACATTACACTACGATCAGTTGATAACAATTCCTGGTAATACACGATGTATATTTTTTTGTGGCATGGAAGTGAAAAGTAGTAGCTCACCCCAAAAGCTGGTAACTATTGCCTGGAGAGATCAATGACTGCACAGAGTGGTCTCTGCAGGGTTATATTATCCTGGTATCATGTAATTATTTATACTAATAAAACAAATAAACCAGAGGATCATCTCAGATGCAGGGAAAAGTACATTTGTCAAAATTCAACATTCATAATAAAAATAGCCTCAGTAAATGAGATATAAAAGGGAGCTTGCTATAAGGCATCTAGGTAAAGGAGAAACATGACAATTTTAAAGCTAACATGATATTTAAAGGTGAAAACATGATTGCTTTCCCCCTAAGTTGGGAACAAGGTAAAGATGGGTATTCTTCCATTCTACTCTGTACTGGAGATTTAGCCAGTGCAATAAACAGCAAGAAAAACAAAATTAAAAGGAAATGGATTGAAAAGGAATAGACAGAACTGTTTTTTATTTGTGGACAAGATGATCATCTATGTAGAAAACCCTACAGAATTAACAAAGGGCAACTAGAACTAATAACTGAGTTGAGCAATGTCACAGGATATAAAGTCAATATATAAAATTCAATTACAGAACAAAATTTAAGGATCTCACCTACCTGACTTCAAGCTTTTATATAAAGCTATAGTAATCAAGATAGTGTTGTACTGGCATGAAGATAAACATATAGATTAACAAAATAAAATTCATACATGCATATGGTCAATTGAATTTTGACCAAGTTTCCAAGGCAAGTCAGTTGAAGAGGATAATCTTTTCAATAAATGGTGCTAGGACTCAGATGCTTCTCTTACACCATTTTGTTACTTTAACAAAAAATAGCCAGAAATGGATCACAGAGCTAAATTTGAGAACAAAACTATAAAATGTCTAGATAAAAATAGGAGAAAATCTAGTGACATTCATTTAGACAAATAATTTTTAAATAGGACAAAATAACCTTACAAACTATAAAATAAAATTTAAGAAAATGAAATGTCAAAGCACAGACTGAGAAAATATTTTGAAAAAGTAGTTCTGATAAGGGACTTGTGTCTAGAATTTATGAAACAGACAAATAAACAAAAACCTCTTCCAACTCAATATCACGAAGGCAGACAACCTAATTAGTACACGGGCAAAGACTGAACAGATATTTAGCCAAGAAAATACGTATTACAAATAAGCAAATAAAAGATGTTCATCCTCATTAGTAACTAAAGGAATGCAAATCAAAACCACAGTGAAATACCTCCACATAACCATTAGAATGACTAAAATTGAAAGTCTGATAGTACCATGTACGAGTGAGGATGTGGATAAACTTGCAGATTTCTAGTGGTAATGAGTATAGATTTTTTGAAAAACAATTTGGAAGATTTAAAAAAATAAAGTAAATGAGATGCAAATATTTTAAAAAAATCATTAATTTATAATGTTAAATGTACTGATAAGTAGATAGATCATTCTTCCCTTCAGGTTATGTGAGAAACTGAATTTCTGAAATTCAGAATGTGGTAAATATAGAAATAGAACAGGGAAGTTATTGTGAGTAGAATTTTAAACTTTTAATGGTACAGTCATCCTTTAAAAAATCTTTTAAAAAGATAAGCTCACTACTTCATAATGTGTTAATAATTTTCAGTGTTTTTTACTGTGACTTTCCTTTTCTTTTTATTTCCACAGATACTTACAATTCCTTTGATTCCTTTCTAATTTTCATTGTGCCTTGTGTAGTGCAGATGTTCAATAAATGTTCATTTAATAAATTAATTTTAAAAAATATACTGTAGTTTATTTCATCAGTTTATAGTTTTGTCTTTTGTACTTTGGAACGACTGTGAACCTTTCAGGTTAAGCTGCATACCTCCTTTTGATTTATTTCTCTTTGTTGTATAGACCAATGGACTAGATTCCCAAGGTGTGTATAGCACTTCAATTTTATCCTCTTTACACTAATTTATGAGAGAACAGAAGATGAGAATTTGTAAAGTACATCAAATTCTTTAAACTTCATTAATTTACTCATTCTTTCATTCTCTAAATGTTTACCGAGCTCCTGAGACGTAGCAGATTCTCTGCTCTCTAAGGACAAACTTTCAAATGGATATATGCGTTATTCCAAAATATCCTTTTATAATTTTTGACAACTTTTATTAAGCAGGTTATTTTGGTTTATCATTATCAGTGAGATTGTTGCTTTTTTCCTTTTACTATTCCATTGAAGTCTTTAATTTTTTTTTTTTTTTTTTTTTTTTTTTTTGCATTATGCGGGCCTCTCACTGTTGTGGCCTCTCCCGTTGCGGAGCACAGGCTCCGGATGCGCAGGCCCAGCGGCCATGGCTCACGGGCCCAGCCGCTCCGCGGCATATGGGATCCTCCCAGACCGGGGCACGAACCCGTATCCCCTGCATCGGCAGGCGGACTCTCAACCACTGCGCCACCAGGGAGGCCCCGAAGTCTTTAATTTAATTGTAAATTCCATTTTAGTTGCTTTAAGATAGAATAGACAAATACGATTTCCAACTGAAAATCACTTTTAAAACCTTAAGTTTGGAAAGAGAATTTTATTTTTCTAATAGCATTGATGAGCATCAAGACGTGTATGGCTTTTCTAATGCATTTTCTGACTTCTTTGGTGTAATGTCTTAGAAGAAAAGAACATATGTCTGAATGCCATTAATCGAATCTATGTGCTTCAAAATCCATAGTTAAAATGTGAAAATATTGCTGTGTGGAATAGAAGAATACATTTTAAGGTTTGCAGTAATGCAGATACAGGACTATCACTAAAATTAGCATTTTAAAGGGCTTCTTTTGCAAATGTAGTTTCAATCATACGATTTCAATCAATTAAAATACTTTGATCTGGATCCTATTAATGTATATTTGAAGGTACAAAATAATAGCTATGCATTATTCTAATTTAATTCTCAATTCATCAACTTGTGTTTACACACAATGCATCCTTATTAAAATTATCAAATATAGGTCAAAAATTTTATTAGTTAAATTTTTTTTTAGTTTATTCAAAATAGATTTTCATGTTGCCCATATGAATAAGAACTAAGTAAAAGCATATGTAATCAAATTCAGAAATTCTTTATGCTCATTCATGTCATTCTCATTCTTTTTACCACTCTTTCTATTGAAAATGAAGTAACCAAATATTTAAATTATTAAAATGCAAACAAAGAACCAACTTGGAAATAAAATGGGCTTCCCCGGTGGCGCAGTGGTTGAGAGTCCGCCTACCGATGCAGGGGACACAGGTTCGTGCCCCGGTCTGGGAAGATCCCACATGCTGTGGAGCGGCTGGGCCCGTGAGCCATGGCTGCTGAGCCTGCGCGTCCAGAGCCTATGCTCTGCAACAGGAGAGGCCACAACAGTGAGAGGCCCGTGTACCACAAAAAAATAAATAAATAAATAAAATAAATAATAAAAGAATCCCCATGCCAGTATTTTAATCTTTAGTTAGGACTTCCTAAAATTTGGACGTACCTAACTATTTGTACTTCCAGATTAACAAAATGTGGAATATAAGTATTCCTGATGAATGGATGCAGGAGATATCCACCCAATATCAGTAAAAACAGATTTAGAGCAGAAACGTTTTTGTTGGTCATATGACTTCAGAAATCATTAAACAATGGGTTTTAGTTTCCAGTATCTGAAGTTCAAAAGAGGAAGGATTAACTTGTACCAAATCATCTGTTTCTGTCCAAATCATCTCTGTACCAAATTTGGAATTTATGAGTGGAACTGATACATTTTTCTTGGAAGTAACTAGTTAACTCTCCAAAGACCAAGATTGTGGGTATTTATCTAAAAAGCTTGTCTGACTTTTATTTATTGAAATATTTTGACCTATTAACTGACCTGTTCATTCTCAAATGCAGGCTCTCCCCATCACCACACGCTTTACCACCAAGGCTCCAGTCAGATTAATAATGAATATCAAATTGCTTTCTTAAAAGTTTTTTTTCTCAATGTGGTTTAACTAAATTATATACCAAATGATATTTCAATTTTTATATTTTTCACACCCTAGTTCTGTGCTCTTTAGTATCCCAAATAAAGTAAACTATAGAAATAAGAAGAAAAAATCAAATAAATAAATTCCAGTTCTCAATTATAACTGATAAAATATTTATGTGTAAACAATATTAAAATCTATAGTCAAATTAAGTTTTGAAGATCATCTTTCATTTTATTCATGATTAATACACATAATATTTATTATGTGAACAAGGGTGGATTCTGGTGATGACAAGTCAGTTGCAATTTTGGAACAAGTAGATTCTTTGGCTTCATTGAGAAATTGTATGAGGTTTTAGTGATTTTCTTTACTGATTTTTCTTCTTGGATTTCCACAGTCAGCTAATCAAATCAAAGTATTTAAGGGGGTAATCCCAGGAGATAGGATGATTTATTCATTCAACAAATATTTACTAATTGCATATTATGTGCAAAGCACAATTCTAAGTGCTGGAAATAACATCACTAAACTAAAGGAAACAGAAGCCCCTCTCTCATGGATCATATGATCCCATGGCAAGGGAAAGACAGTAGCCAAAATAATAGTATATTGTGTTAGAAAATGTAAGTTAATGTGAAGAATAAAAAAGTGGGCAAGGGGCTAGGAAATATTAAGGCTTATTGCAATATTATATAAAGTAGAGAGTGAAGTCTTCTGTAAGAGATGAAATTTCAGGAAACATTTAAAGGAAGTTTTGGGGTTATATATTCAGGTATCTGGTCAGGGAGCAGCATTATGGGCACAAGGGAACATGATATGCAGGGGGCCTGAGGAGGGAGCATGATTGGTAAGTATGAGGGACATGAAGGAGTCCCTGAGTAGCAAGAGCAGAGAGAGAAAGGGATGAAAAATAGGAGATAGGACCAGATAGGTAATGCCTGGGGGCAGATTGGATAGGAATTTATGGGTATTTTAAGCATTTTGAAAGGTTCTCTGTAAACTTTATTCATAGTTAAGATAGTGATTTTAGAAAGTGTTTGAATTGTACTAAATGAGAATTAATTAATGCTTCAGTATTAATTTGGAAAATGAGTATTTTTTCTATTCTTTCACCCAAGTTACCATCTTTCCAGCTAAATGGAAATTCCAGGCAATGGAATGCCACAGCGCTCTGCTCTTGTCCTTGTCTTACAAAAATATGTTGATAATTTGAGTGAAAGCATAGAACTAATACTTATTATATTTAAAGTTTAAATAAAGCTATAAAATGGCTAATATTAAACATTAAACTAAAAACACTAGTATATACTGTGTAAGGAAGAAAAAAATAAAAACACAGATAAACTTTACAAGGATAAACATAAGATTTGCATTTAATTTCAAAATAATAAACTGCATGATTTAGGAAACTTCTGTTAATAAGTCCAAAAAAATCATCAGGGATTTAATTCAATCAAAATCTTCAAGAGATGTGACTTATTAAAAACATCTAACAAAATCTTTAAATGTAGCATTAGAAAAATAGTGTTTATATCATGAAATGTAATTGTCTTATATACGTCTCTTGTCACATTATTTGGGGTATTGTGTTCGATTCTTGGAGCCATATTTTAAGAAGGACTCTTGTAACTGGATCATGCCAACTAGAGAATACAATGGAAGTTACGATAATAAGGGGTCAGGAAATAATTTTATAAACTGTGCAAAGTAATAAATATAACTTCATGATTTTACCCTTACCATATACCCATACCCTGCTGTAAACCTATTCCCAACGTTACAGCAGAATTTAGCTTTTAAAAACTGTCAAAAAAATTTCACTTCTCTTCTCAAAACTCTACAATGGCTCCACAAAGTGCTTATAAGGGTCTACAAAGCTGTGTACAACCCTCCCTCACACTGCTATGATGTTCTCATCTGCTACTATAACCCTCCTTGTTCACTCTGCTCCAGTCACAATGACTATTTTGCTGTGCTCTTTGCCCTGGCTGTTCTTTCTACCTGGAAGACTCTTCCCCCAAACAGTCACAGGGCCAATTGCCTTACCTCTTTCAAGTCCTTGCTCAAATACCACCTCAGTGAAGCCTGTTCTGATGACTCTATTTAAAACTTCAAATCACATCTATTCCTACACCTCCCTCCCCTTCCCCTACATTTTTTATTCCCATAGGACTATCAGAGTTTACAAACTACATATTTTACTTATTTATTATGGTTGTTGTTTTAGTTGATTTGTCTGTTTTTGGTTATCTTTCTCTCTTAAAATGAAGCCTCCATGGGGATAAGAATGTTTTGTCCACTACTTTATCCTGAATTCTCAAAAAAGAGCATGAAACAAAGTAAGATGTTGATACTTTTAATTGAATTAAAGTGATTTTTAAGCTGACCTTTCCAAAAAAAAAGAAAAAAAAAGAAAACGTATTTTTGATGTTAGAAGGGCAATTAATAATCATAATAGATTTAGTCTGTTTTTCTCTGGATATACTACTGTCCAAAAGAACTTTCTGCAATAACAAATATGTTCTCTACAGTGTCTGGTATTGCAGCCACTAGCCACATAGGGCTATTGAGACTTTAAATGTGCTCAATAGTGTGGCTGAAGAATTCTCAATTTTATTTAATTTTAACTAATTTTAATTTAAATTTATATAGTCACATGAGTCTAGTGGCAGTCATATAAAACAGTGAAGCTCTAGAAGGCATAAACTAAAGCTATTGAGTGAATATTAATGGGAAAGAGATTTTTGTTTAATTAAAGAAGAACATTTCAATCAGACTCTATCCAACAAAGGAATGGACTGCCTCATGAATAGAGTGTGCTCTACCTCAAAGAAGTAATGCTTTGATAATGATTAAGGAGTCACTTACCAGAATTGCTACAGCAGAGATTCTTGCTTGGATGGGCTAGTTGTACTATTATGTTAATGTAATTTCCAAATTCAATAAATCCTTTTATTATATGCTTGCTACCTAAAATTCATGTCTACTATAACTTAGTGGGAGGGAAATACAGTATTCCAAAAGTAACAAATAGTATACTAAAAACAGGTAACTTTTCTCTTTAAATCCTCAGTTAGTGAAGGGCTACTGGGAAGAGAGTATATTTATAAAGATGACACAACAAAATAAATTTCTTGCCAGTACATCTGGATATGAAATGTAAAGAGCATAGGCTTTGGAGTCATACAGGCTCCAGTGACTTGGGAATAGGCATTCTCTGGTGGTTGAAGGCTACCAGATGTCCATTAATATCATTCTTCTCTAATTCCACAGTAATAGAATTTGGTTTGGGTCCTGGCCGCCCACACAGGAAAGCCATATCCCTAAGCTCCTGTAGTTGTACATATGTGACTAAGCTTTTGGCACTGAAGTATAATCCAAAGTGATGTGTACAACTTCTGCCTTCCTTAATTAAGAGGGAAACTCTGGCTCTGGACATCTGCTCTTTTCCTCTCTCCACTGGCTAGAATGACAAGAATCAACATGACCTTAGATTTTTGAACAATGTGAATATATAACTCAGTGAATAAATTAAGAGCAGATCTATTAAAGTTTTAATCTATAGAAACACTAGTTATAAGATAAAAATAAAGCATGTTCTGAAAAGCAAAATGAGAAAAGTTTCAGATATCTGGTTTTCTCAGAACCTAATTTCTTTCCCAACAGATTAATATTAGATTTGCAAGTACAAATTTTGGAAATGTTCATGAAACAGAGCTCAACACGACAGGTAAACTTTTATGACTGCTACTAGAGCTGGTGATATTTGAAATTCTTCATAAGAAAAAGGAAAATCTATTTAAAGCAATGACAAAGATACTGATGGGCAGGAAACTTTCCTTTTTTTCCTACATGGTACTTAGTGTTTGACAACAAAAAGAAATACACTTAGATTTTAGGTTGTAATTTTAGATGGCATTCAGAGGATGTGAATCAGTTTCTTGATACAAACAGGTAATTAAAATCAAACAATGAGAATAGTTAAACATGGCATTGCTCCACAGATTATTTAATGATGGTCTTCTTTTTCCCCCTACTTGAGAGGTAAGTGTTTATTGCAAATATTCAGTAGTGTAAATACAATGTGTTGAAGGACCTTCAAGATGGCAGAGGAGTAAGATATAGAGATCACCTTTCTCCCCACAAATACATAAAAAGTACATCTACATGTGGAACAAGTCCGACAGAACACCTATTGAACTCTGGCAGAAGACCTCAGACTTCCCAAAAGGCAAGAAACTCTTCACATAACTGGGTAGGGCAAAAGAAAAAGAAAAAACAGAGACAAAAGAATAGGGATGGGTCCTGCAAATCTGGGAGGGAGCTGTAAAGGAGGAAAAGTTTTCACACACTAGGAAGACCCTTCACTGGTGGAAACGGGGGGTGGGCGGGGGGGAAGCTTCGGAGCCATGGAGGAGAGTACAGCAACAGGGGTGCAGGGGGCAAAGCAGAGAGATTCCCACACAGAGGATCAGCACCGACCAGCACTCACCAGCCTGAGAGGCTTGTCTACTCACCCGCTGGGGCTGGTGGGGGCTGGGAGCTGAGGCTCAGGCTTTGGAGGTCAGATCCTGGGGAGATGACTGGGGTCTGGCTGCGTGAACACAGGCAGCTTCACAGCCTGGAGGGGGATAGTGCACCACAGCTAACCGGGAGAGAGTCCGGGAAAAAGTCTGGAACTGCCTAAAAGTCAAGAGACCATTGTTTCTGGGTGCGCAAGGAGAGGAGATTCAGAACACCGCCTAAATGAGCTTCAGAGACGGGCGTGAGCCGAGGCTATCAGAGTGAACACCAGACACGACAATGAAATGCTAAGGTAGCTTCTGCAGCCGCCAAGAATCCTATGTGCAAGCACAGGTCACTATCCATACCTCCCCTCCCGGGAGCCTGTGCAGCCCGCCACTGCCAGCGACCCGTAATCCAGGGACAACTTCTCTGGGAGAACACAGAGCACGCCTCACCCTGGTGCAATGTCATGTTGGCATCTGGCGCCGCAGGCTCGCCCTGCATTCTGTACCCTCTCCCTACCCCAGCCTGAGTGAGCCAGAGCCCCCTAATCAGCCGTTTCTTTAACATCCTTCTCTCTGGGTGAAGAACAGATGCCAGAGGGCGACCTACATGCAGAGGTGGGGCTTAATCCAAAGCTGAACCCCAGGAGCTGTGTGAACAAAGAAGAGAAAGGGAAATTTCTCTGTGCAGTCTCAGGAGCAGTGGATTAAATCTACACAATCAACTGATGTACCTTGAATCTGTGGAATACCTGAACAGACAATGAATCGTTCCAAAATTGAGGTGCTGGAGTTTGGGAGCAACTGTAGACTTGGGGTTTGCTGTACACGACTGACTAGTTTCTGATTTTTATGTTTATCTTAGTATAGATTTTTGAGCTTGTTATCATTGGTGGATTCGTTTATTGGTTTGGCTGCTCTCTTCTTTTTTATTTTAGTAATATTTTAAAATTTTATTTTAATAACTTCATTTGATTTTATTATTTTTTTTCCTTTCTTTCTTTTTTTTCTCCCTTTTTTTCTGAGCCGTGTAGCTGACAGGGTCTTGGTGTTCCAGGTGGGTGTCAGGCTTGTGCCTCTGAGGTGGGAGAGCCGAGTTTAGGAAACTGGTCTACAAGAGACCTCCCAGCTCCACGTAATATCAGTTGGTGAGGGCTCTCTCAGAGATCTCCATCTCAATGTTAAGACCCAGTTCCCCTCAACAACCAGCAAGCTCCAGTGCTGGACACCCCCTGACAAACAACTAGCAAGACAGGAAAACAACCCCACCCATTAGCAGAGAGGCTGCCTAAAATCATAATAAGTTCACAGACCGTCCAAAACAAACCATCGGACATGGTCCTGCCCACCAGAAAGACAAGATACAGCCTCATCCACCAGAACACAGGCACCAACCCCCTCTACCAGGGAGCCTATACAACCCACTGAACCAAACTTATCCACTGGGGGCAGAAAAAAAAAAAAAAAGGGAACTACGAATCTGCAGTCTGTGAAAAGGAGGCCCCAAATGCAGTAAGTTAAGCAAAATAAGAAGACAGAGAACTATGCAGCAGATGAGGGAGCAAAGTAAAAACCCACCAGATCAAACAAATGAAGAGGAACTAGGCAGTATACCTGAAAAAGAATTCAGAGTAATGATAGTAAAGATGGTCTAAAACCTTAGAAATAGAACAGAGAAAATACAAGAAACATTTGACAAGGACCTAGAAGAACTAAAGAGCAAACAAACAGTGATGAACAACAAAAAAATGAAATTAAAAATTCTCTAGAAGGAATCAATAGAAGAATAACTAAGGTAGAAGAATAGATAACTGACTTGGAAGATAAAATAGTGGAAATAACTACCGCAGAGCAGAATAAAGAAAAAAGAATGAAAAGAATTGAGGACACTCTCACAGGTCTCTGGGACAACATTAAAAGCACCAACATTTGAATTATAGGGGTCCCAGAAGAAGAAGAGAAAAAGTAAGGGACTGAGAAATATTTGAAGAGATTATAGTTGAAAATGTCCCTAATATGGTAAAGGAAATAGTCAAATCCAGGAAGCACAGAGAGTCCCATATAGGATAAATCCAAGGAGAAACATGCCAAGACACATATTAATCAAACTATCAAAAACTAAATACAAAGAAAAAATATTAAAAGTAGCAAGGGAAAAGCAACAAATAACATACAAGGGTATCCCCATAAGGCTGACAGTTGATCTTTCAGCAGAAACTCTCCAAGCCAGAAGGGAGTGGCAGGACATATTTAAAGTGATGAACGGGAAAAACCTACAACCAAGATTACTCTACCCAGCCAGGTTCTCATTCAGATTCAACAGAGAAATTAAAACCTTACAGACCAGCAAAAGCTAAGAGAATTCAGCACCACCACACTAGTTTTACAACAAATGCTAAAGGAACTTCTCTAGGCAATAAACACAACAGAAGGAAAAGACCTACAATAACAAACCCAAAACAATTAAGAAAATGGTAATAGGAACATACATATCAATAATTACCTTAAATGTAAATGGATTAAATGTTCCACCCAAAAGACATAGACTGGCTGAATGGATACAAAAACAAGACCCAAATATATGCTGTGTAGAAGAGACCCACTTCAGACATAGGGACACATACAGACTGAAAGTGAGGGGATGGAAAAAGATATTCCATCCAAATGGAAATCAAAATAAAACTGGAATAGCAATTCTCATATGAGACAAAATAGACTTTAAAATACAGAATGTGACAAGAGACAAAGAAGGACACTACATAATGATCAAGGGAACAATCAAAGAAGAAATAACAATTGTAAATATTTATGCACCCAACATAGAAGCACCTCAATACATAAGGCAAATGCTAACAGTCATAAAAGGGGAAATGGACTGTAACACAATAATAGTAGGGAACTTTAACAACCCATTTTCACCAATGGACAGATCAACCAAAATAAAAATAAATAAGGAAACATAAGCTTTAAATGACACATTAAACAAGACGGATTTAATTGATATCTATTGGACATTCCAACCAAAAATAACAGAATACACTTTCTTCTCAAGTGCTCATGGATGATTCTCCAAGATAGATCATATATTGGGTCAAAAATCAAGCCTTGGTTAAATTTAAGAAAATTGAAATTGTATCAACTATCTTTTCCAACTACAACGCTATGAGACTACATGTCAATTACAGAAAAAAACTGTAAAAAATACAAACACATGGAGGCTAAACAATATGCTACTAAAGAACCAAGAGATCACAGAAGAAATCAAAGAGAAAATCAAAAAATACCTAGAAACAAATGATAATGAAAACACGATGAGCCAAAACCTATGGGATGCAGCAAAAGCAGTTCTAAGAGGGAAGTTTATAGCAATACAATCCTACCTCAAGAAAGAGGAAAAACCTCAAATAAACAACCTCACTTACACCTAAAGCAATTAGATAAAGAAGAAGAAAAAACCCCAAAGTTAGCAGAAGGAAAGAAATCATAAAGATCAGACCAGAAGTAAATGAAAAGGAAATGAAGGAAACGATAGCAAAGATCAATAAAACTAAAAGCTGGTTCTTTCAGTAGATAAAAAAAATTGATAAACCATTAGCCACACTTACAAAGAAAAAAAAGGTAGAAACTCAAATCAACAGAAATTGAACTGAAAAAGACGTAAAAACGGACACTGCAGGAATACGAAGGGATATGAGAGATTACTATAAACAACATATGCCAATAAAATGGACAACCTGGAAGAAATGGACAAATTCTTAGAAAAGCACAACCTTCTGAGACTGAACCAGGAAGAAATAGAAAATATAAACAGACCAATCACAAGCACTGAAATTGAAAATGTGATTAAAAATCTTCCAACAAAGAAAAGCTCAGGACCACATGGCTTCACAGGCGAATTCTATGAAACATTTAGAGAAGAGCTAACACCGATCCTTCTCAAACTCTTCCAAAATACAGCAGAGGGAGGAACATTCCCAAACTCATTCTACAAGGTCACTAACACCCTGATAGCAAAACCAGAAAAAGATGTCACAAAAAAAGAAAACTACAGGCAAATATCACTGATGAACATAGTTGTAAAAATCCTCAACAAAATACTAGCAAACAGAATCCAACAGCATGTTAAAAGGATCATACACTATGATCAAGTGGAGTTTATCCCAGGAATGCAAGGATACTTCCATATATGCAAATCAATCAACGCGATACACTATACTAACAAACTGAAGGATAAAAACCCTCCAGAAAGTAGGCATAGAGGGAACTTACCTCAACATAATAAAGGCCGTATATGAGAAAACCACAGCCAACATTGTTCTCAATGGTGAAAAATTGAAACCATTTCCAGTAAGATCAGGAACAACACAAGGCTGCCCATTCTCACTGCTATTATTGAACATAGTTTTGGAAGTTTTAGCAACAGTAATCAGAGAAGGAAGAGAAATAAATGGAATCCAAATCAGAAAAGAAGTAAAGCTGTCACTGTTTGCAGATGACATGCAACTATACATAGAGAATCCTAAAGATGCTACCAGAAAACTACTGGGAATAATCAATGAATGTGGTAAAGTAGCTGGATACAAAATTAATGAACAGAAATCTCTTGCATTTCTATAAAGTAATGATGAAAAATCTGAAAGGGAAATTAAGGAAACACTCTAATTTGCCATTGCAAAAAAAAAAAAAAAAAGAATAAAATACCAAGGAATAAACCTACCTAAGGAGACAAAAGACCTGTATGCAGAAAACTATAAGACACTGATGAAAGAAAATAAAGAGGATACAAACAGATGGAGAGATACACCATGTTCTTGGATTGGAAGAATCCACATTGTGAAAATGACTATACTACCCAAAGCAATCTACAGATTCAGTGCAATCCCTATCAAACTACCAATGGCATTTCTCACAGAAATAGAATGAAAAATTTCACAATTTCTATGGGAACACAAAAGACCCCGAATAGTTAAAGCAATCTTGAGAAAGAAAAATGGAGCTGGAGGAATCAGGCTCCCAGATTTCAGACTATACTACAAAGTTACAGTAATCAAGACAGTATGGTACTGGCACAAAAACAGAAATATAGATCAACAAAACAGGATAGAAAGCCCAGAGATAAACCCACGCAAATACGGTCACCTTATCTCTGATAAAGTAGTCAAGAACATACAATGGAGAAAAGACAGACTCTTCAATAAGTGGTGCTGGGAAAAATGGAAAGCTTCATGTAAAAGAATGAACACTCTCTAACACCATACACAAAAATAAACTCATAATGGATTAGAGAGACCTACATGTAAGGTGAGACACTATTAAACTCTTAGAGGAAAACATAGGCAGAACACTCGATGACATAAATCACAGCAACATCCTTTTTAACCCACCTCCTAGAGAAATGGAAATAAAAACAAAAATAAACAAATGGGACCTAATGAAACTTAAAAGCTTTTGCACAGCAAAGGAAACCATAAACAGCATGAAAAGACAACCTTCAGAATGGGAGAAAATATTTGCAAATGAAGCAACTGACAAAGGATTAATCACCAAAATATACAAGCAGCTCATGCAGCTCGATACCAAAAAAGAAAAAAACTCAATCTAAAAATGGGCAGAAGACCTAAATCAACATTTCTCCTAAGAAGATATACATATTGCCAACAAACACATGAAAGGATGCTCAACATCACTAATTACTAGAGAAATGAAAATCAAAACTACAATGAGTTATCACCTCACACAGGTCAGAATGGCCATTATCAAAAAACTACAAACAATAAATGCTGGAGAGGGTGTGGAGAAAAGGGAAGCCTCTTGCACTGTTGGAGGGAATGTAAAATGATACAGCCACTATAGAGAACAGTACGGAAGTTCCTTAAAAAACTAAAAATGGAACTACCATATGACCCAGCAATCCCACTACTGAGCATATACCTTGAGAAGACCATAATTCAAAAAGAGTCATGTACTGCAATGTTCACTGCAGCTCCATTTACAATGACCAGGACATGGAAACAACCTAAGTGTACACAGACAGATGAATGGATAAAGAAGATGTGGCACATATATACAATGGAATATTACTCAGCTATAAAGACAAACAGAATTATTTGTAGTGAGGTGGATGGACTTAGAGACTGTCATACAGAGTGAAGTAAGTCAGAAAGAGAAAAACAAATACCATATGCTAACAAATATATATGGAATCTAAAAAGAAAATGGTTCTGAAGAGGCTAGGAGCAGGATAGGAATAAAGATACAGATGTAGAGAATGGAATTGAGGACAGAGGCAGGGGGAAGGGTAAGTTGGGACAAAGTGAGAGAATGTCATTGACATATATACACTACCAAATGTAAAATAGCTAGTGGGAAGCAGCCACATAGCACAGGGAGATCAGCTGGGTGCTTTGTGACCACATAGAGGTGTGGGATAGGGAGGGTGGGAGGGAGACACAAGTGGGTGTGGATATGGGGGTATACATATACATATAGCTGATTCACTTTGTTATATAGCAGAAACTAACACACCAGTGTAAAGCAATTATACTCCAATAAATATGTTAAAAAAATAAAAATAAGCATGGGGTAATAAGACTATGCAGGGGCAGTCATGCAAAATAAAATACATATCCTATGTTACAGATATTCTGTGATTAAGAAAATTCCTTGTGTATGGGAAGTGTTCAATAAATGTTAGTTCTTCTCTAAAAGAAAAAAAAATGAAAAGAAAAGAAAGAAAAAGAAATCAGATCAGCACTTGCCAAGAGTTAGGGGTGAAGAAAAGTATGGCTACAAAGGGGAAAAGGGAAAAATCTTTTTTTTTTTTTATACAGCAGGTTCTTATTAGTCATCAATTTTATACACATCAGTGTACACATCTCAGTCCCAATTGCCCAATTCAACACACCACCACCACTACCAACCCACAGTTTTCCCCCTTTGGTGTCCATACGTTTGTTCTCTATGTCTGTGTCTCAATTTCTGCTCTGCAAACTGGTTCATTTGTACCATTTTTCTAGGTTCCACATATATGCATTAATATACGATATTTGTTTTTCTCTTTCTGACTTACTTCACTCTGTAGGACAGTCTCTAGATCCATCCACGTCTCAAAAAATGACCCAATTTCGTTCCTTTTTATGGCTGAGTAATATTCCATTGTATATATGTACCACATCTTCTTTATCCATTCGTCTGTTGATGGGCATTTAGTTTGCTTCCATGACCTGGCTATTGTAAATAGTGCTGCAATGAATATTAGGGTGCATGTGTCTTTTTGAATTATGGTTTTCTCTGGGTATATGCCCAGTAATGGGATGGCTGGATCATATGGTAGTCCTATTTTTAGATTTTTAAGGAACCTCCATACTGTTTTCCAAAGTAGCTGTATCAATTTACATTCCCAGCAACAGTGCAAGAGCATTCCCTTTTCTCCACACCCTCTCCAGCATTTGTTGTTTGTAGACTTTCTGATGATGCCCACTCTAACTGGTGTGAGGTGATACCTCACTGTAGTTTTGATTTGCATTTCTCTAATAGTAAGTGATACTGAGCAGCTTTTCATGTGCTTCTTGGACATCTGTATGTCTTCCTTGGATAAATGTCTATTAAGGTCTTCTGCCCATTTTTGGATTGGGTTGTTTGCTTTTTTAATATTGAGCTGCATGAGCTGTTCATATATTTTGGAGATTAATCTTTTCTCTGTTAATTTGTTTGGAAATATGTTCTCCCATTCTGTGGGTTGTTTTTTCGTCTTGTTTATGGTTTCCTTTGCTGTGCAAAAGCTTTGAAGTTTCATTAGGTACCATTTGTTTATTTTTGTTTTTGTTTCCATTACTCTAGGAGGTGGATCAAAAAAGATCTTGCTGTGATTTATGTCAAAGACTGTTCTTCCTATGTTTTCCTCTAAGAGTTTGATAGTGTCTGCTCTTACATTTAGGTTTCTAATCCATTTTGAGTCTATTTTTGTGAATGGTGTTAGGGAGTGTTCTAATTTCATTCTTTTACATGTAGCTTTCCAATTTTCCCAGCACCACTTATTGAAGAGACTGTCTTTTCGCCATTGTATATCCTTGCCTCCTTTGTCATAGACTAGCTGACCATAGGTACACGGGTTTATCTCTGGGCTTTCCATCTTGTTCCAATGATCTATGTTTCTGTTTTTGAGCCAGTACCATATTGTCTTGATTACTGTAGCTTTGTAGTATAGTCTGATGCCTGGAAGTGTCTTACAGTTTTCTGAGTTCAGGTCTTTTACTTCCTGAGGTAGGTTTATTCCTACATATTTTATTCTTTTTGTTGCAGTGGTAATGAGATTGCTTCCTTAATTTCCCTTTCTGATGTTCCATTGTTAGTGTATAGGAATGCAAGAGACTTCTGTGCATTAATTTTGTATCCTGCAACTTTACCAAATTCGTTGATTAGCTCTAGCAGTTTTCTGGTGGCATATTTAGGATTGTCTATGTATGGTATCATGTCATCTGCAAACAGTGACAATTTTACTTCTTCTTTTCCAATTTGTATTCTTTTTATTTCTTTTTCTTCTCTGATTGCTGAGGCTAGGACTTCCAAAACTATGTTGAATAATAGTGGCGAGAGTGGACATCCTCGTCTTGTTCCTGATCTTGGAGGAAATGCTTTCAGTTTTTCACCATTGAGAATGATGTTTGCTGTGGGTTTGTCATATATGGCCTTTATGATGTTGAGATAGTTTCCCTCTATGCCCACACTCTGTAGAGTTTTTATCATAAATGGGTGTTGAATTTTCTCAAAATCGTTTCCTGCATCTATTGAGATGATCATATGGTTTGTATTCTACAGTTTGTTAATATGGTGTATCACATTGATTGATTTGTGTATATTGAAGAATCTCTGCATCCCTGGGATAAATCCCACTTGATCATGGTGTATGATCCTTTTAATGTGTTGTTCAATTCTGTTTGCTAGTATTTTGTTGAGGATTTTTACATCTATATTCTTCAGTGATATTGGTCTATAATTTTCTTTCCTTGTAGTATCTTTGTCTGGTGTTGATATCAGGGGCATGGTGGCTTCATAAAATGAGTTTGGTAGTGTTCGTTTGTCCA
This sequence comes from Mesoplodon densirostris, assembly GCF_025265405.1. Classification (NCBI taxonomy): domain Eukaryota; kingdom Metazoa; phylum Chordata; class Mammalia; order Artiodactyla; family Ziphiidae; genus Mesoplodon; species Mesoplodon densirostris. The sequence continues at coordinate 11,099,844 of NC_082669.1, read as the reverse complement.
CAATTTTTTGGAAGAGTTTGAGAAGGATGGGTGTTACCTCTTCTCTAAATGTTTTGATAGAATTCACCTGTGTAGCCATCTGGTCCTGGATTTTTGTTTGTTGGAAGATTTTTAAGCACAGTTTCAATGTCCTTCCTTGTGATTGGTCTGTTCATATTTTCTATTTCTTCTTCGTTCAGTCTTGGAAGGTTATACCTTTCTAAGTATTTGTCCATTTCTTCCAGGTTGTCCATTTTATCGGCATAGAGTTGCTTGTAGTAGTCTCTTCAGATGCTTGGTATTTCTGCGGTGTCTGTTGTAACTTCTCCATTTTCATTTCTGATTTTATTAATTTGAGTCCTCTCCTCCTTTTGCTTGATGAGTCTGGCTAATGGTTTATCAATTTTGTTTATCTTCTGAACCAGCTTTTAGTTTTATTGATCTTTGCTATTGTTTTCTTTGTTTCTATTTTATTTATTTCTGCTGTGATCTTTATAATTTCTTTCCTTCTTCTAACTTTGGGTTTTGTTTGTTCCTCTTTCTCTAGTTCCTTTAGGTGTAAGGTTAGAATGTTTATTTGAGATATTTCTTGTTTCTTGAGGTAGGCTTGTATAGCTATAAACTTCACTCTTAGAACTGCTTTTGCTGCATCCCATAGGTTTCGGATCATCCTGTTTTCATTGTCATTTGTCTCTAGGTATTTTTTTATTTCCTCTTTGATTTCTTCAGTGATCTCTTGGTTATTTAGTAACATATTGTTCAGCTTCCATGTGTTTGTGTTTTTTACGTTTTTTTCCCTGTAATTAATATCTAATCTCATAGTGTTTTGGTCAGAAAAGATGCTGGACATGATTTAAATTTTCTTAAATTTACTGAGGCTTGATTTGTGACCCTAGATGTAATCTATCCTGGAGGATGTTCCGTGCGCACTTGAGAAGAAAGTGTAATCTGCTGTTTTTGGATGGATTGTCCTACAAATATCAAGTAAATCTATCTGGACTATTGTGTCATTTAAAGCTTCTGTTTCCTTATTTGCTTTTATTTTGGATGATCTGCCCATTGGTGCAAGTGAGGTGTTAAATTCCCTCACTATTATTGTGTTACTATCGATTTCCTCTTTTGTAGCTGTTAGCAGTTGCCTTATGAATTGAGGTGCTCCTATGTTGAGTGCATATATATTTATAATTATTATATCTTCTTCTTGAATTGATCCCTTTATCATTATGTAGTGTCCTTCCTTGTCTCCTGTAACATTTTTTATTTTAAAGTCTATTTTATATGATATGAGTATTGCTACTCCTGCTTTCTTTTGATTTTCATTTGCATGGAATATCTTTTTCCATCACCTCACTTTCAGTCTGTATGTACCCCTAGGTCTGAAATGGGTCTCTTGTAGACAGCCTATATATATGGGTTTTGTTTTTGTATCCATTCAGCAAGCCTGTTTCTTTAGGTTGGAGCATTTAATCCATTCACGTTTAAGGTAATTATCGATATATATGTTCCTATGATCATCTTCTTTATTGTTCTGGGTTTGCTTTTTTTTTTTTTCTTGTGGTATGTGGGCCTCTCACTGTTGTGGCCTCTCCCGTTGTGGAGCATGGGCTCCAGACATGCAGGCTCAGCGGCCATGGCTCACGGGCCTAGCCGCTCCGCAGCATGTATGATCTTCTGGGAGCGGGGCACAAACCCGTGTCCCCTGCATTGGCAGGCAGACTCTCAACTACTGTGCCACCAGGGAAGCCCTGCGTTTGCTCTTGTAGGTCCTTTTCTTCTCTTGTGTTTCCCACTTAGAGAAATTCCTTTAGCATTTGTTGTAGAGCTGGTTCGGTCGTGCTGAATTCTCTTAGCTTTTGCTTGTCTGTAAAGCTTTTGATTTAACCATTGAATCTGAATGAGATCATTGCTGGGTAGAGTAATCTTGATTGTAGTTTCTTCCCTTCCATCACTTTAAGTATATCATGCCACTCCCTTCTGGCTTGTAGAGTTTCTGCTGAGAAATCAGCTGTTAACCTTATGGAAGTTCCCTTGTATGTTATTTGTTATTTTTCCCTTGCTGCTTTCAATAATTTTTCTTTGTCTTTAATTTTTGCCAATTTGATTACTATGTGTCTTGGCATGTTTCTCCTTAGTTTTACCCTGTATCGGACTCTCTGTCCTTCCTGGACTTGGGTGGCTATTTCCTTTCCCATATTAGGGAAGTTTTCGACTATAATCTCTTCAAACATTTTCTCTGGTCCTTTCTCTCTCTCTTCTCCTTCTTGGACCCCTATAATGTGAATGTTGTTGCATTTATTGTTGTCCCAGAGATCCCTTAGGCTGTCTTCATTTCTTTTCAATCTTTTTCCTTTATTCTGTTCCACAGCAGTGACTTCCACCATTCTGTCTTCTGGGTCACTTATCCGTTCTTCTGCCTCAGTTATTCTGCTATTGATTCCTTCTAGTGTAGTTTTCATTTCAGTTATTGTATTCTGCATTTCTGTTTGTTCTTTAATTCTTCTAGGTCTTTGTTAAACATCTCTTGAATCTTCTTGATCTTTGCCTCCATTCTCTTTCTGAGGTCCTGGATCATCTTCACTATCATTATTCTGAATTCTTTTTCTGGAAGGTTGCCTATCTCCCCTTCATTTACTTGTTTTTCTGCCGTTTTATCTTGTTCCTTCATCTGGTACATAGCTCTCTGCCTTTTCATCTTGTCTATCTTTCTGCGAATGTGGTTTTTGTTCCACAGGCTGCTGGATTGTAGTTTTTCTTGCTTCTGCTTTCTGCCCTCTGGTCTGAAAGTCAACTTTTAAAAACGTAATGTTATGGTGATTTCCACATAACACACAGTGATTTCAGAGATCAGAAAGTGGAGGAAAAGAGAAAGATATTAAATTTTTAATCCTTCTAATTAAACCAAGTCTTTGCTCTAAACCTCCAAATCCTCCAATAAAATGAACTAAAGCATTATTTCACTCACAATCACTTTATCTCATTTCTAAAACTTTATAGTAATTCAGCCATATCATAGACCACTCCGTAATTTTCCACTTTAAAATTAACTTTTGGATGTCATGATCTGAAGTTCATTATCAAGAAATTAGGAATAGAGGCAAACTGAAACATGAATAATGATTGCTGAATAAAAATGAGATGCAGAATCTGGACTGATAGTCCATTTTAGTTTGCTATTTTTTTTTACTTTCATTTATAGTTATTTTTTCCTACTAGAACCAGTCTTTTTAGATTTTAAGCTATTTAAAACTGCTCTAGGTGAATAGTCTTCACATTTTCATCTTTACCCATTTAAAACATTACTTTAAACAAATATTATAGTTATGTCTCATTTTGTGATATGTACTGCACTGAATAAAATCTAGATTATAATATAAATTTTAAAAAGTGATTTTTGTATTACGTATTATTTTCAAAGTGTTTTGAAGTTAGAACCGTTACTCATTCCTTTAAAAAGTGCAGGGATTCCAGCCAGAAAAGATTATGTAAATTCACTCCTCCATGCTAGGTGCAACCATAACTCTGGAAATAACACAAGAGGCAAATAAAGGATAATTCTGAAAGACAAAAGAAAAGTTTTTGAAATGTAATGAGGAAGATAGTGTTAATTAGAGACTCCAGGACTGGAAGAACAGTACAGTGGCAGGGGCTGCTTATGAGCCCCACACCTAACAGAAAAAAATAAACTATGCTTTGCATTTCCTGACTCCCAATCTAGTAACAAAAGGCAGTCCAGGTAGATTTATTTCTCCTCCTCTCCAAATTTATATCCAATCAATCAGCAGATGCTAAACCAAGATGACAACCATGTTAGGATTACCTGACAAAGATTTTAAAGCAGTCACCACAAAAATGCTTCAACAAGCAATTATGGATATGCATGACCCCAGTGATGTAATAAAATGTCTCAACACAGAAGGGGAAGATACAAAAGAAAACATTTTACAACTGAAAAAGATAATAACCGAAATCAATGAAAACTCATGAAGGTCGTAAATGTTCATTATTACGAAAAGCTGATGATAAGGTTGAAAAAAATGAACATGATTAACTTTGAAGATTAGTGTTAAAATAAACTGAAATCTTTCTGGACAAACTGTGATTTAATAATTTCCATTTATTATGATTTTAAATACCCAACTGATTTTTTTGGAAGTAAGCTAATTTGGTTTCAAAAATGAGTTTAATATCAATGATTTAAAAATAAAGATTACATTTCCCTAAAACCCATCTGACCTTAAGAGAAAACATTTACAAAATGTGTTTGTAATTCTCTTCAAACTACCTATAAAGAAATAGTATGCTCTACTCACGGAAATCTAATTGAAGACACTTCAGTTATCCATTTGCATACTATAAAACCTCAGTAAAATATATCCTAGTGGAATTACATCTTGTGGAATTACAAAAGAACCTGACTTGTGGGCGTATTAGATTTAAGGTATTGATATTATTTGCTGATAATTGTGTTTATTGAATGAAATAGAAAAACTTACTTTTCAGAAAACAATTCTTTTAGAAGGTAAAATTTATGAGTTCTTTCATAAACCAGTTTTTAAATTGTCTGAATCCGTTGAGATAGGAACTACAGGATGTAAGCTATTTAGTTTTGTGAGGAACAAAACATGAGGTCAAAAGAGAATATTTTATCCAAAGAAGATGAGGGATTTAAACAATGGACTTATATTAAGCTAATTGAAAGCATTGGAAGTGAATTAATTACTGTACAAAAACAGATTTGATGGGCATTTCAGTCATTCTTCAAAGAAAACTAACAACATTTTCCTGAATAAATGCACCAATGAAATGAGAACCTATATCTAACAAACGTAATCTGATTCCTTCCTGTAAACATGAATGAACGGAGGCAATTCTTGAAACATACATCTATTAAGCACCTACCGAGTTAGGTGATTTGTTTGTATTTCCTTCTCCCAACAACACTATGATGTGCCTAGTGTTATCTGAATTTGAAGGATGATGAACTAAGACATCAGATTAAATAGCTTTCTTCAACTCATACACTTAAGATAGCTGCTGAGTCTGGAATAAAACACATTTCTGCTTTCATCCACAATTCATCCTTTATCAAGTCCATCATGCTATCTCAAAGTATTGCCAAGTGTAATTAGGATGTTCAGAATTCAGGTGGAGAAGAATTAAGAGAGATTTTTTTAACCACACAGCTGAATGTTGTGCTCAAATTCAAATCAGAACTGTCTCCTTTCTCACTGCATATTCATTCAATTTCAAAGAATAAAATTGAGAAGAGAGTGTCGACAACTTATAGTCTAGACACATTGTGTGCACAGCAGTACTCCTTGTCAAAAGGCAGTAGACACAAGGCAACATTTCTGATAAAAAAACCAGTTGTTTTTCTAACTGCTTTTCTCCATTTCCAGCTGTTCCAGCCTTTCATGCGGCAGGAGGAATTTAATGACAGCTGTAGCAAGGATTATGATGAGGGGCTTCCTACTTTAACGGATCTTCTGCACAGACTAATAGCTTTGATCTATCATTGTTAGGTCCAATTTACTGCTGGAAATAGGAAAACTAGTCTTGTTACCATTCAACTAAAAGTCAATCGAGAATTAGATATGGAAATAAAATTATATTGTTCCATTTTGTTTAAATTACAATGTAATTTAAAAGGAGTACCTGAATACGACTGTATATAAATGGAATACTATTTATTAATTGTCTTGGACTTCTAGCAACAGAAAACTATTTTACTACAAGAGTAACAGCAACTGGGTATTATCTTTCCAAATTCCAGAAGTTATTAAGCAGCTATATTAAATGTCTTTAAGTGACAGAAATATTTCTTCAAAAGAACACAAACTGAAATATTAATGATTAAGCCCAAAGTGATTTTGAGAAGAAGTGATATAATCATAAAGATCTGTCAAAAACATAAGTAGTTTACTCTGAGTTTTATTGACTGAAGTTTCGTATTTCATTTGGAACAGTCAGTGCCTCTTAGAATTGGCTTTCCTAGCACTGTTTAGTTCTCCACAGGGCTCATCTCCAAAAGTTTCTACTCTAATCACTCTCCCACACTTATCCCCATTACTAACTCTCCCAAAACAGCCTCAGGCTGCCTCCTACTTGGTTGAAAATTTCTATACTCTGAAATTCCTTTATATTTCCAATCTCTCTTAACTTCCACACTGTTTTTATAAGTTTGCCCATATTGTTATCATTTTCTATGGTTTCAGAAGTGGCTTCCTCTTTTTTTGGTCTAACGTCTCCCATTGTGCCCATTAATTTAAAAACCAGTTTATTCACTTCTGTTCTGAGCCAGAAATTATGCTAGGAACTAGGAATCCAAAGATAAGTAATGTCGCCCTGAAGGCTCTTGCTGCCATCTCCTCCACTATCAATTACATTCTAACCCACTTGCATCACCGGGCTTACCATTTCCATGGATTTGTTTTCCTCTGCATATAAACAAGTACACTGTGAGAAAACAAAAGAAAACAAACAACCTCTCCCTATTAAACTACTGTCCTACCTCTTGCCTTGCTGTTACTTCTCAATTTCTTGGTAAGATTCATATCTATAAAATTTTTCATTTATTCATCACCAAGTAATTCTTTAACCTTACACACCTGCTTCCATCACACCACATTTCTGAAATTTACTTGAAAGTCATCTATGGTTTTCCAATGGTCTTCTTCGCAGTCCTTTTTCTCTATGGCTTATTTTCAAATTTTTGATAGCTTTTGGAATCAGCTCTTTCGTTTCTGGCTTTATAATGCTAATTTTTTATTATTGCCCTCCCAACTTCTCTTGTTTTCCCTGTTTTAACTGACACTTGGGTTTCTCTTAGTTCTTAAATACAGGTGTTTCCCAAGGTTCTCGTCTATCTTTCCTTATTTTCTACAAAATTTTAATTTTCTTCTTTTTTGGGGGGCAGGAGGTTTAGAACTAGCTAGGCTTTGTCAGGGGTCAAGAGGTATTTATCCAAGACATAGGGTGGAAGGAAGGGTTTGGATAGAACTCTAGCAGCTTTGAGTTTGTTTGTTTGTTTTTTTTTTCCTTGTGTAACCTAATGATAGCCTTGTTGTATCATCCCAAAGTTATACTAAATTAACTCCGTAATTAGTGAAAATATTTATATATGTGACATCAGGATATATAAAGAAGAAACCATTGGATAAGTCATGTACTTCTACTAACATTATCAAGGAGAGAAGGATGTATTTTGTAGGGAAAGAACCTTTCTATCAATGCTCAAATCACATTTATCCAAAAGATAGACCCTGCTAGCTGGGTCATTGTTTTGAAAACCTCAGACAAGTTGTGTTTATTACTGAAGAAAAATAGGGGAAGATTTTGGGGAAGACACAGCACACATCTGTTCTATACTCCAGTATGGTTTGGTACAGAATTTTCCTTAGAATGTTTTCTTTTACACCAAAAGCATGAGAGCTATTTGACTTCTTATTTCAAGACAGGATATTGACATCTTGATTAACCATAATTTTGCAGCTGAACCCATAGAATTTTGGGGTATTATTCTAAGACTGACAAATTATACATCAAATAAAGAGTGTCACTTTTACATGTGTTGCTGTTAATATATTTTTAAGTCCTCTTGGTATAACAACTCAAGATTTATTTGATTCTTTCTGAGGATAAAAGAAAATCTTAGTATCTGACTGCTTCACGTTGTATCAGAAAATTTCTACATCATAAACTTAGTCTATTTGTTCTATTGCCTAACATCAAGACTCCTAGAAATTGTAATCCTATATTATTTTTCATGTGAAACCCTGACACTTGGAGTTCATGAGATGATTACTAATGTAAATAAATCAGGCCCCAAAGGCATATTACAAAGGAATATAAGCAAGTCATTTTGTCAACAATGTAGTTAAATTTTCTATTACATTTATTGTAGTTTGAGTTTCATTCACATAAGTACTACTATTCTATAATGATCTTTTGCCTAGAGATGTTTTAGCAAACTGCTTAATTGATCTAACAAGGTTGGGTGCCAATGTTTCTGCTTTCATTCATTTTTTCCAGTCTTACCTAAGATTTTATGTGAAATATTGAACATTTTATAGTTTATTATCTGTAGCTAAGGTAATCTTTACTTGAATATATACTATTTTTTGACATTCTCTTTTGGAATTGCTACATAAGTCTGGACAAAAGTTAAATATGATGTTATTCTCTAGAATTAAAAAATAAACGTCTTTACTGAAGAGTAGTTTTCTTCTTAAAAAAGTCATCTTGATAATAATTTATATATTGTAGATACTTGAGTAACCCTGAAACATTAGGTCATATTTCTGATTCCCTCCTGTTCTCAGAATTTCTGGAACACCAACCTTCCTGGTTATAAGTAGTTACCATTTATCAATAAATCTTTTCAAAAATGAATCCTTTTTTAAAAGCTGTACGTACATAAAAAAAGTAGGAGGCGTTTAAACTAAACATTTGCTCCTTAGAATGTCTTAAATGGGAGATGTATTCAAAGACAACCCACACTAATACACTTTCTGTTGCCGGGCTTTGTGGAAATAGCATCAGCTAGGAATTCCAGTCTTAGAAAGACTGGTATACTAGAGAATGGCCCTGTGGTCCTAAAATTGGATGAGTAATGCTTACTGTCATGGGGATCCGAATACCTCTTGCTTAAAACTATACATGATACTCCTTACCCCAGGAGCCAGAGCAAAGTCTGCCGCCTTGTGTGGCATGCAGTCCGCTGCACGCACACAATGGGGTGTCTCTTCAGGACCTTGCTTCAGACGTCTGGGACAACATATATCTTTAACAAAGGTGGTTGGCAAATCACGTATAAGTGGTCTCCTAATGACCGGCCAAGTACACGAGCAGACAGACTGGCCATAGGGTTTAGCACTGTTCAGAAAGAAGCTGTATTGGTGCGAGTGGACAGTTCTTCTGGCCTGGGAGACTACCTAGAGCTGCATATACATCAAGGAAAAATCGGAGTTAAATTTAATGTTGGGACAGATGACATCGCCATCAAAGAGTCCAATGTAATCATTAACGATGGGAAATACCATGTAGTCCATTTCACGAGGAGTGGTGGCAATGCCACATTACCGGTGGACAGCTGGCCAGTGATTGAGTGCTACCCTGCAGGAAACAATGATAACGAGTACCTGGCAATTGCTAGACAGTGAATTCCATATCGATTTGGTCAAGTAGTTGATGAATGGCTACTCGACAAAGGGCGTCAGCTCACTATCTTCAATAGCCAAGCAACCATAATTGGCAGGAAAGAGCAGGGCCAGCCCTTCCAGGGTGAGCTCTCTGGGCTTTACTACAATGGCTTGAAAGTTCTGAATATGGCAGCCGAAAATGATGCCAACATTGCCATAGTGGTAAATGTGAGACTGGTTGGTGAAGTGCCTTCCTCTATGACAACTGAGTCGACAGCCACTGCAATGCAGTCAGAGATGTCCACGTCAATTATGGAGACCACCACAACCCTGGGTACTAGCACAGCCAGAAGAGGAAAGCCCCCTACAAAAGAACCCATTAGCCAGACCACAGATGACATCCTTGTGGCCTCAGCTGAGTGTCCCAGCGATGACAAGGACATTGACCCCTGTGAGCCGAGCTCAGGTGGGTTAGCCAACCCAACCCGGGCAGGCGGGAGAGAGCCATACCCAGGCTCAGCAGAAGTGATTCGGGAGTCCAGCAGCACCATGGGCATGGTTGTGGGGATCGTAGCCGCTGCCACCCTGTGCATCCCATCCTCCTCTACACCATGTACAGATACAGAAACTGGGATGAAGGCTCATACCACGTGGATGAGAGTCGAAACTACATCAGTAACTCAGCACAGTCCAATGGGGCTATAGTAAAGGAGAAACAACCTAGCAGTGTGAAAAGCGCCAACAAAAACAAGAAAAACAAGGATAAAGAGTATTACGTCTAATCCCAAGATCTGAAGGACCCTTGTATAGAAATAGTCTTCATTTTATCTGAGACATAATATAAACTTATTTACTTTCCTTTTTATGAAGCACATAAAAAAGAAGACAGGGAATGCAATCAGGAAGGAAAGACTGTTTTTAAAAAATAAAAACAAGTATCTCATGCTCTTGTTTCTCCAAAAAAGAAAAGAAAAAAAAAAAAAAAAAGCAGAGGTCAATAAATTCCCTAACATCCACAGTGTTTTAATTTACTCTGCCTGTCTTTATGTTGCTGGAACATTTCTAAAAGACAGTGGTGATCGCACACATTCATAAAGCAAAGGAGTATTACAACATCGGGAGGCACAACACAATAATAACACAAAACACAACACAGAAAAAGAAGCTACCTATGATCCTGGATTTAGCCAAAGTGCTAGCACTTTCCCGAGAAGTCAGTTAGTCTGATTGCCAGAGAAGACTGTCATTTTGAGTGACTCGACCTGCAAACCTTTTCAGAGTCCGTTAACTGGCACAACTGGAGCAGTGGCTGGAACTTGCACTTGAAACAAAGTGATGGCTTTTTTGAAGACTTGTGTAGGAACACATTCAAAAAGCCCCCTTCTGGTTGTGAGGGCAAAAAAAGAAAGTATGGAGGCCTTATTTTCAACAATGTGAAAGATAAGGCACATTTTCACACTAAAATTTCAAAACAGAAAGAAAAAAACAAGAGGGTATACATGCAATCATTGGGAAATTTCCATGCACGCTTAATATGTTATTACATGTGTTTATATAAAATCCATTTCTGTGTGCTTCCTGGACTGTGATAAGTGATGTTTTATAGTCTGCTGTATAGAAAATGCAAAATATATCTCTGCTCTTCAGCCATTTTTGGTAAATTCGATGTTATAAGTGTTGCTAACTATAGGGAGTTTTATGACATCAGATCAATAATTATTTCAGGGTTTTCTTTTTTGCCACCATTATAAATTGCCACAATTACTTACTTAAAAAAATTACAATGTAGTGTTTATTCTAAGGAAGATATGTATGAATGTATATAAAAAGACTCAGCTACTTTTTTTTCCTTACATGTACAGCCTTCATTCTGTTGCAGTTAAGTTTTAGTATTTGTATGAAAGGTGTGATTTAGAAGGTAAACTATATACATATAATCTTCTTTGCTCCCCCAACTACTCACATTTCCCACATACATTCCTCATTCACGATCACAAATATGCACACACACACCCCCCCACACACACAAATCCAGAGGAATCCATCAGATAGGATGGAAGACCCAGACGTACATATAATAGCAAATATTTACTGACACATTGAAAAGCAAAAAGGAAGATCATTGTGCCAAGGTACTGATGACAAATGGGGTGATTTACTTCATTGAGTTCATGCTCCCAGGAAACCTCCAGAAGATTTTAGTCCCTAATGAAATGGAACATTTCCTTATCAAATATACTATCAATGGCATATTGCTGCATGAATATGAACCATTAGGTGGGCAGGTTATGGAAGCAAAATTGGTTGATCTACACCTTAACCCTGGCTGCTGCAAATGAAAACTATTTTTCCAATAAAATTATATGTATATATATATATATATATATATATATATATATATATATATATATATATATAGTCTCTGAACCTGATGTGCATGATAAACATTTTTGGAAAGTACACACTTTCTCAACTAAGAAAGTATTTTCAGTAATTTTTGATTCTGTATTGCTATCCATTTAAGAAAATCATTATTTGTTGATTATAGAGTATAATTTAACTTCTGGTTTTACATATGTATCATTAAATATAGTTTTAGTTTAACACACATTAAGGAGAAATGTATAGATTATTCACTTGTTTTTGCATATTGTTTCAATGATGTTCATAGCAATAAATTATTAGCATGAGAAGGAAATGCAATATTAGATTGGAAGGTGATGCCTCAGTAAAAATTGGTCACATTACTTTAACATCTCCTAAAAGAATTATATTAGATTTCATAGAAGAGAAGAATACTTTTACAATTAGCTTTACTCAGAAAAGGCAAAAAATGCAAAACATCTTCTGTGATACTTCAGTTGATGAAAAAAGCCAAGACGTGGCCTGGATTTCAGACATACAGCACCTTAGATATATGTATAATTCATAGCAAATCACCACCATCTATGGTTGCCAAGTAATTGCTATATATGAAAAGTCTTAAAGGGTTTTCATGACCCAGAAAGTAGAGGTATAAAACTAAAATTTATTATTCATTACTTGTGTTTCAGATTTTCTTCTTTTTTAATTTGCCAGGTTAAAGGATTCGTAAGTCGTTGTTGTTTTCCTCTCATCCAGTCTTACTCAGGGAAAGCCAGTGAAATAGAAGGTAAATATAAAACCACTCATTTACATCTTGAGGTTTAAAAAAAAATGGTTGCTTTTCCATTTGATCTACTGAACTTGAACTAGTTTCCATCTGGGAAGATTCTAAATTGTGATAGAAAATAACTTAAATAATGGTATTTTTAAGCAGTATATCTCTGAAGCATGTTGTTTGGAATTGATTTCAGTGTTTCTTTCCAGCATAAATTTTTAAATTTCATGCAATATTGTTGGTAAAAATATTTCTAATGTTATTGGCCTACACAAAATCTAGCAGTTTTCTTTTTTTTTTCTTTCTTTCTTTGTAAATGGGGAAAGAAAAGAGAGGAACACGAGCTAGGGAGAGAAAAGATATGAATAAAATCCCAAGTATCTTCATACCAAATGTATCAGGGTTCCATGAATAGTTGGCAGTTAATAGAGGATTTCACACTACCTGGAATAAATTTGATTACATGTCTAGACTGTAACTTTTCTGATTGAATATGCTTCTTTTTTATCCATGTAACGTGTTGCCTTTAAAAAAAAATACTACAATAATGTGTGAGGTGGTCAATCCCTAAGACATCAAAGAAAGGCCACATGACCCTACCCTTCTAGTGCTTTGTGTGATTGGGTACCTAAGGGTTTTGTTTTGTTTTGTTTTTCTGTTGCAAGGCCAACTTATCCATTATTGGAAATGCTAAACAAGTGGAATTTACTGTTTTGTTAATAAAATATTTCTTAATACAAAAAAAACCAAACAAACAAAAAAACCAACAACTATACATGATATACCTGAATCTTAAGGCAGGGTACAGTGTCAGTAGGTGGCCAAACAGAGAAATACGGTAACTGGAGAGGTCACTAGAGTAATGATCCTATGTTGCTCAGTGAGAGTACCTATTATTTTAGGTGATATTGCTTTTGAAAAAAAAATTAAAAAAATAAATAAAAACCAATAACAAAAGAAAAAAAAACAATGGTGTGGATGGTTACGGGAGGCTACTATAGGAGGGAAGGACGGTATGTTTAAAGGTAAAGAACTGAATAATATTCAAGATTTGTATAGTATTTCAGGTTAGCTTAATGTAGATGAAGGTATGTAGCGGATGGCTATATGCAAAGCTAATATGGTAATAGATTATGAGGGGTTTGAGTGTCACGCCTTATAGATTTGTACTTTATTTGGTAAGCACAATCGTTGGCAGGAGGGAGACCAATACTTTTCCCTCCCCCAACATTTTTAAGAGGGTGATATGAAAAGAGCCTTGTTTTTAAGATCAACCAAGCAGCTACTGGAAAAGAATTTGCAGGTTATGTACTGTGGCAAGGAGACCAGTTTCAAGAACTTATTCTTTTTCTATCATTTGTTTGTTTCTTTCTTTCTTTTTTGGTTAAAGAAATAGGGTAATCATAATTCAGATAGGGTAATTATTATTGGGGTGGATAAGAAAGGCTAGGGGGACAGATACTAGCAAACAACAACAACAACAAATCACAAGAACATAGAAAACAGATTTAATGTGGGAGAAATGAGAGCTTTTGAACCAGAATAAAAGGGACAACAATGCTGAAAAGAAACTGGCGAGTATGGGGGAGGTGTAGATCAGAGATGGAGGGCAGGAATTGTGGATTTGTTTTCAGGCATGATGAATTAGGGCAAAAGGGTAACAACCAGATGAGAATGTTCAGGGAACATTTGGAAAATCAGAAGGGAGACGAGGACAAGAGACAGAGATTTGAGAATCATACATTACAAAGTCAAACAAACAAACAAGCAAACAAAAACCATTCAATGAGGATATTTATGTTTTAAAGTGGGTATTGCAGTGAGGGATTCTATCTTCTGCCACAAGAATTCTGGACTTCATGTCTTTTGCATAAGTGCCTTTCTATATAACTCAGTGTAATAATTATTGTGTGAATGTCATGCTGTAGCATGGGGGTTGTTCTTAGGAATAAGCTAATGTATAAATGCTTTCATCTGTAATTGCTTAATATTTTCCATAACCAGCTTTATCTGCACAAGGTTTCTGCTTGTGCTTGAAATTCCCATTCTAGTGCTTTCACCCTAACAAGCTGAGGAGTACAGAACACTCCTCCAAATCTTATTTTGGCAGAAAAATCTTTCATGGGGTTTTAAGCCTAAATTCAGTGGTGTTTGTGATTTCTCAGAGCAGCATCACATTTAACTAAATTTAATAATTTGTTTTATTTTATTTTATTTTTTTTAATGACCAACAACATGAAATCCAACTAACCTATTAACATAAATACACCGAGCAGTGGGGGCAGAATTGTATAATATTATAGAATTTCTAGGAAATATTTCAGAAATATGGGAACTAGGATTACATAGCAACTAACTGAGGCTTTTGTGGGAATATTTAAAAAATTTAATAGTGAACGTAACAGCTAATAGTCAAATGAATGTGAATTAAAATAAGAGATCATGTGTAATCCTATCAGTTTAATAACTAAATAAATGCAATAAAAATATAAAAATAGATTTATCATTGATACCTATTATTGTAGGGAAAATGATCCTCTCCTACACTGTTGGGGATTGAAACCTGGTTACATTTTTGCTGAGAAAACTGTATGTGTAAATATAAAAAATGACTATCCTTTCATTCAAAGTCCCACTTCTAGGAACATGAGACTACAAAGATAGGGACATTAATAAAGATAGGGATGTTGGTCAGTCAAAAATTGAAAAAAAATTCTTAGCCTTATAGGAAGGGATGAAAAAATTTGGGAACACCATATAATTAAATAATATGCAGTCATTAAAACTAATAATACAGATATGTAATATTGTAGAAAAAAGCTCACAATGTATTTATTAAGTGAAAAAAACTAATTACAAAAGAATATGGATGATCCTATATATGTATATATGTATAATACTATATGGATTGCTTCACTTTAGAACAAAAATGGTCAAGTATTTATAGATTCTGCACATCAAACCAAAGGAAATTTTCCCCACAAAATAGGCTTTTCCCTTCTTCTAAATCTTGGCCTTTTTGGAGATACATCAGGTGGCAGTCATTGAAGAGGGAGAGCTCTGAGAAATATGCCAGTCTACAGTACCAACTTTCAATCTTCAATTGAATTCATTTTACAATATTTGTACACTTAGAGAAGGCTCTTATTCCAAAGAACATACCAATCCATGCCCTGGCACCCTGGCTTGTTGAAAACGGGTTTAGGTATGCCTAGAGGGGGCCCCTCCATCTTTGGTTTGGCACAGTCCTTGGGCTGATCTCCTAGTCCTAGAGAAGCCTTGTTTATTTACCCCAGCATCCAATGATATATTATAATTTTCTGAATGTACTGAAACTTTTCTTGTATTTATGCTTCATCTCCCTAACTAGATCGTATGTCTTAAAAGCAGAGACAAGTCTTTTTTCAGAGCCTACAGGGTTGTATAGAATTGCTGCTGAGCATTTTTGATTGATAATCAATATAAACACATTATCTTTGCCTGGCATTTATGACCTCGGCATATGTATGAATAAATTTTGTCTGTGCCATTTTGTTAAAAAAGAAAGTTGTTAACATCTCTCTTATTCTCTTGATGATATCTGCACTATATTGCCTATTGATGAAATTCGTATAGAATAATTTCATGAGGCATTGATATGTTCAATGTGTACTCATATTAAATCTTTTCTTTTCCATGTCATCTCTTTTATATTGGTTATGGGTTGAATTTTATCCTCTGAGATGAGATCAGGACTAATCAACTCCACCCTATGTTTAGTTATAGAACTTTCAGAGCTTGGAGGGATCTTAGAAATCAAGCGTCCAGCACTCTCATCTTACAAATGAGGAATCTGAAGCCAGGAAGGTTTGAGTTTTCAGTCTCAAAACATTTGTTGAACATCTGTCATATGCTTAGCCCCAGGGTAAGTCCTGGGGATAAATAGGCAAATTAGAAATAATCATATAAGGATTAAATGTGATATTGTATGTAATGAATGGAACACAGACTTGGCATGAATACTCATTCATAAAACAATATTTGAACATTTTACAATACTGTAGCTCCTAATTTTGTTAGAGGAGAAAAAAAAAGGCTGGATAATTGAGTGGCAGATGAGGATTCCTTAAGGATTTCACTCTCAGTCTAAGAAGACACACTAATATCATGACTGTTCTTCGATTACATAGCAAGTGACTGAAAAAGGAATTTAAGTGAGGTGTCTTGTCTCTTGTTAGTATTTTTTATCTCCAGTTACAGATCTTCTTAAAGCTACACTATGACTTGAAGATTCTTACTATTAGATATGAATATCTCTATGTTAGAAAGTAGAGAGAAAAAATAACAATGGAAGAGAGGTAAGGAGAGATTTTCCCAACTCTACAATATATAGAGAACATGCTACACTAAGATAACATATGTATCATAGGAATGATCAATTATAAGAAAAAGAATCCTACTCCGGACACTTCTAGTGCCCTCTGGCCAAAGGGTACTTAAGAAAGGATAGAGGCCATCCATGTTCCTGTTTGCCTGTTTTTCTTGAGATTATTGGCTCTAATAGGAACTGAATTGATTGTATTCATCACTGTAGGGGCATAGAAATAAAAAAGGCTGAATTATCTTTAATTTGGATTGATGGTATGTATTAAATTGTTAAAGAAATTACATTGATATTGCATCAGAAATGACTTTAGGAACTGACTTTTGTCTCTATCCCCACTTCCCTTGATACATTTCACCCCCAGGTGATTACTGTTCACTGAAGCAGTCACTTATTTGACTATATCTTTCACACCTGTTTGCTCTCTCCATATTCCTTTTTGATCTTTACATCACCATCAATTACCTTCCTTTAATGCAGTCAATTCAATTCATATTAGCGCCAACAATCTTCTCAAGAAAAACAAGCAAACAGGAACATGGATGGCTTCTATCCTTTCTTAAGTACCCTTTGGCCAGAGGGCACTAGAAGTGTCTGTAGTAGGATTCTTTTTCTTATAATATCCAAAGGGATATTATCCTTGAAGGGATAGCCAAACATATCCCTTCACTCCTGTAAAACATCTACAGGCTTTTTGTGATATGTATGTAAAAACCCAAATTTCTTCAGTAGGCAAAAAATAAACCTCTTGTTCCATACAATCTCAGAAACTCTAAAACTTGAAGCTCCTTGTTCCCGACCATGCCACTAGAAAGTTCTGTTAATGTAATTTATTTAGTTTTTTAATAAATTTATTTTATTTATTCTTGGCTGTGTTGGGTCTTCATTGCTGTGCATGGGCTTTGTCTAGTTGTGGTGAGCTGGGGCTACTCTTCATTGCAGCGCATGGGCTTCTTGTTGCGGTGGCTTCTCTTATTGTGGAGCATGGGCTCTAGGCGTGCGGGCTTCAGTAGTTGTGGCACGTGGGCTCAGTAGTTGTGGCGCATGGGCTTAGTTGCTCCACGGCATGTGGGATCTTCCTGGACCAGGGATGAACCCATGTCCCCTGCATTGGCAGGCAGATTCTTAACCACTGTGCCACCAGGGAAGTCCCGTGCTAATGTAATTAAAATAACTAAATGTCAGTTAGCTTGGGCTGCCATAACAAAATACTATACACTGGGTGGCTTAAACAACTGACATTTATTTTCTCACAGTTCTGGAAACTGGAAGTCCAAGACCAGGATATCAACATGGTTGGGTTCTGGTGAGAGCTCTCCTCCTAGCTTGTAGAACCACCTTCTTGCTGTGTCCTCACATAGCAGATAGAGAATAAAAGAAAGCTCTCTGATATCTCTTCTCATAAGGGCACTAATCCCATTATGAGGGCCCCACCCTCATGACCTCATCTAAACCTATCTTCCAAGGTCCCCATCTCGAAATACCACATATTGAGGGTTAGAACTTCAAGATATGAATTTGGGGGTGGGGGACACAGTTCAGTCTCTAGTACTAAACTTTAATAATTCCAAACTATTCTTGGTCTCTTCTGGTAACTACTGCTAAGCAAGAATTAACATTGTGTCCTTACATAGAAATACTTAGGTCTATCAATTTTCAGCTCCTTGTCTAACCAGACAAGAATCCAGTTAAAACAAATTAGTTTAAATCCCTTTCATGATCCCACATGGAGAGAATATCAACCCCTACATAAATGATGCATTATAGCTTGAAATAGTCTTATTTCTCATCAGTTCTTGCATTTAAATTCTGTACCAATTCAAAAATAGATACAGGAGTTAGATAAGGAGGATAATGACAACTTAATTGGACATAAAGCTGGATTTCAGGATTGAATTTGAAGCCAGATTGGACTTCTGCCTTTTCCCTCCTGAATTGAATCAAACCACACATTCACAGGTTGAGGTGCTGGACAATGGTGATATCCCACAACAAGGGCAGTCTGGATGAGATTACATATAGAAGTATCATGGAGAAGAAAAAGTGTAGCCTGTGGGTAATCTGGTTCAAGAGAGTA
Organism: Mesoplodon densirostris; assembly: GCF_025265405.1. Taxonomy (NCBI): domain Eukaryota; kingdom Metazoa; phylum Chordata; class Mammalia; order Artiodactyla; family Ziphiidae; genus Mesoplodon; species Mesoplodon densirostris. The sequence goes on along the minus strand of NC_082669.1, from coordinate 11,081,146 downwards.
TCTCAGGTCAGCTCAGATATGTCTACTCAGAAGCTCTTCTTACTTTTACCCATTAAAAAAGTCAATTGTCATTTCTCCTCCTATGTGAAAGAACTAATGAGAAGTGGATCAAGGGTAGACACCTATCCACAACTAAAACTTTCCCAATTAATGAGCTGAGGCATAAATGTGAAAAAGTGGGAGAGTAGTTTAGTTTAGTTTAGTTTTTTTGTTTTCTTTTTCATTAGTTTTCCTTTCAGAATGTACACACAAAACTCTCAGGTAGAGAACAAAAAGCTGAAGCACTACATAGCTCAGGCAACATTTTGCTAATTATATAGAATAATTACTTATTCTTTCATAGGTGTCAAGAAATGAAGCATCAGGGGCTTCCCTGGTGGCGCAGTGGTTGAGAGTCCGCCTGCCGATGCAGGGGACACGGGCTCGTGCCCCGGTCCGGGAGGATCCCACATGCTGCGGAGCGGCTGGGCCCGTGGGCCATGGCCGCTGGGCCTGTGCGTCCGGAGCCTGTGCTCCGCAACGGGAGAGGCCACAGTAGTGAGAGGCCCGCGTACCGCAAAAAAAAAAAAAAAAAAAAAAAAAAAAAAAAAAAGAAATGAAGCATCAGCCCTTACAGGTTATGCCTCAAGCAAATGAATTAGGCAAGATGAGGATCCATTAACAATGAAAAGATAAAAAAAATCACAGCTGAAATCAAAATTTCTTTTAGAAAAGAGCTTTTCTTTGTTTAGCAAAACATACTGATAAACCATTTAGAATGAACAGTGAGACTCTAATAGTATGGTTTGGATAAGAAAAAAAGTTTTAAACTATTTTACTTAGAAAAATGAATAAAAATGGGATGAAGTCATCATAGTAGAAAAGAGACAGAACGGGAGAGAGAGAAGAGACCAACAGTTTCACAAAGAGAATGCATTGTAGTATGGAGAAAATTATTTCTCACCATTTCTACCATTCAGATTTTAAACCAATTGAGAAGCTGATACAGGAGAAATTGATAACATTAAAACTGAATTGAAGAATGTGACTTGAATGTGGAACCAAATGGGATTTCCTACTTCTTCCCTCCTGTATTGAACTAAACCATAAACAAGCCAGAGAACAAAGTATGGAACTGGATATAAGCAGAGGGAATCTTCTCCCACCTTTAATTGCTGTTCATAGAGGGTGGCAGTCATCAAGAAGTCTCAGGTACTGACCTGGCTGCTAAGTGTGTGGTGGTTCATAGGGAAACTGAGAGAAGCATAGAGAGGCAGATGCGGGAGGCAACTATCTGAGGACAGAATATGGCTTTTGCCAAATACACAAACAGTCTTGGGAGGTGGCGGTAGTTGTTAATTGCTGGGTACTACTTAGTAATGAAGGCCCTGAAACAAAAATGAATATCTCAGCCCACACGTCATGAGACAGTAACCAGCCTCCAGGAGTCTACTGGCCCTTCACATCACTGAGCCTCTAGAAGGAGAGAAGAGCATACATTTTTTTAGGATGCCAAGGCTGCATTCTTCATCATTAAGTAGAAGGCTCCAGCTGAGATAAGTACACAAATGCTCCAGAGACAGAGGAGATGTTAAGTAAATTAAACTGCCACTCTTAGTGGTAGCAGTGTCCATGTGGCAGCAGCAAGAGTAACAGTGGCTCATTCATTCCTCAGTGATGTGCCAAGGCAGCAAAGGCAGATAAAAATAAGTACTTGTAATGATGAATTCCTTAAGGAGTGCTAATGACTTGGTTTCTCTTACATGGAGCATTATATGTTTATAGAAATAACCAGGTAGGACCTACTCTACCTTGGGTGGTGTGTGTGTGTGTGTGTGTGTTTGTGTGTGTGTGTGTGTGTGTGTGTGTGTGTGTGTAGTAGGTTCTGATATCAATCTACAAATCTTCTTAACTCAGGTGATACCACTGGCTATCATGGATGAGAAAACTGTTCTGATTAACCCTGCCATAGTTTTGAAGACCATCCTCTTCGCCCTGGCAAGTCTCAGAAAGGAATGAAGGAAATCCCCTGTTTTCCACATTCTGGTACCAACTCTTATACAATCTAGTCATGCCATCCCCTGCTAATGTTTTCAAAAAATAAACTTATTTTAAAAGGTTTACTGAAATTTTTTAGTTAAATTTTAGAAGATATTATCTTACTTAAAATAGAAATGTTTCTATCCCCAAGTAAAATATAAACACCTTAAGTTTCCAAGAAAAATGTTCAAATGACAAACACTTCCATAACTCTCTCCTCTGTGCAGCCAATGTTAGTTTGGTTATACCACATTGGTTTATTTAGAAATAAAGTTCATCTCTCCCATTACATCAAGATGACCATAGAAAAGAAAATGTAAAAAAAAGGAAAACAACACGTGCCTATATGGAATATATGCATTTCTAGAGCAATGACATATTGAGGATGACTTATCATACCAAGGACTACAAAGCAGAATTAACCCACCTCCTTTGAATTGACTCAAAGAAACCAAAAAGGTGTTTTCACAGTTTTCAGAAGGCCTAGTCAAGAAGGATTCCAGCTGAATAAAGCAATAGAAAAAGTGGTTGGTGATATGAGTTGATATCAAAAGTTTTATGAAATTCCAAACTTGAGTAGATATCTTGATAAAGGAAAGTGTAGAAAATAAAATGAAACAGAATATCACACTGTTCCTTCTTTGGGGCTCAAATAAAGTATATTTTAAAGTTTACATAGAAGTTTTAACCACAAAATTCACACTTAATGAAAAGCCAGCTTGCTCTAAAGGACTAAGCTAAACAAAACGTTTGAATGTGATGCAAATTTTCTCTCTAAAGAAGGAAGCTGTTGAAGAAATAGGCAAGTCTCATTGGTAATTAAGGCTGTGACATAAAAATGGTACTTATACATAAGAGCATCAAGTGAAATATAAGCTTAGGATCATCAGGAAAATAATAAAACAGAAAGCAAGAGGATGTTAAAGCTGAATTTTGTAATATCTTGGCTAAGTATTCAAATATTCTGGTTGAACTGGCAAAACTCTATAGTGAGAAGTTTTCTCAAATTATTTTGGCTAATAATTGTCTCGGTCAATTGACTTTCATATTCATACAATTCATATTCATACAATTGGCAAACTTTCATATTCATACAATTTCCCATATATCATGGGAAAGAACTTTAATATTTCTTAACTACACTATACAGATGATAGATATAGACAAATACATACACATACATAGGTAGATAGTTTTTGGTTTTTTACACTTACCAAAGCATACTTCTGATGTTTGACTTCCCATGTAGGGGAAGGCCAAGGCCCAGGGAATGAATGCTCTGATAGTCTGGACTTCAATTACTCTGGTTCATGTCACAGTTGCTTCTCATCATAAATTAATAAACTCTCACACTTGTGTCAGTTATCTGATGACCTCTTTATTCCTGAGCACTGAAAGCTGTTTTTTTAAGGCACAGGACCAGATCCTAAAGTCAGTGTTTTACTTGGTTAGGCCCAGTCATACTTCAGCAGCCTTTCCTATGGACACCAGTATTGGCATCCATCTGCTTGTCTGCTACACATTTCTTAACTTATATGTGTTATTTATGGTAACTATAGGCTTTTGCCACCTTTAATTATAACAACAGGGTTGCCATATTTATATACTAAACTGATGATTCCTATACTTTTTCTCCCCCAAGGGTAACATTAGTTGAAAGAAAGGATGCTTTCAAGCAGAACCTATATGTATATAGGTTTACTTACAATATGTATAAATATATATGTATAATACATATATTTATTATATTTATTATATGTATTATTATATGTATATATGTTCATTTATTCCTTTATTCAGCAAATATATACAGAATATATGTTGTGTTGTAGAAATAATGCTCGACAGTGACCAAGTTAGAAAGAAAGACCAGCTTCTTGGAGTTTATAGTCTCATGGTAGACAGAGATTATTAAATACACAATTATTCTGTAATGCTTGTGATACTGAGTTTGGTAGGTAAATAAAATTTTAGTAGAGAAAGTGATGTGCCAAAATTAAGAGAAAAAGAATGAGTAGAATTTCACTAGAAAAAAAGCAGTGGAGTGGTGGAGTGACCTTTCTTTTGACAACAGGTATTTATGTATAATGCCATGTGTCAAACTTAGCTGCTGAGGACACAGCACTGGACCAAACATACCACATCCCATTTCTCATCGATTTGCATTCTGTTTGAGGAGACAAAGAAAATCAATTAAAAAACCTATAAATAAATTATTTGAGATGGCAACTGTGCTATGAAGAACTAAAACTGGGCTGTCATGCAAATTGTTTGCCTCCCCAGCATCTATTTGCTCTGATTTTTGGGGAGGTTTACTCTTTCCCCATGTAGCTCATAAACTTTTGGGAAAGCTGATGTCTCTCTAGTAATAGGTACAAACACAGTAATTCTAAAAGTAGTTCAATTTCTTTGCAAGCAATTGGTTGAGCAACTCAAACCTAATTAAAGCAGTTTTTGCATTCACCTGACTTTAGATGTCAGTTCAGGAATGGTAATGTAACAAAATTCTAGACAATGAAACATGAGGGGAATATTGTGCATAACTTCTAGGGAAAAAGTTGCCTCACTCTTAAGAGGCAGGGGAAAAATGGCTTCTTTCTTTCTATGGTTGCAATTCCTATAGCTGCTGCTGCTGCCATATCCCTAATATGGTTGAGAGAATCTCAGAGAAACAGAGCAATCAGACTCTAGTTGAACGATGCTCATTTCCACCTACCTCTGGATATTCAGTCACACCAGTGATCACAGTTGTAGAAATCAACTTAACTCTTAATTTTTGTTACTCATCTGAAAACACTATAAATGAAACCAGAGAAATGTTTGATGTATTAGAAAAGAAGTAAGGGGACCAGGGGATAGTGTAGGTACTGCTTCAGACTGGCTGGTCAATAACTATCTTTCTGAAGAGGTGATACTTAAGCTGAGACAAGAATTGAGCCATGCTAATTAAGCCCTGAGAGCAAACCCTTCCAGGAAGCATAAATAACAACTCAACAATCACAGGATTCAACCAAGAATAGGGAGGTGTATGACACTAGAGATGAGCAATGCTCTGATGATACAAGGCTTGTGACTTGTACAGAGGTTTAGGATTCATTCTAAGAGCCATTAAAGCATTTGAAGTTTGGGGATGACAAATTATTGTACTTTTTCTTCTAAGTAATATTAAATCTGATGTTTTCAACTACCATTAAAATGTGTTCTCTAGTTTACAGCAACCATATTTCATTTTACAGTGTTGATAAAATTAAAAATTAATTAACATCATTCGTATGGCATGTAAATTTCTCTTATTTCAAAGGTATCTGATGGCAGGAATTTCTTACAGAACACAGTGACATTTAGCTAGTAAAATCAGTTAACAAGAAGTAAAGATCAAACAGTATACTTTTAATGAAAAATAAATGAAGTCTAGAAAATTTGTTTCTTAAATTCTTGTAGAAATCAAAATATATTAAAGTTGTAGGACAGAACTGCCAAAGAACATTTTTTATCCAAAATACAGTAATCCCTTTTTGAGACAGCATTATACAAAGAATAGAGGTAACTGAGAGAATTAAGGAGGCATGGTTTGAAGAGGTGAGAACTTTTAATTTGCCTAGAGATAAATTTACTGGACAAATTAAAAATGGATTTTATAAATGTTTATATTGCTACTCCTAAGAAGTCATATATCATAAATATTTTTTCTTTAATCATGCATGTCTTAACTAAAATATTCACTGTGGAAACCTATTGGTTAATTTCACAAATATTTACTGAATTCCTCTCTGTGTAATGCACTATGTTAGGGGACTTTGAAGAGAAGCACAAAAAATAAACAATTTTCTCCCTACCATAAAATATCATGCCATCACAAAAAAATATATATAAAATAGAAAATCATATAAAATAGAACAAGACAATTTTGAAACAGGCATAAAAAGGAATTAGAGGAAGATGACTTTTCCTAGAGAATCATAAAAGGCATCATGGACAGGCATTTCAGAGGAATCTTCATACATAAGCTGGGTACTTATAGATGGGCCGGAAGTGTTCAGAGTAACTTTGAATTAAATAATGGATGTTTTAGTGGGTGTTGTGTCATGACTATAGGATTAATCATGTCTGATTCACCAACTGCTAATCTCAGGAAACAATTCATATTTAGACTTGCCACAGGGAGTTACAACTGCCCTTATATATACCCTGATACACTGTATACATGAAGGTTAAATATCATAGATCTATTTCTTGATATCAAAAAGTTAGCAATATGACAAAAGTCCAGGGAGGAAAAACAGAGCCTTGCTGATTTTTAACGCACTTTTTTTCCCCCTGAAAGTAATTAAGTGACAGGAAAGCAAACAAGGAGACGACACAGACCATGGGGTAGCCAGAGAAGCTTTGAGGTGTATTTAAAAAGAATTACAGGGACGAGGGGAAGATGGCGGAAGAGTAAGATGCGGAGATCACCTTCCTCCCCACAAATACACCAGAAATACATCTACACGTGGAACAACTCCTACAGAACACCTACTGAATGCTGGCAGAAGACCTCAGACCTCTCAAAAGGCAAAAAAGTCCCCACGTACCTGGGTAGGGCAAAAGAAAACACAATAAACAGAGACAAAAGGATAGGGACGGGACCTGCACCTCTGGGAGGGAGCCGTGAAGGAGGAAAGGTTTCCACACATTAGAAGCCCTTTCGCCGGCGGAGACTGCGGGTGGCGGAGCGGGGGAAGCTTCGGAGCCACGGAGGAGAGCACAGCAACAGTGGTGCGGAGGGCAAAGCAGAGAGATTCCCGCACAGAGGATCGGTGCCGACCAGCACTCACCAGGCCGAGAGGCTTGTCTGCTCGGCCACTGGGCGGGGGGGGAGGGGGGGCTGGGAGCTGAGGCTCGGGCTTCGGTCGGAGCACAGGGAGAGGACTGGGGTTGGCAGCGTGAACACAGCCTGAAGGGGTTAGTGCGCCACGGCTGGCCGGGAGGGAGTCCGGGAAAAGTCTGGACCTGCCGAAGAGACAGGAGACTTTTTCTTCCCTCTTTGTTTCCTGGTCTGCGAGGAGAGGGGATTAAGAGCGCCCCTTAAAGGAGCTCCAGAGACGGGCGCGAGCTGCGGCTAAAAGCGCGGACCCCAGAGACGGGCATGAGACGCTAAGGCTGCTGCTGCCGCCACCAAGAAGCCTGTGTGCGAGCACAGGTCACTATCCACATCCCCTTCCGGGGAGCCTGTGCAGCCTGCCACTGCCAGTGTCCCACGATCCAGGGACAACTTCCACAGGAGAGCGCACGGCGGACCTCGGGCTGGTGCAACGTCACGCCGGCCTCTGCTGCCGAAGGCTCGCCCTGCACTCCCTACCCCTCCCTCCCACCGGCCTGAGTGAGCCAGAGTCGCCGAAGCAGCTGCTCCTTTAACCCCGTCCTGTCTGAGTGAAGAAAAGACGCCCTCCGGAGACCTACGCAAAGAGGTGGGGCCAAATCCAAAGCTGAGCCCCGGGAGCTGTGAGAACAAAGAAGACAAAGGGAAATCTCTCCCAGCAGCCTCAGAAGCAGCGGATTAAAGCTCCACAATCAACTTGATGTACTCTGCATCTGTGGAATACATGAATAGACAAGGAATCATCCCAAATTGAGGAGGTGTACTTTCAGAGCAAGATTTATTATTTTTTTCCCATTTTCCTTTTCTTGTGAATGTGTATGTGTATGCTGCTGTGTGAGATTGTGTCTGTATAGCTTTGCTTCCACCATTTGTCCTAGGGTTCTATCTATCTGTTTATTTTTTTTTTCATTTTGCTTAAAAAATTTTTTTTCTTAATAATTATTTTTTATTTTAATAACTTTATTTTATCTTACTTTATTTTATCTTCTTTCTTTTTTTTCCTTCCTTCCCTCCTTCCTTCCTCCCTTCCTCCCTCCCTCCTTCCTTCCCTCCTTCCTTCCTTTCTACTTTTTCTCCCTTTTATTCTGAGCCATGTGGATGAAAGGCTCTTGGTGCTGCAGCCAGGAGTCAGTGCTGTGCCTCTGAGGAGGGAGAGCCAACTTCAGGACACTGGTCCACAAGAGACCTCCCAGCTCCACATAATATCAAATGGCAAAAATCTCCCAGAGAACTCCATCTCAACACCAGCACCCAGCTTCACTCAACGACCAGCAAGCTACAGTGCTGGACACCCTATGCCAAACAACTAGCAAGACAGGAACACAACCCCACCCATTAGCAGAGAGACTGCCTAAAATCATAATAAGTCCACAGACACCCCAAAACACACCACCAGACGTGGACCTGCCCACCAGAAAGACAAGATCCAGCCTCATCCACCAGACACAGGCACTAGTCCCCTCCACCAGGAAGCCAACACAACCCACTGAACCAACTTTAGCCGCTGGGGACAGACACCAAAAACAATGGGTACTACGAACCTGCAGCCTGCAAAAAGGAGACCCCAAACACAGTAAGATAAGCAATATGAGAAGATAGAAAAACACACAGCAGATGAAGGAGCAAGATAAAAACCCACCAGACCTAAAAAATGAAGAGAAAATAGGCAGTCTACCTAAAAAAGAATTCAGAATAATGATTGTAAAGATGATCCAAAATCTTGGAAATAGAATAGACAAAATGCAGGAAACATTTAACAAGGACCTAGAAGAACTAAAGATGAAACAAGCAATGATGAACAGCAAAATAAATGAAATTAAAAATACTCTAGATGGGATCAATAGCAGAATAACTGAGGCAGACAAACGGATAAGTGACCTGGAAGATAAAATAGTGGAAATAACTACTGCAGAGGAGAATAAAGAAAAAAGAGTGAAAAGAACTGAGGACAGTCTCAGAGACCTCTGGGACAACAATGAATTCACGAACATTCGAATTATAGGGGTCCCAGAAGAAGAAGAGAAAAAGAAAGGGACTGAGAAAATATTTGAAGAGATTATAGTTGAAAATTTCCCTAATATGGGAAAAGAAATAGATAATCAAGTCCAGGAAGCACAGACAGTCCCATACAGGATAAAACCAAGGAGAAATACGGCAAGACACATATTAAACTGTCAAAAATTAAATACAAAGAAAACATATTAAAAGCAGCAAGGGAAAAATAGCAAATAATACACAAGGGAATCCCCATAAGGTTAACAGCTGATCTTTCAGCAGAAACTCTGCAAGCCAGAAGGGACTCTGGCAGGACATAATTAAAGTGATGAAGGAGAAAAACCTACAACCAAGAACACTCCACCCAGCAAGGATCTCATTCAGATTTGATGGAGAAATTAAAACCTTTACAGACAAGCAAAAGCTGAGAGAGTTCAGCACCACCAAACCAGCTTTACAACAAATGCTAAAGGAACTTCTCTAGGCAAGAAACACAAGAGAAGGAAAAGACCTACAATAATGAACCCAAAACAATTAAGAAAATGAGAATAGGAACATACATATGGGTAATTACCTTAAATGTAAATGGACTAAATGCTCCCAGCAAAAGACACAGATTGGCTGAATGGATACAAAAACAAGACCCATATATATGCTGTCTAAAAGAGACCCACTTCGGACCTAGAGACACATACAGACTGTAAGTAAGGGGATGGAAAAAGATATTCCATGCAAATGGAAACCAAAGGACAGCTGGAGTAGCAATTCTCATATCAGACAAAATAGACTTTAAAATAAAGACTATTAGAAGAGACAAAGAAGGACACTACATAATGATCAAGGGATCGATCCAAGAAGAAGATATAACAATTGTAAATATTTATGCACCCAACATACGAGCACCTCAATACATAAGGCAAATACTAACAGCCATAAAAGGGGAAGTTGACAGTAACACCTTCATAGCAGGGGACTTTAATACCCCACTTTCACCAATGCACAGATCATCCAAAATGAAATAAATAAGGAAACACAAGCTTTAAATGATACATTAAACAAGATGGACTTAGTTGATATTTATAGGATATTCCATCCAAAAACAAGGGAATACACATTTCTCTCAAGTGCTCATGGAACATTCTCCAGGATAGATCATATCTTGGGTCACAAATCAAGCCTTGGTAAGTTTAAGAAAATTGAAATTGTATCAAGTATCTTTTCCGACCACAACGCTGTGAGACTAGATATCAATTACAGGAAAAGACCTGTAAGAAATACAAACACATGGAGCCTAAACAATGCATTACTTAATAACGAAGTGATCACTGAGGAAATCAAAGAGGAAATTAAAAAATACCTAGAAACAAATGACAATGGAGACACGACGACCCAAAACCTATGGGATGTAGCAAAAGCAGTTCTAAGGGGGAAGTTTATAGCAATATAATCCCACCTTAAGAAACAGGAAACATCTCGAATAAACAACCTAACCTTGCACCTAAAGCAATTAGAGAAAGAAGAACAAAAAAATCCCAAAGTTAGCAGAAGGAAAGAAATCATAAAAATCAGATTGGAAATAAATGAAAAAGAAATGAAGGAAACGATAGCAAAAATCAATAAAACTAAAAGCTGATCCTTTGAAAAGATAAACCAAATTGATAAACCATTAGCCAGACTCATCAAGAAAAAAAGGGAGAAGACTCAAATCAATAGAATTAGAAATGAAAAAGGAGAAGTAACAACTGACACTGCAGAAATACAAAAGATCATGAGAGATTACTACAAGCAACTCTATGCCAATAAAATGGACAACCTGGAAGAAATGGACAAATTCTTAGAAATGCATAACCTGCCAAGACTAAATCAGGAAGAAATAGAAAACATGAACAGACCAATCACAAGCACTGAAATTGAAACTGTGATCAAATATCTTCCAACAAACAAAAGCCCGGGACCAGATGGCTTCACAGGTGAATTCTATCAAATATTTAGAGAAGAGCTAACACCTATCCTTCTCAAACTCTTCCAAAATATAGCAGAGGGAGGAACACTCCCAAACTCATTCTGCGAGGCCAGCATCATCCTGATACCAAAACCAGACAAGGATGTCACAAAGAAAGAAAACTACAGGCCAATATCACTGATGAACATAGATGCAAAAATCCTCAACAAAATACTAGTAAACAGCATCCAACAGCACATTAAAAGGATCATACACCATGATCAATTGGGGTTTATTCCAGGAATGCAAGGACTCCTCAATATATGCAAATCAATCAACGTGACACACCATATTAACAAATTGAAGGAGAAAAACCATATGATCATCTCAATAGATGCAGAGAAAGATTTTGACAAAATTCAACACCCATTTATGATAAAAACCCTGCAGAAAGTAGGCATAGAGTGAACTTTCCTCAACATAATAAAGGCCATATATGACAAACCCACACCCAACATCGTCCTCAATGGTGAAAAACTGAAAACATTTCCACTAAGATCAGGAACAAGACAAGGCTGCCCACTCTCACCACTCTTATTCAACCTAGTTTTGCAAATTTTAGCCACAGCAATCAGAGAAGAAAAGGAAATAAAAGGAATCCAAATTGGAAAAGAAGAAGTAAAGCTGTCATTGTTTGCAGATGACATGATACTATACATAGAGATTCCTAAAGATGCTACCAGAAAACTACTAGAGCAAATCAATGAATTTGGTAAAGTAGCAGGATACAAAATTAATGCAGGGAAATCGCTGGCATTCTTATACACTAATGATGAAAAATCTTAAAATGAAATCAAGAAAACATTCCCATTTACCACTGCAACAAAAAGAATAAAACATTTAGGATTAAACCTATCTAAGGAGACAAAAGACCTGTATATGCAGAAAATTATAAGACACTGATGAAAGAAATTAAAGATGATACAAATAGATGGAGAGATATACCATGTTCTTGGATTGGAAGAATCAACATTGTGAAAATGACTCTACTACTCAAAGCAATCTACAGATTCAGTGCAATCCCTATCAAACTACCACTGGCATTTTTCACAGAACTAGAACGAAAAATTTCACAATTTGTATGGAAACACAGAAGACCCCGAATAGCCAAAGCAATCTTGAGAATGAAAAATGGAGCTGGAGGAATCAGGCTCCCTGACTTCAGAATATACTACAAAGCTACAGTAATCAAGACAGTATGGTACTAGCACAAAAACAGAAAGATAAATCAATGGAACAGGATAGAAAGCCCAGAGATAAACCCATGCACATATGGTCACCTTATCTTTGATAAGGGAGGCAGGAATGTACAGTGGAGAAAGGACAGCCTCTTCAAAAAGTGGTGTTGGGAAAACTGGACAGGTACATGTAAAAGTATGAGATTAGATCACTCCCTAACACCATACACAAAAATAAGCTCAAAATGAATTAAAGACCTAAATGTATGGCCAGAAACTATCAAACTCTTAGAGGAAAACATAGGCAGAACACTCTATGTCATAAATCACAGCAAGATCATTTTTGACCCACCTCCTAGAGAAATGGAAATAAAACCAAAAATAAACAAATGGGACCAAATGAAACTTCAAAGCTTTTGCACAGCAAAGGAAACCATAAACAAGACCAAAAGACAGCCCTCAGAATGGGAGAAAATATTTGCAAATGAAGCAACTGATGAAGGATTAATCTCCAAAATTTATAAGCAGCACATGCATCTCAATAACAAAAAAACAAACAACCCAATCCAAAAATGGGCAGAAGACCTAAATAGGCATTTCTCCAAAGAAGATATACAGACTGCCAACAAACACATGAAAGAATGCTCAACATCATTAATCATTAGAGAAATGCAAATCAAAACTACAATGAGATAGCATTTCTCACCGGTCAGAATGGCCATCATGAAAAAAATCTAGAAACAATAAATGCTGGAGAGGGTGTCGAGAAAAGGGAGTACTCTTGCACTATTGGTGGAAATGTGAATTGGTACAGCCACTATGGAGAACAGTATGGAGGTTCCTTAAAAAACTAAAAATAGAACTACCATATGACCCAGCAATCCCACTACTGGGCATATACCCTGAGAGAACCATAATTCAAAAAGAGTCATGTACCAAAATGTTCATTTCAGCTCTATTTACAATAGCCCAGAGATGGAAACAACCTAAGTGTCCATCATCGGATGAATGGATAAAGAAGATGTGGCACATATATACAATGGAGTATTACTCAGCCATAAAAAGAAATGAAATTGAGCTATTTGTAATGAGGTGGATGGACCTAGAGTCTGTCATACAGAGTGAAGTAAGTCAGAAAGAGAAAGACAAATACTGTATGCTGACACATATATATGGAATTTAAGAAAAAAAAATGTCATGAAGAACCTAGGGGTAAGACAGGAATAAGACCTACTAGAGCATGGACCTGAGGATATGGGGAGTGGAAAGGGTAAGCTGTGACGAAGCGAGAGAGTGGCATGGACATATATATGCTACCAAATGTAAAATAGATAGCTAGTTGGAAGCAGCCGCATAGCACAGGGAGATCAGCTTGGTGCTTTGTGACCACCTAGAGGGGTGGGTAGGGAGGGTGGGAGGGAGGGATACACAAGAGGGAAGAGATATGGGAACATATGTATATGGATAACTGATTCACTTTGTTATAAAGCAGAGACTAACACACCATTGTAAAGCAATTATACTCCAATAAAGATGTAAGAAAAAAAAAAAGAATTACAATTCCAATTTTGACACTTAAACCCCTCTGCCTCCCTTACCTTAGTTTTAACATTTGTAACTTGGAAATAATACGTGCAGGTTTTTTCTAAGCAATGAGAAAATGTATCAAAGTATTTCTTTTAAGCTCTAGAATGGTGCTGTCCAACACAGTAGCCACTAGCCATATGTGGGAATTTAAGTTTAAATAAATTTAATTAAATAAAATTAAAAATTAAATTCCCTAGTCACACTAACTACATTTCAAGTACTAATAGCTAATGTGGCTGGTGGCTACTATACTGGACAAAATGGACATAGAATATTTCTATCATCACAGAAAGTTTTATTCAACAGCACTGCTGTGGACAGCACTGATAACAAATATCAGTTGCATTTCTGACTTGTCTGCATGGTCACAAAATAATGTGATCTAGTTAATAAATGAATCCTTTTAGGTAGAAAAATCCTAGCTGTAGGACAGAGAAGGAAAAGTGGTAAAAATCTATCTCCATAAGAAAGTACTTTTTTTAAAAAAATTTATTTATTTTTGGCTGCATTTGGGTCTTTCTTGCGGCATGGCTTTCTCTAGTTGCAGTGAGCAGGGGCTACTCTTCGTTGCAGTGCATGGGCTTCTCATTGTGGTGGCTTCTCTTGTTGCGGAGCACAGGCTCTGGGAGCACGGGCTTCAGTAGCTGTGACATGCGGGCTCAGTAGTTGTGGCTCGTGGGCTTAGTTGCTCTGCAGCATGTGGGATCTTCACGGACCAGGGCTCTACCCGTGTCCTTTGCATTGGCAGGCAGATTCTTAACCACTGTGCAACCAGGGAAGCCCAGAAAATATCTTATTAATAAACTGCTATCTATACAGTGCTATGTGTTAAATTTTTCCAGCACCTCAATTATTTTTCTTGAGTTTCCAAGAAGAAAATAATGCTATTTTATGGGCTCAGAAAATGCAATCAGGAGGGAAAATCATTCTGTAGTCATAAGGTAAAAGTTGAAACGGTATCACATTTTAGAAGAGGCTTCAAAAAACTGTAACTTATATTTTCAAAATTTTTAATGTATAGCACATTCAACACTAAAGTTCACAGCTCCTAAGTCTATAGCTTGATAAAATTTTACTTATGTACACACGTGTATAATCACACTTCCAGTCCCCAGAAGGCTCCCTTGTGGTCCTCCCACTCAATAAATCCTTCTCCACAAAGATAACTACTCTTCTGACTTCAATCACTAAGAGATTACTTCTGTTGGTTCTTGACCTCGTATGTGACACTATATAGTCTATATACTCTTTTTATGTCTTCTTTTTCAATGTTATGTCTGTGACATGAAGCCATGTTCTTCCAAGTAGCAAAAGCTAATTCTTTCCCAAAAAACGAGATAAAATTTGATACTAAGCACTCCTGTTCTAGTGAGGTGAGATCACCACTCAGAGAGGAAAGCCTACTTGGTTTTCATGCTTAGCAAAATGCCTTTCTATAGTTGTAATGGCATTAGCTATAAACATTATTAAGAACTTGCTTAAGAAAATAGATTTATTTTCCAGACTTTCTTTTCCCCCTTAAAGTGAAGAAGGTTCACTGTTCTTACCCTTTAAAACCTGCACTGAAAGCTTATTCTCCAAGGTGACCACCATCTTTTCTGTATATGGTGATTCCCTGCAATTTCGAACCTTCTGTGAATTTCTAGCTCCCTGAAGATGAGGTTTCTCTCCATAGAAATAGCTCTTGGACATGGCAGTTTAGGCAAAGGGCAAAAGAGATCTTCTTTGACAACCCTACATGTTTCAGATCCTCTTGTCTTTTATGTAAAAGCAGCTGTGAATAATATTGTTTTTCTAATCCTCAGATCTGCAGTCTTATTTAGTTAGTTACTTAGTTATTTTTATTTATTTTTTGTTGAAGTATAGCTGATTTACAATGTTCTGTTAGTTTCATGTGTACAGGAAAGTGATTCAGTTATAAATATATTTATATTTAACTTTTTCAGATTCTTTTCCATTATAGGTTATTACAAGATATTGAATATAGTTCCCTGTGTTATACAGTAGGTCCTTGTGGTTTATCCATTTTATATAGAGTAGTATATATAAGTTAATCCCAAACTCCTAATTTATCCCTCCCCCACACACTTTTTCCTTTGGTAACCATAAGTTTATTTTCTATGTCTTTGAGTCTACTTGTTTTGTAAATAAGTTCATTTATACCATTTTTTCAGATCCCACATAAAAGTGGTATTGTATGATATTTGTTTTTCTCTGTTTGATTTAGTTCAACTAACATGATAATCTCTAGGTCCATTCATGTTGTTGCAAATGGCATTATTTCATTCTTTTTTACAGCTGAGTAATATTCCATTGTGTGTGTATGTATGTGTGTATATATATATATATATATATATATCACATCTGCTTTATCCATTAATCTGTTGATGGACATTTAGGTTCCTTCCATGTCTTGGCTATTGTAAATAGTGCTAGTAAGAACACTGGGGTGCATATATCTTTTCAAATTAGAGTTTTCTCTGGATATATGCTCAGGAGTGGGACTGCAGGGTTATATGGTAACTCTATTTTTAGTTTTTTAAGGAACCTCCATACTGTTCTCCATAGTGGCTGCACCAATTTACAGTCCCACCAACAGTGTGAGAAGGTTCTCTTTTCTCCACACCCTCTCCAGCATTTATTATTTGTACACTTTGATGATGGCCATTCTGACTGGTGTGAAATGATTGTAGTTTCGATTTGCATTTCTCTACTAATTAGTGATAGTGAGCATTTTTTCACATTTCTGTTCGCCATCTGTATGTCTTTGGAGGAATGTTTCTTTAGGCTTTCTGTCCATTTTTTATTGGATTTTTTTTATATTGAGATGTATAAGCTGTTTACATATTTTGGAAATTAATCTCTTGTTGGTCACATTGTTTGTAAATATTCTCTCCTATTCTGTAGGTTGTCTTTTCATTTTGTTGATGGTTTCCTTTGCTGTGCAAAAGCTTTTAAGTTTAATTAGGTTCCATTTGTTTATTTTTGCTTTTATTTCCATTACTCTAGGAGACAAATCCAAATAAATATTGCTGCAATTTATGTCAAAGAGTGTTCCACCTATGTTTTCCTGTAGAATTTTTATAGTATTTGGTCTTACATTTAGGTCTCTAATCCATTTAGAGTTTACTTTTGTATATGGCTTTAGAGAATGTTCTAATTTAATTCTTTTACGTGTAGCTGTTCAGTTTTCCCAGCACTACTTACTGAAGAGACTATCTTTTCTCCATTGTAAATTCTTGCCTCCCTTATCATAGATTAATTGACCATAAGTGTGTGGGTTTATTTTTGGGCTTTCTATCCTGTTCCATTGATCTATGTGTCCATTTTTGTGCCAGTACCATACTGTTTTGATGACTGTATCTTTGTAGTATAGTCTGAACTCAGGGAGCCTGATTCCTCCATCTCCATTCTTCTTTCTCAAAATTGTTTGGCTATTTGGAGTCTTTTGCCTTTCCATAGAAATTAAAATTTTTTGCTTCAGTTCTTTGAAAAATGCCATAGGTATTTTAATAGAGATTGCACTGAATCTGTAGATTGCCTTGGGTAGTATGGTCATTTTAACAATATTAATTCTTTTGATCCAAGAACACTGTATACCTTTCCATCTGTTTGTGTTGTCTTCAATTTCTTTCATCAGTGTCTTATAGTTTTCGGTCTTTTGCCTCCTTAGGTAGGTTTATTCATAGGTATTTTATTCTTTTTGATGCGATGGTAAATGAGATTGTTTCCTTAATTTCTTTTTCCAATATTTCATTTTTAGTGTATAGAAATGCAACAGATTTCTGTATATTAATTTTGTATCCTGTAACTTTACCAAATTCATTGATGAGCGCTAGTAGTTCTCCGGTGGCATCTTTAGTATTTTCTATGTATAGTATCATGTCATCTGCAAACAGTGCCAGTTTTACTTCTTCCTTTCCAATTCAGATTCCTTGTATTTGTTTTTCTTCTCTGACTGCTGTGGCTAGGACTTCCAAAACTGTGTTGAATAAAAATGGTGAGAGAAGGCATCCTTGTCTTGTTCCTGATCTTAGAAGGAATGCTTTCAGCTTTTCACCATCGTATATTATGCTAGCTGTGAGTTTGTCATATATGGCCTTTGTTATATTGAGGTATGTTCCCTCTGTGCCCATTTAATGGGGAGTCTTTATCATAAATATGTTGAATTTTATCAAAAGCTTTTCTTGCATCTATTAAGATGATCATATAGTTTTTATTCTTCAATTTGTTCATGTGGTGTATCACACTGATTGATCTGCCGATACTGAAAAATCCTTGTATCCCTTGATGCACTTGATCATGGTGTATGATCCTTTTAATGTATTGTTGGATTTGGTTTCCGAGTATTTTGTTGAGGATTTTTTATCTATGGTCATCAGTGATATTGGCCTGTAATTTTAAAAAATCATATCAAGCATCTTTTCTGACCCCAGAGCTATGAGACTAGAAAGAAACTATAAGAAAAAAAACTTCAAAAAAACACAAACATATGGACGCTAAACAATACGCTACTAAACAACCAATCGATCACTGAAAATCAAAGAAGAGATCACAAAATACCTAGACACAAATGAAAACGAAAATGTGACAATCCAAAACCTATGAGGTGCAGCAAAAGCAGTTCTAAGAAGGAAGTTTATAGTAATACAAACTTACCTCAGGAAAAAAAAAAATCTCAATTAAATAACCTAACTGTACACCTAAAGCAACTAGAGAAAGAAGAACAAGCAAAATCCAAAGTTAGTAGAAGGAAAGAAATCATAAAGATCAGAGCAGAAATAAATGAAATAGAAACAAAGAAAATAATAGAAAAGATCAATGAAACAAAAAACTGGTTCTTTGAAAAGATAAACAAAATTGATAAACCTTCAGTTAGACTCATTAAGAAAAAAACGGAGAGTGCCCAAGCCAGTAAAATCAGAAACGAAAATGGAGAAGTTACAACCAATACTGCAGAAATACAAAGGATCATAAAGCCTACTATGAGCACCGATACACCAATAAAATGGACAACTTAGAAGAAATGGACAAATTCTTAGAAAGGTACAATCTTCCATGAATGAACCAGGAAGAAATAGAAAATATGAACAGACAAATTACCAGTACTGAAGTTGAATCAGTATTTAAAAACTCCCCACAATCAAAAGTCCAGGACCAGATGGCTTCACAGGTGAATTCTACCAAACATTTAGAGAAGAGTTAACACCTATCCTTCTGAAACTATTCCAAAAACCTGCAGAGGAAGAAACACTTCCAAACTCATTTTATGAGGCCACCATCACCCTGATACCAAAACCGGACACAGATATCACAAAAAAAGAAAATTACCAGCCAATATCACCAATGAACATAGATGCAGTCCTATTTAAAGAATAAACAATCACATAATTGTCCTTGGGAACACCCACCTATCTAAACATTAGATCTGGATAGCTTTGAGCTTTAACATTTTTCCTGTGTAGAACAGTGCACACAAATAGAGTTACCACCTCTTAAAAGGTACTAAGTCATCTGATACTGTTTACATAATCATTATTTTGTAAAAAACTCTTTTCAGCCTTGTTGCAGACCTATGAAATTGTGAGGTAAGAAATAGTTTCCTCATTTATAGATGGAGAAACAAAGCTCAGGGAGCTTATATAATCTCCCCCAATGAAGTCAATGACAGAGCCTGGCTTCAAACAGCATCTGACACCAAACCATGATTGCAAATGTCTATCCTTCTTTGTGTTTTCCTAAGTGAGTATGGAAATCATTTTAAAGCAATATTACAGGTTCTGTGCATCATTATATCTGGGTTTATATACAAAACTTTTTCCTCCGAACCCCAAATCAGAGCTTTTAGAGAAGAGATAATTTATTTAATTATAAAAGCTAAAGGCTAATGCTGGCAAAATGGAAATGATCTTATAAAGACTATAAACAAAACATATCAAAATAGAAAGTTTAAAATTTTGTAGACCTCAAGTGATGTTTATACATTTTTATAATTTATGAGCTATATTGTTATAAAATGTGAAATTGTATTCTATAAAGCTATGTACTAATGTAGACTTTCAAGTTTCTTTTCCATTATTCTAAAAAAAGGGTTCCCCTTATCATAGCAAAAAGAAATAGCAAAGCCATAGAAATAAGGACTTTCTTTTGATCCACTGACTGTTTTTCTGTTGCATAGTAGAGGTAATATTTAAGATGAACACATATAGGTATTATTACTATTAGCATAATAGTCAGACATATTCTAATCTAAAGGTGGGGAAATGGGTTAATCTATGTTGGGAAAGCAAAACTAATTAATGTAGAACATATAGAATCAGATGTTTCCAATAAGTTGACACAATTTAGGTACATATTTCAGGAAAAAAAATCCCTTAGAAATATTTTTAAAGATAAAGGCATAATGGGTTCTCTTTTGTCATGTCAGCTTCTCAGGGAATTTAAGAGCTATTTGATACACAATGCTGTATATGGTAACAATAAACATGTGAGATAATAGCTGAGCTATTGTCTTGGTCTCTAGGATCCACTTTATAGCAAACCCTGAGATCAAAATATATAAGCAGGGCTTCCCTGGTGGCACAGTGGTTGAGAGTCCGCCTGCCGATGCAGGGGACACGGGGTCCTGCCCCGGTCCGGGAAGATCCCACATGCCGTGGAGTGGCTAGGCCCGTGAGCCATGGCCGCTGAGCCTGCGTGTCCGGAGCCTGTGCTCCACAACGGGAGAGGCCACAACAGTGAGAGGCCCGTGTACCGCAAAAAAAAAAAAAAAAAGAAAAAAAAATATAAGCAGTTACATTTCAGTATTTAATACAAATATCTTTTCATCTCTTTCTAAACTTTCAGCTGTTGTCTAAGGCTTTTCTTCTTTAACTAGCTTGCTTTAGATAGATTGAGGTCTCAAGAAACAATTAGATAAAACTGTTTCATAAATGTGCCATTTTATGTGCGGAGTGAAGTCTGAAAAAAACCACAGAGTTGTTAATAAGTCCATCTTCCCTGCAAAATACTTTCAATAATCTCACTGAGCACTGAGTCAGTGAATCTGATAGGGAAATACGTTTGAATAATCTAAATATTTGACAAGATGTTTACACAGTAACTAAACTTTTTAGAAAATTCAGCAATTAATGAAAAGTGAGTTCTCTCCTTTAACATTTCAAGAGGAGAAAAAAGGGGCCAGAGCAATGTTGTAAGGCAAAGAAACCTTTAAAGAAACCAGCTTTAGATAATTGCCATGTTAAATAACTGGATTTCCAGTTGTAGGTCTTGTTTGTCTGGCTTGCTTGACTGTGGAAAGGATTTTTATTTCTAAGATTTAGAAAGGCAGATTTTCACAAAAACTGTTCTTGTGACTTAATTGATGTCTCACAAGGAGTGTGTTCCAGCTCCAGAGGCTATAATGTATTTTCTATTGGATCGAGCTAAAGCAGATGTTTATGAGGGAATTCTTCCATTCTATCCTCAGCTGCTAGGCTAGTTGGTTGGAGTTTGCTGCCAGTGAGCCAAAGGTCATGAGTTTGATACTTGAACAGATTACTTTGCTTCGCACAGAGAAAGCTCTGTAACAAAGACATAGATTACAGCCTTATTCTCACCAGTGCCAACTGAGTTCCAAGTGTGAGGCTGTTCCCATAAGAAGGACTGGGTTTTCTAAACACCTGAGGGGTCCCCCAGCGAATAACACATAAATGCTCTTCCACATAATATAATTTCTGATAAAATGTAAAGACAACCAATCACAAAGAAAATGGGATTTGATCTTTTATAGTGATATCTGGAAAAATAATGTTATTAATGCAAATCAACCTTGAAAAAATAATGTCCAAAATTTTAACCATTATATCTATTTTTAAAGTTGTGTTTTTTATAAAGTGGACTAGATTTTTTTTGGGTGAAAATAAGTAAACTATTTCTGGTCTAAGTTAAAGTTAGAATGTTCAACAAAGAATCAATAGTTTTAGAAGAATATTTTAAAATTATATCCATATGTGGTAAATTTTAGAAACATGTGACTTATTTATGTGACAAACTTTAAATACATTTATCCATTGCCATCTTTGAAACTATTTCACTTAATTAAATCAGTATTTTGTCAGTTCTACATGGGAGAATTTTGTTTTTACCTCTTATTGTACATTTTTAATGTACAAGTATATAAAATAGAGAGAACTGAATAGTACTTAAATTGGTGTTGATTACCCCTCCCACCATATAACTGGTAAGTAATCCAATTAATTTTATATCTTAAGTATCTCTGACTTTAGGGCATAATCCTTCACCTGAACTTCATGATGTTCTCTTGTTGGTCAGCTTGCTTCCAAAATCACAGTTATCTTTCCAGAATGATCTTTGTAGAACATAGTTTCATTATGTCATTTCCTAGCTCCCTGTTCTTTGTAGGGAAAACGTGAGACTCCATGATCCATACCCTTTCAAGTTCTTCTTGTTCTCTACGACCCAATTGTATGTAATTAATTGCAGTTTCCCAAATGCACATGCTTGCTAATGGTTCCATTCATTTACACACTGTATGAAATTTCTGTTTGCCTTCAATAGTCATTCTCACCCCCTTTTCCCTTGTAAAACAAAATACAAACAACAACTGAATTTTTGGCTTCCTTCATATAGTACTCACATACTAGAAATTGAGCAGGGGTCACTAGGCCCCTCCACAGCTCCCAGGGCTGAATCATGATTAGTCTAAGCCCATGATGGTGTTTCTCTCTTCCCCCTTCTCCTCTTGCCAGTGGTCACTTTCAGCATAAGCATGAAACCTCTGAGCCAGAGGGACAGTCTTCTGAAGGCTCCTGATAAAGTTTCCCTCACTCTTAAAGCAAGGAGACAAGACATGAATTTCCCTTTGTTTCTAATCTTGGTTCAAGTTTTGGGAGGATGTGATAACTCTGAATACTTTTGGGGGAAAAACTCCAGGACAAATGTTAACTCTGAGAATGGAAGAC
Organism: Mesoplodon densirostris; assembly: GCF_025265405.1. Classification (NCBI taxonomy): domain Eukaryota; kingdom Metazoa; phylum Chordata; class Mammalia; order Artiodactyla; family Ziphiidae; genus Mesoplodon; species Mesoplodon densirostris. Next base: position 11,058,541 of record NC_082669.1, on the reverse strand, counting down.
CAGGAAAGGAAAAGAAACTTGATTCCTTAATTATGTCCTCAAGCCACTGAATTAACTCTGGACTAACTCTACTTCTAATCTTGTTATAAGAGATGAAAATTTTCACATTATTTAAGCCACTTTTAGATAGGTCTTCTGTTCTTTGCTCTCAAAAGCATCCTGATACAAATTTCCATAACTCTCAAGACATATGCTTTGCTAATACATACCTTAGATTTGCTTATATTTATTTCCTCTGTGTAGTCTTCCTTTAATTCCCACCCCCTTAGAATTCACCTTCCCTTTTGTGCGATTAAGGTTTATACCTATAGTTTCTACACATACTTATCAGATAGCATTGCAATACTTTACTGAAAAATCCAAGACACTTCTTTGTGTGCTTAGCACATATTTGTTCTTGTCCCATGTATATGAACAAAGCATGAGAAAATTAGTAACTATCTGAATTAATCTATTTCTTTAGGCTCATATAGTTCCATGACTGGTCTTCATACAAGTGATAAGCAAATTATTTTTGTTAATGAAGATACATGATGATTCTATGTGTAAGTAAGTGTTAGTTAACCATAAAACACCAAAGCCACAGGGAAAAAAAATCACATTTTAAGAGTTTTGATACCATTACATGATTTTGTTATAACATCTTACATTGGTTAAAAAAAATCTTTGCCCTTCAAAGCTCGTTATATAATTACATTTTGTTCTTTACAATACCTTTAAATGTAGGGGACCAGCAGTATTTTAATATACATCTTCCAGGCAAGAGTCCCTCAGTTATAGAGAGGCTATTAATTTACCCAAAGGATTGAACTACCTAGAGCCTCTGAAATAGGGAAGAACAAATCTGACTCCATATTGGATCTCTTTCTTTTACTTTAAACTTTGTATTCTAATGCTTTTGCTACAGGTTAATCACTTAAGGGATGTTGCCTACAGCTTAAAGTATACATAATGGTCTATCTCTGGGAACCCTGCCTCTCATGTCTGAGCACTAAGCTAAAGTACCTTTGTTTGGCTTGCAGGAAACATCCTGACCAGGCTCACCTATGAATGCTTGCAGGAAAGAAGAAATTAACACATCCCCTCGGACAAAGAAATATCTGCAACAACATAACACCTTTTTTACTTTATCTCTCACCTCCCACCCCTTCTATAAAAGAAAGTAGCATTCAAACCTGGGCAAGATGGTTCTTTGGGACACTAGTCCACAATCTTCTTGGCCTGCTGGCTTTGCAAATAAAGTCACTATTCCTTGCCCCAGTAATTTGTCTCACGATTTGTTGGCCTGTTGTGCGGTAAGCAGTATGAGTGTGGACTCGGTAACACTTCCTTTTCCAAAGCCCCTTAGGCTTACATCCTTTTCTCAGGTCAGTTCTCTTTTTATCTCATTCTGTCTGAGTACATGACAGATTGCTACCAATAGATGAGACCCACAGTTCTTACATAGTGCTGATCAATTTGTGGTCCTAGACTCCTGCATCAGAATCGTCTGACATTCTGGTTAAAATTGCTAGTTCCTGTGCCTCATCCTAGACCTTCTTAATCACACTGACTAGGCTTGTTTGAAGCTGAAGAAATGATGCTTTTGAGAGTGTATCAGGTGTTGGAGACATAAGGTTCAGAACCACAATTCTGTGGCTTCATTCTTATATTGTTTTACTTTTTCACAGTGGCTATCTCTTACTCTAATCCTTATTTGTTTTCCCAAGACATGACTTTTGTTAAAGTAAGACTGACACCAGTCCCTTTCACTAACTCTCCGTAAGGACAGACTCTTTTCAAGGGATATATTCTCTGCAGTAATAGCTAAGCAGACAACATAAATACAAATGTTCTCTGAGAGGTTAAATTCACCAATCTGTACTGCAATATGCAGGGCGAGATTGCTCTCCCACTGTCCACTTTCTATTTTGGCAGATGCTGTGGCGGTCACTATATCTCCACACATGGGTGCTGTACTGTGAGAGTTTAATTTATGGAATTCAATTCTCCTTACTTAGTAATATGAGAAAAATTTCTTTACCACGTTGTGCTTAAACTTATTTGCTTGGTGCACAGGAAGTACTCAATTGTACTTATTTTTTCATAAGAGCATAAAAAGTTACCAAAGATTTAGCGACTCAAAACAACACAAGTGTATATTCTCCATTTCTGTGAGCCTACACTCCAGCATAGCTTAACTGGGTCCTCCACACAGAGCCTTGGAAGGTTGCAATCAAGATGTCATCCAGGAACTGCCCTCAGCAAATAAAAGTTCCTCTCAAGTTCCAGCCACACAGGCCCCCTCACAACATACAGCTTACTTCTTCAAGGCCAGAGGAATATTTTTATGACCTCTAAACCCTCTTTTAAAGGGCACACTTGATTAGGTCAGACTCACCCAGGAAATCTCACTTTTGATTAAGTGAAAGTCAACTGTTTAGGGACTTTAATTATATTTACAAAAGCCCTTCACCTTTATCATATAATGTAACCTAATTACAGAAGTAAAAAATCCATCATATTAATAAGCCCTGCCTGCACTTGCAAGGGTTGGAAATTATGCCAGGCATGTAGATCAGGAGGTAGAAATCTTGGAGACCATTTTAGAATACTGGCTACCACAACAGTAAGTATTTGTTCATTCTGAATGTTTTTTTTTTTGCACTGGTTTTGGTGTTTTATTAAAATACATGTAAATGTTAAAAAAAATAAAAGAAGACAAAAGAATATGCAATGAAAACATGTGTAGCTATCACCACTGACTTTTGGTCTCCTTCCCTTTTTATTGGCAGTAATATTTTAAAAGATACTTAAATATGTTTCCAGAGTATTCTATGCACTTAGAGCTAATTTTCACACTGCTTTCTTTTTTCACTTAACAATCTCCAAGATATATCAATAATAGCACATAGGCATCTACCACATATATATACTTGTGTATATATTTATATATATGTGTAATCTTTCACTGTACAGATGAACCACAAATTATTTAACTAGTCCTGTATTGATAGAAATATATTTAATCTTTCATTATTATACATTTTGCTATTTATGTCATTTTGAATGTGTTTCATATATTATGGGATAAATTCCCAGAAGCAGAATTCAAATATTAACTGTTCTTAATGTTCTGAAAAATATTGCCAGTATTTTTTTCAAAGATGTTGTATCAACTGTATATGGTATCCTTATATTATTACCAATATTGCATTAGAAAATTTTTAGCATTCCCAATCTGATAAGTGAACAGTGACACTTCATTATTGCTATACTTTGTTTTCTTAATTAAGGGAATGGTTGAGTATCACTTGAAATTTTTAAAAGCCATTGTATTTCTTTTTGATAAATTGCTTACTTACACCCTTCCCTAACTTTTATGCTATGGCACTTCTTGCCCTCTGGAACATAGTGGAACACTCAAGGAGGAGAACTTAACGCCAGTCAGAGAAGCAGAAAGTATACTCTTCTAATGCCTTCAAAACATAATGAGTCGTGTGAGCTTTTGCATCATCAGGAAACCCCGGGATTGGTGCTTCTATCTCATGGGATGCCTGTTCTCTTCTCACTCCCTTCTATTTCACCCAAGCACAATCATGTCAGGTCATTTTTTATCCAGGTCTCATGAGTAGGTAGCTTTAAAAATGCTTATGCTGGCTTCCCTGGTGGCTCAGTGGTTGAGAGTCCGCCTGCTGATGCAGGGGATACGGGTTCGTGCCCCAGTCCGGGAAGATCCCCCATGCCGCTGAGCGGTTGGGCCCGTGAGCCATGGCCGCTGAGCCTGCGCGTCTGGAGCCTGTTGCTCCCCAATGGGAGAGGTCACAACAGTGAGAGGCCCACATACCACAAAAAATAAATAAATAAATAAGTGAATAAAAATGCTTATGCTGAAATAAATAATAGGCACAGACTCAAAAGATCTGCCTTTTAACTCCGGTTGTGATTATTTGCTATCCGTCCATGTATACATCATTTAACTGAGCTGAAGCTCAGTGGTTGTGAGGCTTAAATTATTTATATGTAAATAAAATAAGTTAAAGTATTTCATGAAAATTAGTTGTTTCACTTTTTGCCACGGGTTTACTATATGATGCCAGCAATGTTCTGAAAATTCTAATTTTAATCTACAAATGCAACATGAGGTGGCACAAATAAACATACACAAATGTCAGTCTTCTTTGTTACTTTACTTAGAAGCATAAGCCATAACCAAAAAATAATGTTTTTGGAGTTTGAAGTCCACAATGCTATTAAAATGCAAAATTTTGAAGAATTTATTTTCTTAAGCTTATCCATAATTTCTCTTTTAAAGATATCAAAATACATGTATAAGCAGTGGGAGATTAATTCAATGCAGTAAAGATAACTTGCATATATTTCACAAGGCATATTCATCAACAAATTATGAATGGTTTTATTGTGGAAATTTAAGAATAAAAATAGAATTGTGTACTTGCAATTAACCTTAGGAATAGAAAAACAAATTTTGATGGAAAAGAAAACAGACATTAGGAAGAGGCAGGATGTTGAATGTGAGGAGCTGAAGAAAAAAAATAGATTGGACCAAAAAATGAAGAGAGAAAAGTAAATGCTATGAGGTGAAGATATGCTTCATCTAATGTATTTAAGATATCCTTGAATATGAACTAAGCTTCTGATTATGTTCATAATGTGAAAGAAGAGTTTGCACATTTCCAAAAGAATATTACCTTCCCAGAATATCAGAATAATAGATCACTGTTGGAATTAGGAGGCATTTAAAAAGTTGACGTTAGTCATGATAAAGAAGGGAAGACTAAGGAATGATTATTCATCCCCTTCAAGCACCTAAGGGCTACTATCCTAAGAATGCTGAATATTCATCTTCCTAGAGAACTTTAACTGGAAAACAATATTTAATTAGAAGAAATACTTCTCTGTAGTTAAAATAAAGTAAAATAAACAATAATTTAAAAATCAAAAGAAAAAAGGTAAACAGTGGGTAAAATGTTCATCAACCCACCATGTGCATTATCATTCACCTTTGATGTGAGCAACAAATAACCCCCAAATATCAACTTTGTGACACCATTTATTTCTTGTTCATATTACGAAAGAACTACAGGTTGGCTGCAGTTCGGCTGGGCTTGGCTAACCTTGGCTTGAATTGATTGGGCTTGACTGTGTTTGACTATGCTTTGTTGGGCATGAGCCTATGTGTTTCTTCTTTAGGAACCTAGGTTGAAGGAGTAGCCCCTATTGGGAATATGTTATAATGAAGGAGGATACGAACAAGATGTACTGCTTAAAGCATGCATTAAAATTTCTGCTTAAACATGACATCTATAAACATCTGCTTTCTACAACACTGGCCAAAGAAAATTACATGGTGACGCCCAAAATCAATGAGGCAGAAAAATATAGTGTACGTATTAGTTTTCTATGGCTTCTGTAACAAATTACCACAAACTGGGTGGCTTAAAATAACAGAAATCTATTCTCTCAAAATTCTGGATGCCAAAAGCTCCAAATCAACGTGACTGGGCTTAAAACAAGACATTGGCCAGGTGGCACTCCCTCTAGAGGCTCTGGGGGAGAATAATCTGTTCCTTGCCTCTTTTAGGTTTTGGTGGCTACCAGCATTACTGACTTTTAGCCGTGTGATTCCAATCTTTGCTTCTGTCTTTACTTGATACCTCTTCTGTATGTATTTATCAACTCTCTCTCTACCTCCCTCTTACAAAGATATATATGACATTTAGGGACCACACAGACAAGTCAGGATAATCTTCCCATCTCAAGATCCTTAATTCACATCTTTAAAGACCAATTTTTCCCCAAATAATATAAAAATTCCAGAGAATAAGGGCTGATACCTTTGGAAACCATTATGCAGCCTACTACAGTTTACCTACAGAGAAGCATGGCAAGAAATAAAGAAATGAATAGCACTAGACAAATAAAACAATTTACCATATACGCCACATGTTAGGAAAAATTGTCAGCTTTAAGAATGAGTCAACACTGGTATAGGCAACTATTGCTATTGCCATATCCTTAATTTTAAAAACCTTTAACACAATGCAGAGAGCCATCCAGTTGCTTGGTTTAGAAATGGTCAGCTTAGAAGCTATGGACATTGGTACTTTGGTATGATTTTCAGTTCCCTAATTAGAGAACTTTTGATTCACTTTCTAATTTTAATATAATTTGAATACAAGTATAGCTACTAACATTTAAGGCCATATATTTTTGAAAACTTTACAGTTTCATATATTTTCTTTTGAAAAATACAGATCATTTGTCTCCTTAAAATTAAGTGCTAGTAAGTGTTGGATGTTGCTAGAGGTCAGAAGTGAGACTGCTCAATGAAGTCTGGAAAAATGACTGCATGCTTCAAGTAGGAGTCAGTGTGTGATCTAGGGCACCAGAAAGTTTTAAATTTGGGAATATATTTAATTTTTTTAAAAGTTTATGGGAGAGCCTTAATTTATAATTAAATTGCTTTATCCTCTTTTTATCTTACCTAATATCCTCTAAGATTATAAAGGTTAGTTATTATTGCCTTCCTTTTTCCAATGAGGAAATTGATATATATAGCAAGATAAAATAACTTTAACATAATATTGGAAAATGGCTAGTATAGTCAGTCTTAGTTATCATGACTATTAGCCAAGTATTTATTAAATAATCTGCATGCTCATATAAAGAAAATAAAGTGGAAAATAGGAAAGAAATGCACACCTCAGGGTACTTACATAGATAGAATTTTTTTTTTTTTTTACAAATATAGAGGTTAGCAAATTAAAGGCAAGAAACGTATTTAAAATAGAAAATAAATTTTAATTAAGGATTAAGTTCAATACAATATCTAGGTCAAAAAAGTCAACCCAGTGAACTTGGAAGTATTATAGAGAATTAGAAGACTATCTGAAATGTCATTGTCTTGGTTGGTTTAACTGTTAACTAACGTTCTTTAGTTTTCCTCCAGCTCTGCAATTTTCTCACTGAGAAAAACACTGGCAAAAGATTAATGCTAACATAATACATACCATCCAAGAACTGTATTAGTTCTTGCAGTAGAGATGGATTACAGTGTATCTGGAGCCCAAGTTTCTACCTTAGTGTTTAATTCCCATGCCATTGGGAGAGGATGTTGTTGCTTGGCAATCATGTTCCACACAACTTGCAAATCTGCATATCCACCATCTGTCATTATGTGAACTCAGTAGAAAAATATGTACATACGACTTGTTCCATTTCACCTCCCAACCCCTGAACTATATAAAATAACAAGTGTTATATATAACAATTATGGCGAACCCATGGATATAGTGAAGCAGAGAACCATAAACTCAAGGGAGAGAAAAACCACACCTAATAATTCTGGATGCCTTTGCAGGTAGTGGTAGTGATAGTGAGATTAAAATTTAAAAATGAAAGATTTTAAAGATAAAGTCCAATGGATCACTTTTATATAAAAGTATTTTCCCCAAATTAACAGCTCTGTAAAACCATGAATTCCTCAAAGGCAGGAGTTTGAGTTAGTGTTATATGTATTCCTATTGCATAGCACACTGGGATTAGTGAATAAAATAAAATATAAATAAACACGTTACTGCTTTAACTGGATAAAATGAATTTCAATTCTAAATATAAAAATTGCATGTTATACATTCAATTTATAGTTGAACTAGAAAGATGTTCGTTTGCAATGTCCTGGGGAATTTCTCAGGTGTAATCTGCAACCAGCTCCATATCTGGAGGACAGGGACAGACTGAAGAAAGAGGCAGACCACTCCAGATTAGTAGGTGGCAAGTTTAATAAGCAAGGGAACTTACGTAGGAAGCTTGTCTTGGGCAGCTGCAAGACCACTAGATCTCTGAATCTTCCCACCAGAATCTTTTATTATCGTTTGATTTTTTATTGAAGTATAGTTGATTTACATTATTATGTTAGTTTCAGGTTTATAACATAGTGATTCAATGTTTTTATGGGTTATATTGTACTCCTCTTAAAGTCATTATAAAATATTGGCTGTATTCCCTATGCTGTATAATATATCCTCGTAGCCTATTTATTTTATACATAGTAGTTTGTACCTCTTAACCTCCTACCTCTATCTCCCACCTCCCTTCCCTCTCTCCACTGGTAACCACTAGTTTTTCTCTGAATCTGTGAGTCTGTTTCTGTTTTGCTATGTTCATTCATTTCATGTTTTAGACTCTACATGTAAGTTGTAACATACAGTATTTGCCTTTGTCTGACTTATTTCACTTAGCATAATACCCTCCAGGTCCATACATGTTGTTGCAAGTGGCAAAATTTCCTTCTTTTTTAAGGCTGAGTTATATGTATTGATATTATACATATATACTCCCACATCTTCTTTATCCATTCATCTGTTGATGAAGAAAATATTTGCAAATGATATGACTGATAGGGGTTAATATCCAAAATACATAAACAGCTCATACAACTCAATATCAAACAGACAAACAACCCAGTTAAAAAATGGATGGAAGATCTCAATAGACATTTTTCCAAAGAAGACATACAGATGGCCAACAGGCATATGAAAAGTTGCACAACATCGCTAATCATGAGAGAAATGCATTCAAAACCACAATAAGATATCACCTCACACCTGTCAGAATAGCTATCATCAAAAAGACCACAAATAACACATGCTGATGAGCATGTGGAGAAAAGGAAACCCTCCTACACTGTTGGTAGGAATGTAAATTGGTGCAGGCACTATGGAAAACATTATGGATGTTCCTCAACAGAACTAAAAACAACTATGATATGATTCATCAATTCCACTCCTGGATATACATCCAGAAAAAAATAAAAAGATACATGCATACCTATGTTCATAACATCATTATTTACAATAGCTAAGATACAGAAGCTACCAAAGTGTCCGCCAACAGAATCTTAAAAGTTTATATAAAGGTCTTAATTGGGCTCAGGCCCATATACCGTCCAGATGGTCTCAACACCACATTACTATCTCCCAGCTGTGTCCTTGGGCAGCTTTTAGTGCAGGAAAGGCAAGCAGAGTGCATATTCCCAGGAGTGATGGGCCTCCAGTTGCCCAGGTCCAGCTCATAGGTCAACCAGTGGTAATGTCCTTTCAATGACCTCCCCCACAAAAGATTAATCTTCCAGAATGTTTTGGCTTAAGATGTCTAATATGAATTTCAAAATTAATGAAATATTATAAATTAGTTTGTACAATTTTAAGGATGGTTTGATCCCACTTTACTAGCAAAACTGATCCTTAATATCATAATTCAAATAGAATTGAACTGACCGTTTTATTCCAACATGGGTTAATATCAGCCAAAAAACTAGTTTAGCATACATTCACTGAAGTTTATGGTTGTTAACCTGAAAAGTGGCTTGGCATCATGAAAATAAACCTCTAACTATATTTTGACAGTCTAAGTGAGAAGGAGAATTGGATTGAGATGGTGTTTCAGGACAAAAACTCACAAATAAATCCACTATCGCTTTTGCATAGACTAGCCAGATATTTAATTATGTAGAAATGTTTACCTTGTTCTTGGTAGTAAAATCCTAGAAGCTAGGATTTTTCAGAAACTATAAAGTGGCTATTTTTAAAATAGCTTTTTAAACGTTAGATCAATCTCATTCTTCACTGTGTTTTTGGAAATGGAGCCAAGAGAATATGTCTGCTATGAAGCCAAGAGAATATGTCTGCTATAGATTCCATTTAAAGTTAAATATTTCATATAAACATAAGAATTTAGGGATGTCAGATCTGCAACACCACTGAGATTTTTTTAAATGATTAACAGTAAAATTAAAAGCTATTTCCTATATTATTTTGCAACACATAAAGTGTCACGGTATCTTACACATATGTATCATGAATATATACCTATATATTCATATTTATATATTGTATTTATATATTATATTTATATAATATACATTTATATTTAATAAACAGATCTTTTAAATAATTGAATTTTAGGTTTGGAAATGATCTTTAAAGTCAGTTTCTATTTAGCAGAGAAATTCCCTGAAAGAGGTCATATGATGTTTGCTGAAGGGGGCAGGGACCTTACTTCTTCCAAGGAATTTAATTTATTGTTGCTGTATTCATCAAATATTCTGTCCTCACAAATAGTGGTTTCTCAATAAATGTGTAATTAGTTTACAAATTGAAACCCACCTAATTCTTAACTTTCATCTATTAATGCTAGTTCTGTCCCTGTAACTACATAAAATCAGTCTCATCCTCTGCTCCGTAATACTTGAAAGTAGCTGTTTTGAGCTTCCAAGTCTTCACTTTTCCAGTGTAAACACATCAACAAATAACTTTTCCCAGGGCAAAAACTATTTCCCCAAAAATATTTATTACAGTCAGATTTCTATTTTCTTCAAATATAGAGCATACAACAAAACAGCCAAAGTGCAAATGAAACAACTGAAATACACTCTGGGGTTATATTTCTGTTCATGAAAGTCAAGATTTTATTTACTTTGTGAGTCTCAGCAGACTGTTAAGTTTCACTGCTTTGTGGTTAAAATCATTTCTACTCTTGTAGTTGTTCTTGCTTTTGCTTCCATGTTTTGCTTTTATTTTTTTTTCTTTTTTTACCATTAAGCTAAGATTTGCATATCTTGTATTTTAAAATCAAGAATGATGAAAACATAGCATGCTACCATCAATGCCCTCTACGAGCCCGAATGGAAGACACTGGCCATTAATTATAGCCCTTTATCTTGCGAGGTTCAGATGCTAGCTCAGAACTTTCCTCATCTTTTGGTGTTGACTTAAGGGATATTAAGTTCTGTAGGGTTGAAAACCACTGTCCTATAGTATATGAAAATTTTTGAGTATGGGAACACACGTGCAGAGAGCTGGCTTCACGGGCATGAGACCTATATAGTTACACAGAACCCTATGCTTAGAAGGCACTCACCCTTAATTTAATGATCTTTTGTCACCATAGTACAATTTTTAATACATTTTGAACACTGGCTCCACATTTCATTTTACTCTGGATCTTGCAAATTAATACAATGAATAACTTGAAGATGGCTCACAGAAAATGCTGATATTGCTCTCTCTGAGCATATTTATATACCTACTCTCTTTCTAGATAATTTCATCAACTACCAACTTCAAAAATAAGATAACTCTTTCCCAATAATAAATTCTTGTCCTTGATTCATTCTTCTTTCTAGAGCTCCATACTGATGTTTTGCAGTGCCCAATAAACATCTCCACACACACCAAGTCAGCTTTTCCCCAAATTTCCAAGGCTCAGTGACCTGTGAACTAATTGAACCTCATCACACTGGTATTACTTTCTCAGCTATTTATTTGCAGACAATGCCTTAGGTCCATGCATCTATATTATTATATACTCCTGATTAATCTCTTGATTTCTTGTTTCATAGCACCATAATTCAACCTCTAAACCACACCATGAAAAAACTTGTTCTAATTAAAACATAATTCTTACCATTTAATTATACTGCATTAAATGTTTAAATACTGCTCCATATATTTCTGAATTAAATCATAATCATTTGATCATAAGTTGTTTTAAGAATAGTTTCTCCCTACCTCTTCGGTCCCATTTTTGACATCTTTTCCAAAACCAAACTTAAGTTTTTACCAAGCTGAAGTTCTAGAAGCTTTTTACAAACCTTGTTCTTTTACGCATCTGTGCTTCTCTGTATGCTATTCTGACTGGGAGATCCTCAGTCATCATTACTGTGCTGGCTGGGTCCTCCTGAAAGCGGATGATAAGGTAGAGCTGGAAGTGCAAGGCATCTTTGGAGGATAATGCCTGTGAAAGATAAATGGAACAGGGAGAAGTGAACAAAGAAATCTTTCAGCTTGGAATGCAGGTCTGATCTCTTTTATTCAAAAGAGAAGAGGAAGCAAGGAGGATTGGGTACGATACAACTATGAATAAGTCTTGGCCAGCCCAAAGAGGAGCAGAACTGGCTGCTGGGGACCGGGGACTGTGACTACTCAGGAAGAGCATAATCTAAGCACAAATGCTGTGGTAGATCCTGAAAGCTACTGATTGGCAAGTTCTTGACGAGCAAAGAAAGATCACACCTCTGTGACTGCTACAACTCTCTATCTAAGACAAATACTATGGAATGTGACAGGAAATAAATCAGTCAATTCATAAATTGGAATGTGATAGGAAATAAATCAGTCAATCCATAAATTAAATACAACAAATAATCCTTCAAAGTCAGCTTGAACTATTGAGTCATGATCTCTGACCTTTCTGGAAGGATTAATGTATTCCCATAGCTCCTTAAACATTTCAGTACTAAAGGACACTAATAAAATTATGTGTTGATGCTTGTCTATCCCTATTGCTTATGAGCCTTGCCCCTAGTAACTCATTTGGGTATGGACAGGGTGGCCACATGACCAGTTGATAGTTAATAAGCCCAGGAAAAAGGAAAAGTTATCAGAGTCTTAGTAGGAATAGGGGTGTGTTTGAAGAGAGTCAAAGCCCATGAGACAATCATATCAACAACAAATCCAAACAGAGGTACAGTAGATTCCTTTTTCCTAAGCTCTGTATCAGGTACATGAATGTGAAGTCTAGAGAATTCTTTGACAGACTGCAAACCCTTTTAAAATACATTTTTATAATACCCCAAAATAAAAATCATAGATAAAATAGCCTACCTACTCTCATAGTATAAGATCAAAAATCATGCTCTAATTAGCATATAAAGGAAGAATCAGGGGAAAGTGATTTGTCATAAAATAATGTGCACTTCAGTGTTTAAATCCTGTCACTATTGTACTCAAAAACATAAGATAGATACTTTCACCTACAGGGAAAAACACTGTGAATATGACAATTATAAACGTCGACTGATAATTCTGTGTTGTACTGCCAACTCAAATACCATTAATGGTGGTAGGATTTTCCAAAATAGAAAACCAATCCTTTGTGAAATTCTAATCATAACAGAGCTCAATTTTTCCCCATTTTATTCTGTAGTTGCATTCCTGGTAATTTTGGTATATATTAAAACTGGGCAACAAATGTGTTTACATCTATAATGAAGTTAAAATCTAGTCTTGATTTATTATAAATAGGCATTCCACTTACACAAACTACTGTATGACTATCAAAAGTTGCAAACAAAATGGGACAATTTTTGATAGTTTTGTTCACATTCTGCAGGATGTGTAATGCCCCCTGGCAGTAGTGCTGCTTAATCCTTGTGAAATCAAAAGATACCCCCACAAATTTCCAAAACATTCTCTGAGGTCTGAACTTCCCCCACTGAGAATTACTGTTCTAGGTAGTATGTATAGAGATAATGAAGATTCATCCACAAGATAGTCACAGTAAGATTTCCTCTGCAACCCTGGAGTACTGATGAGGAATTCTCTTTAGCATCAGCATTCTAGGAAAATAAAAACACATTTCTGATAACAAAAATGTGACTTTATAGTGAAATAGGAGTTAAACTCATGTAAGGGTGCCAGGAAAGTGCTAGTAGAGGGATGGAACAAAAGTTTATATAAGGCCCTAGCATTAACATAATCCAGTGGAAGGAACGGTGTTGGTTCTAGAGGATGGTAGAAGGATGGAGAGACAATGGGAGAAAGTTTTGAAAGCCATTTTACCTACTTTAAATTTTACTAAGAGCAATGAAAGCCACTAAAAGGAATGATAAAATCAGATTTGCATTTTATAATCTTGATGTAACTTGGAGTGGGGGACAATAAGCTTGGAGCAGGTGGTACAGTTAATTGTCTGATGGTTTCAAGTGAGAAGTATAATTCAAGTGAGAGATGTTAGGCCCTGGATAGGGCAGGCCTTGGGTATGGAGTAGAGTAGAAGACAGAAGAGCTATTTAGAAGGCAGAATTTACCTGACCTGGTGATTCACCTGACTGGGTATATGAAGTGAGAGAGAGAGAGATGAGTCTGGGATTTTTCCTAGGAGTCTGGATCCCAAAACTGGGTTAGAGTACTCCACTCGCAGTCCATTTTTCATAAGGATGGGGACAAGACATTTAGTTTGAAGGGCAATAAGGACACAAGCTGGAAGAAAGTATTAAGTGAGATTAAAGAATATTGAAGGCAAAAGGACCTGCCCAGTTAGGTATCTGTAATTCTTTCTTTCTCTCTCTCCCTCTCCGTCTCTGTCTCTCTGTCTCTCTGTCTCTCTCTACTCCCCTCCCTAAACTGGACACATTAATTTTTAAAAGAACACATTCCATCTTTGTTGCCAAACAGATTTTATTTTTACATACCCCAAATGGATTTTAAAATCATGACAGAATTCACAGATGATAAGATCACATCTGTACATTTAGTAACAATGAAGTAAACACAAATTAGAGTAGCATAACTTTTGTGCTGGTATTTTGTACACTGACCATTTAGACTCACTAGCTTAAAAACACCAAACTTTAGACTGGACAACTTATATACAAGATAAACAAGAGAAAGCAAGAAGTATTGCTTTGTAGATTCTTTTATTTGCTAGAGAAGAAAATTTGATGTCTGACATTGCAGGGCAGGGTGATAACAAAAAAGCTAAAAGCAAGTTTCAAGACTTAAAAATTCTAGTACCAGATGGGCAGTTAAAGTGTCCAATTGGCTGCAAATAATAAATGATAAAGGAGTCAACTTCTTTAAAAAATTCCAAATTAAATGATCTAACTATGATATCATGACTCTGAAATATTACCAACAGAATAATAACCTCTTCAGGAAAAATTTTAAGGAGCCAAGACTAATTGGGAGAATATAACCACATGTACTCATTTTATGACATAAGGAAGTCCAAAGAGGATTTATAATGCAAAGAAAATATAAAGAATGATATTTGTCACTGTGTTTATTTAAACTCTGATGTTGATGGAAGCAATTTTAAGAAAATATTGTTTTGCTAGTCCTCTGAGCTCCTGAGGCATTTAATTAGCACTTATTTTATGGCCTATTAGAATTAGTTGAAGAAAGGAAGAAAGGAGGAAAACAACATCTTATTTTTCTATATTCCAGAAGACTAGCACAATGTGTCCAGAGGACTAGAAGTAAAAACTAAAAGAAAGGTATATAATAAATCAATTTGTGTACTGAAGAATGTAATATGAATCAAAATACCATTCTAATTTAAACCTGACACAACTTCACAATTAGCATTTTTCCTGGATGTGTTAGATACAGAGATAAAACATTTATTGCTGAAACACTATTATTTAATTCTTGATTCTGATAATTAAAGATTTATGGTATAGTTTCACGGTAGAAAAAAAATCAGAGGAATTGGGAAAAAGATTTTTTCTTTTGCTTAGAGATTCAAGATTAAGAGATTTTCAACAGCACATCAACAATAACATTCTAGATTTTTATGTTCTGTATTTTAGGTCCTCTGGAGACATTTAATAGATTCCTTAGGTGAAATAAAGTTTAAGTAAACAAGACTTGTTTACTCAAACAATCTTTGCTTAGTAACATGAGTTTTCATATCCAACATACGCTTGCCAGGCTGCAGACAATAAAATTCAATAAATGGGATGAAGACATTTCTCATTTTAAAAGTCTGTTTTCATTTTGAACTTATTTCTAAGAAAGGTTTTTGTTAAGACATAGTAGTTGGCAATTGGCCTTTTTTGCTCATCTTCATTTTGAGAAATGAGTCCAGAAACGGAAATTTTTTAAGTAGACTTAGGAAAAAGATGGAAAGATGAGTACGACTTAATCCCCATACTCATCAATTTTTTAATCCAGTGAGAGAGAAAAAACTAAATAAACAAACACAAATAAATACTTCGAATATTGAAAAGTGAAATCAGAACAAAGAAAGATGCAATCTCTGGATGGAATTTCCCAACTGAAAATTGTATGCCTCTCGCTGAAAAAAAAAACAAAAAAAAACAAATAAAATTATATAGCCATATATATGACATTTATTTTTTATTTGTTTGTAGTGATCTCAAACTCATATACTCCTTTTCAACCGGAGTAAAATTGTCTTTCCTATAACTGTTCTCTGTTCTTCAAATTTTGGGTATTGGTAGCTAGAGATCCTATTTGTAGGTTTTTAGTTTTGTTTTACTTTCTTCTGGTCATGAAAAAGATCTGTAGTTCAATGCTGCCTCTTTACCTGAGCTACCTGGTATCTGTTATCACAAATGTTATCCCTACCCCTCACCTCCCCCCTCCCGGTTTAACATATCCTAACATCTGAAAGCTTTTGCTTCTATTTGTGGAATCACTCTTCTTATTACCTCATTCTATAAATGTATCCGTACAACTACTAGTCCTCTATCTTAAATCACACTAAGAAGGGTTGCTTGAGAGTGAAGGGTCTCTAACAATATCTGTTGAGGTGACCAGGTTTTATACAGGCATCTATCTGTTGGCCTATTTACAAAGTCTGTGTGCATTGCAATATGAAATTTCATTTAAATAAACTGATATGAATGGCAGGAATTATCTTTGCCATGACATTTTGAAGAAAATAGATAGATGTATTATCTTTAATATATAGATAGAAAATAAATAACTTCCACTAAATATTACAGGCACTTTTTTTAAAACTCTAGGATATTTGGGATAGACCTGAAAAGTTTTTTTTTTTTCTAATTTCTTTTCCAATACTCTTTACTATGGATCAGAATTTTTATAAACCATAAAGCTCACTGGATTACATCTCTGCATGATTTTATTAATTTCCATGGTTTCTTCTATCATCTGGTTTTTGCTAAACTGTAAGCGCCTTGAGAGCAAGAATTATATCTTTTCTTCATTTCCTAAAAATTTGCTTCTGTTTCATGGACCTCACAGGAGTACCATAAATATTAACAAATTATAGACGAGTATCTAAAAATTGTATTCCAGCCTCTCCAAAGTTAAGAGAGTCTTCATGTTAAATTAGGCATTTGGGAATGTATAGTTTTATCTCCAGGCAATTAAGATCTTTAACAATCTGATTTACTCTTTATACTACTAATTTTTAGTAATGTATTTTCTGTTTTCAGGAAAAAAGATGTATAGGGCAAGAGTTGAATGCATATAAGAATTTTGTCCTTAAAAAATACATACCCATGAAGGCAAACTTCTAGAGTCTATTAAATTAATAGTATGAATTACCAAAGTAAAGCTAGAATTCAGATCAATCAAAGAACCACTGTACAGCTGAAATTTCAATTTAAACTTCGTTAGGGTCACAAAATGTGAGAGGTCAAGATCATTACAGTCTTTTAACTGGTATTAAGCCATCTAAGCAGATGGTGAATATATTATATTGAATAATTAGGACTAACACGTGCAAGAAAAATTTTTTCACTCTTTAATTTATAAAAATTTCCAGTGTAAAAAATATTTAAATTTACAGGATAAAATTTTAGAGGTTAACCTATGAAACAAAGTATATATGAACTCCCAGAGAGAAAGATTTTGGTATTACCAATGAATTGAAATTGTAGAATTCTGTGAGTGCAGTCTGTTAATTTTATTTGTTCGCACAGAACATGAAAACACAATTTCTTCCCTTAATTAGGATAAGAGATTCCTAAGTGATAATCTGTTATGAAGTCTACCTTCTTCTAAATTGTAGGTTTGAGAAATAAAACAAATATCTGAAAAAGCAAAACTCCCTATTAATTTCCATGGCTCTGTGGCCACATGCTCTAAGGTTGGAAAGCTGTAGTTGTTCAGCACCTTGTTTAGGTGAGCTGCCATGATTTTTATAAGGGAAAACATAATATTTAAAAAAAATTAAAGTATGGAAATGCCCATTTTAGAGGTTATTAATGATGTCCAAGAAATATTTTCCAATTTTATATTGCAAAGTATTATAAAAAAATGTCTACAACAGTCAGCTACCTATATTTAATTATAGACACAAAAAGATGGGAAACAAGGATTCCTTCTTCCCTAAATATCTGAAACGTAGTTCTAAATAAGACATAACTGCTTTTCTATTATATAATGTTATTTCAGTTCTAAGATGATTGATAACATTTTCCAAATTGTTAAAAATCGATCCCTATTACAAAATTGATTTCTGTATATCTAGAATCTAATGAAAAGAGTTAAATATTACATTTCATCATTTATACAGTAAGTCAAAGTACAGGGTATGTAGGGCCTCCCTGGTGGCGCAGTGGTTGAGAGTCCGCCTGCCGATGCAGGGGACACGGGTTCGTGCCCCGATCCCGGAGGATCCCACGTGCCGCGGAGCGGCTGGGCCCGCGAGCCATGGCCGCGGAGCCTGTGTGTCCGGAGCCTGTGCTCCGCAACGGGAGAGGCCGCAGCAGTGAGAGGCCCGCGTACAGCAAAAAACAAAAAAAAAAAAAAAAAAAAAAAAAAAAAAAAGTACAGGGTATGTGAATTGTATCTCAACATTGAAGCTGAAAAGAAATGCATCAAAAAAGTAAGATTTAAGATACACCAGTGATTCTCAGGTCTGCCCTGGTTGACAACCACAGAGACAGATCTCCAAGCCCCAGCGAGGGCTCTGCAGAGCCTGTAGTTCCTGGGAAGACTGGGAGTGAACAGGACATTCAGATACACACACCAGGGTGCCTTTCAGAATTGGTGAGCCCAATCTGCTCAAACTCAATTAAAACAGCTTTTTCCTGGCCTTTAAAAATAGGGGTGCTTGACACATCATAACTGAATGTAAGAATGACTGATATGATGAAGTTCATCATCGTTCAACCACAGGACTAAAAAGGACCTTCAGAGAGCATCCAACCTAGCATTTCCCCAAGTGTTAAATGAACCCCACTAGTGGGACAGGGGATGAGTTTAGGTGGTACTTTGGCGTATTAGTTTCCTAAGGCTGCAGAAATTACCACAAACTTGGTGGCTTAACACAACAGAAGTGTATTCTTTCACAGTTCTGGAGGCTAGAAGTCTGAAATCAAGGTGTTGGCAGGGCCATACTCTCTCTCTGAAGGCTCTGGGGGAGGATCCTTCCTTGCTTCCTACCTAGCTTCTGGTGGTAGCTGACAATCCTTGGTGTTCCTTCTCTGTAGATACATCACTCCAATCTCTGCCTCCATTATCACATGGTATTCTCCCTGTGTATCTGTGTCTGTGTCCAAATTTCTTATAAGGACATCAGTCATTGAATCAGAACCAATAATCCAGTAGGACCTCATCTTAACTTGAGTACATTGGCAAAGACCTTATTTCCAAGAAAGTCCTATTCACAGGTACTAAAGGTTAGGACTTGAACTTATATTAGTTTGGAGGACACAACAAAAATGAATGTTATTTTTTTATAACAATATATTTTAATTCACGTCAATAAAATATAATTAGCCCATCAAACTATGATTTCACTGATGCTTGTATCATTGCTTAAGAAGACTAAAGACTAAAGTTAAAAGAAAATAAATTAATATCTTGAGTAAACAGTTCTATAGGGGTTACTCAGACATAGCAAAGCTTGTGAAGTTGGTGCATTAACATTTGGAACTCACTGAGCTAGCCCCAACCCCTCCTTTTAGGCAGGGTGTTAACTAGAGAGGAAAATAAGGTAAATAACTGAAAGCTTCCCAGAGAGATTTTATAATCTCTCTTACAGTTAGAGGTCATTGTGTTACAAATCTCATTGCCTTAAAGTTCTTCCTCACATCTGACCCGAAGGCCTTGAGTTAAAAAAGATGACTGCTGGAGATATACCCTTGATTATGCTTATGAAATTATAACATATACATCATCTATTATTTAAAGAAAAGAAAACTGAGACTCAGAGAGTGTAAATTGAAAGGGAGGTGCCTAGTTAGTGAGTGAGTAAGCTGACTAATCCTGGTCTTGTTAACCAAAAGCCTTTTATGCCATATCCTTTATACAATTCAAAACCATCAACTAATCCAGCACACAGGCAGAGGAATTACAGGTATGCAGAACTTCTAGTATCTTAAGGATTTAATAGAACTATGACATATGAATTGTTTGTTATCTATTTTTAAAAAGATGTTTTAAAATGTACATAGCTATAGTTATTTAAATGTAAAAATTAGGGTTCATACCCAAACAGCAAGTGTTAAGATTTTTAATCTTGTGACAATAAAATATATATTAAGATGAAATTTTAACTCAAATTCACATTTAAAATATTTATATAAATCTTGTCAAATTAAGAAAGGTGTATGATAGTATAATCTCATTCCTGAACTTCTAGAATACAATTTTATGACTTGCATTGATTTACTTAACTAATTTTAACTGATATTTTAGCTTCAAGGATACAGAAACATTCTCTCTTATTCAGTATCAATCCAAAAGCTCTCCACTACAAACACGATTTTAGTATGAACAATTTTTGTTCCTTACTGTCTTTCACTCTCACATTTCTTTACCCTTTGCAAAAGAATAATGCTTTAATTTTGAAAACTGGATGACCATCAAAGCTTTGTGCCTAAAACATTGTTTCCTAACAAAATTATATAATAATTTTATATTCATATTGTGAAAGTTGATAGATTATTTTGCAGAGCTTTGTGGTACAGAGCAGATTGCTTTAAAAGTTTTCAAAAATAATTTTAGACCTTTTGAAGTTTTATAAATTTTCACTATTAATAATTACATTAAAAATTATTTTAAAAGCCTTCTCAGATGAAAGAAAGCATTTGGAAACAAAATTTAAACCAACAACATAAATCAAGTTTAAATCTACTTTTTACCTGAACACTATATTTTATTTTGGAAGCACCTGGCATATAGGACAATACGTAAAGCCATTTATTTTGTGAATGCAAAGCCATTCACATTTCTAGTGAAAAAAATTGTTGGCAAAAATTCATGAAATTTGAGAAATATAAACTGATCAAATGCAGTAAATGTCAGAAGATACACTGACATTTATTAATGAATAAGTATGTTTGGAACACATTTTTTAATAATCATTAACTTTCCACAATTTATGAATTATTATTCAGGCGTTTTGCTTTGACCTTTCGTTGGTCAAATTGATACAATGGTCATTTCACAACATATTCTATTCTCTGTTGAAAGATGAGTAGAAAACAGTAGACAGGAAGTAAAGTATCGTTAATAGTAGTTAAAATTGATTTTTGGGATACATATAATCATCTCTAATAACTATATTATCATTTTGTTCAGAAATACCTTCATATAAAATTTCCATAATCTTCATGCTAGCTTGCATAATCTTGAGAAAATCTGTCAAATATTTAGTTTAAGAGTGGAATTAGGCAATAAAAGAGAGTCTAGATAATTCCATTTTTATAAAAGAGAAATGTTTATTCTTCCTGTCTATTTGAACCCACTTGACACGCAAGTTTGTTATAGTATGTCTTTGGGAATCAACGAAGTTATAGTACGTCTTTGAGAATCAGAGAAGAAATTTCCTCAAATTATGTGCATAGTATCTCAATACTGAAGCTGAATATTTGGTGAAGCATATTGAAAAGCATCATATAGTACGCTTCACCAAAGCTGTTTGACCCAAAAGATTTTCATGGTCAGATTGGGGAATTACTTTATAAACTAAAGACCTATTAGTCCCTGGTTTCTAAATCTTATGCAGAAATCCTGATAAATCCCTACCTAGAAAGAAGAGAAAGGGAAACCTCTCCCAGCAGCCTCAGAAGCAGCGGATTAAAGCTCCACAATCAACTTGATGTACCCTGCATCTGTGGAATACATGAATAGACAACAAATCATCCCAAATTGAGGAGCCAGGAGTCAGTGCTGTGCCTCTGAGGTGGGAGAGCCAACTTCAGGACACTGGTCCACAAGAGACCTCCCAGCTCCACATAATATCAAATGGCGAAAAGCTTCCAGAGATCTCCATCTCAACACCAGCACCCAGCTTCACTCAACGACCAGCAAGCTACAGTGCTGGACACCCTATGCCAAACAACTAGCAAGACAGGAACACAACACTACCCATTAGCAGAAGGGTGGCCGAAAATCATAAAAAGTCCACAGACACCCCAAAACACACCACCAGACGTGGACCTGCCCACCAGAAAGACAAGATCCAGCCTCATCCACCAGAACACAGGCACTAGTCCCCTCCACCAGGAAGCCTACACAACCCACTAAACCAACCTTAGCCACTGGGGACAGACACCAAAAACAACAGGAACTACGAACCTGCAGCCTGCAAAAAGGAGACCCCAAACACAGTAACATAAGCAAAATGAGAAGACAGAAAAACACACAGCAGGAGAAGGAGCAAGATAAAAACCCACCAGACCTAACAAATGAAGAGGTAATAGGCGGTCTACCTGAAAAAGAATTCAGAATAATGATGGTAAAGATGATCCAAGATTCTATTTCCAAGATCCAAAATCTTGGAAATAGAATAGACAAAAGGCAAGAAACAGTTAACAAGGACCTAGAAGAACTAAAGATGAATCAAGCATCGATTAAAAACACAATAAATGAAATAAAAAATACTCTAGATGGGATCAATAACAGAATAACTGAGGCAGAAGAACGGATAAGTGAGGTGGAAGATAAAATAGTGGAAATAACTGATGCAGAGCAAAATAAAGAAAAAAGAATGAAAAGAACAGAGCACAGTCTCAGAGACCTCTGGGACAACATTAAATGCACCAACATTCGAATTATAGGGGTTCCAGAAGAAGAAGAGAAAAAGAAAGGGACTGAGAAAATATTTGAAGAGATTATAGTTGAAAACTTCCCTAATATGGGAAAGGAAATAGTTAATCAAGTCCAGGAGGCACAGAGAGTCCCATAGAGAATAAATCCAAGGAGAAATATGCGAAGACATATATTAATCAAACTGTCAAAAATTAAACACAAAGAAATCATATTAAAATTAGGAAGGCAAAAACAACAAATAACACACAAGGGAATCCCCATTAGGATAACAGCTGATCTCTCAGCAGAAACTCTACAAGCCAGAAGGGAGTGGCAGGACATAATTAAAGTGATGAAGGAGAAAAACCTGCAACCAAGATTACTCTACCCAGCAAGGATCTCATTCAGATTTGATGGAGAAATTAAAACGTTTAAAGATAAGCAAAAGCTGAGAGAGTTCAGCACCACCAAACCAGCTTTACAACAAATGCTAAAGGAACTTCTCTAGGCAAGAAACACAACAGAAGGAAAAGACCTACAATAACAAACCCAAAACAATTAAGAAAATGGGAATAGGAACATACATATCAATAATTACCTTAAATGTAAATGGACTAAATGCTCCCACCAAAAGACACAGAGTGGCTGAATGGATACAAAAACAAGACCCATATATATGCTGTCTACAAGAGACCCACTTCAGATCTAGAGACACATATAGACTGAAAGTAAGGGGATGGAAAAAGATATTCCATGCAAATGGAAACCAAAGGACAGCTGGAGTAGCAATTCTCATATCAGACAAAATAGACTTTAAAATACAGACTACTAGAAGAGACAAAGAAGGACACTATATAATGATCAAGGGATCAATCCAAGAAGAAGATATAACAATTGTAAATATTTATGCACCCAACATAGGAGCACCTCAATACATAAGGCAAATACTAACAGCCATAAAAGGAGAAATCGACAGTAACACAATCATAGTAGGGGACTTTAACACCCCACTTTCACCAATGGACAGATCATCCAAAATGAAAATAAATAAGGAAGCACAAGCTTTAAATGATACATTAAACAAGATGGACTTAGTTGATATTTATAGGACATTCCATCCAAAAACAACAGAATGCACATTTTTCTCAAGTGCTCATGGAACATTCTCCAGGATAGATCATATCTTGGGTCACAAGTCAAGCCTTGGAAAATTTAAGAAAATTGAAATTGTATCAAGTATCTTTTCCAACCACAATGCTATGAGACTAGATATCAATTACAGGAAAAGATCTGTAAAAAATACAAACACATGGAGGCTAAACAATACACTACTTAATAACGAAGTGATCACTGAAAAAATCAAAGAGGAAATAAAAAAATACCTAGAAACAAATGACAATGGAGACACGATGACCCAAAACCTATGGGATGTAGCAAAAGAAGTTCTAAGAGGGACGTTTATAGCAATACAATCCCACCTTAAGAAACAGGAATCATCTCGAATAAACAACCTAACCTTGCACCTAAAGCAATTAGAGAAAGAAGAACAAAAACACCCCAAAGTTAGCAGAAGGAAACAAATTATAAAAATCAGATCAGAATAAATGAAAAAGAAATGAAGGAAATGATAGCAAAGATCAATAAAACTAAAAGCTGGTTATTTGAGAAGATAAACCAAATTGATAAACCATTAGCCAGACTCATCAAGAAAAAAAGGGAGAAGACTCAAATCAATAGAATTAGAAATGAAAAAGGAGAAGTAACAACTGACACTGCAGAAATACAAAAGATCATGAGAGATTACTACAAGCAACTCTATGCCAATAAAATGGACAATCTGGAAGAAATGGACAAATTCTTAGAAATGCACAACCTGTCAAGACTAAATCAGGAAGAAATAGAAAACATGAACAGACCAATCACAAGCACTGAAATTGAAACTGTGATTAAAAATCTTCCAACAAACAAAAGCCCAGGACCAGATGGCTTCACAGGCAAATTCTATCAAGCATTTAGAGAAGAGCTAACACCTATCCTTCTCAAACTCTTCCAAAATATAGCAGAGGGAGGAACACTCCCAAACTCATTCTACGAGGCCACCGTCACCTTGATACCAAAACCAGGCAAGGATGTCACAAAGAAAGAAAACTACAGGCCAATATCACTGATGAACATAGATGCAAAAATCCTCAATAAAATACTAGCAAACAGCATCCAACAGCACATTAAAAGGATCATACACCATGATCAAGTGGGGTTTATTCCAGGAATGCAAGGATTCTTCAATATACGCAAATCGATCAATGTGATACACCATATTAACAAATTGAAGGAGGAAAACCATATGATCATCTCAATAGATGCAGAGAAAGCTTTCGACAAAACTCAACACCCATTTATGATAAAAACCCTGCAGAAAGTAGGTATAGAGGGAACTTGCCTCAACATATTAAAGGTCATAAATGACAAACCCACAGCCAGCATCGTCCTCAATGGTGAAAAACTGAAACCATTTCCACTAAGATCAGGAACAAGACAAAGTTGCCCACTCTCACCACTCTTATTCAACCTAGTTTTGGAAGTTTTAGCCACAGCAATCAGAGAAGAAAAGGAAATAAAAGGAATCCAAATTGGAAAAGAAGAAGTAAAGCTGTCACTGTTTGCAGATGACATGATACTATATGTAGAGAATCCTAAAGATGCTACCGGAAAACTACTAGAGCCAATCAATGAATTTGGTAAAGTTGCAGGATACAAAATTAATGCACAGAAATCTCTGGCATTCCTATATACTAATGATGAAAAATCTGAAAGTGAAATCAAGGAAACACTCCCATTTACCATTGCAACAAAAAGAATAAAATATCTAGGAATAAACCTACCTAAGGAGACAGAAGACCTGTATGCAGAAAATTATAAGACACTGATGAAAGAAATTAAAGATGATACAAATAGATGGAGAGATGTACCATGTTCTTGGATTGGAAGAATCAACACTGTGAAAATGACGCTACTACCCAAAGCAATCTACAGATTCAATGCAATCCCTATCAAACTACCACTGGCATTTTTCACAGAACTAGAACAAAAAATTTCACAATTTGTATGGAAACACAAAAGACCCCGAATAGCCAAAGGAATCTTGAGAACGAAAAATGGAGTTGGAGGAATCAGGCTCCCTGACTTCACACTATACTACAAAGCTACAGTAATCAAGACAGTATGGTACTGGCACAAAAACAGAAATATATATCAATGGAACAGGATAGAAAGCCCAGAGATAAACCCACGCACATATGGTCACCTTATCTTTGATAAAGGAGGCAGGAATGTACAGTGCAGAAAGGACAGTCTCTTCAATAAGTGGTGCTGGGAAAACTGGATAGGGACATGTAAAAGTATGACATTAGATCACTCCCTAACACCATACACAAAAATAAGCTCAAAATGGATTAAAGACCTAAATGTAAGGCCAGACACTATCAAACTCTTAGAGAAAAAAAATAGGCAGAACACTCTATGACATAAATCACATTAAGATCCTTTTTGACCCACCTCCTAGAGAAATGGGAATAAAGACAAAAATAAACACATGGGACCTAATGAAACTTCAAAGCTTTTGCACAGCAAAGGAAACCATAAACAAGACCAAAAGACAACCCTCAGAATGGGAGAAAATATTTGCAAATGAAGCAACTGACAAAGGATTAATCTCCAAAATTTATAAGCAGCTCAGGCAGCTCAATAACAAAAAAACAAACAACCCAATCCAAAAATGGGCAGAAGACCTAAATAGACATTTCTCCACAGAAGATATACAGAGTGCCAACAAACACATGAAAGAATGCTCAACATCTTTACTCATTAGAGAAATGGAAATCAAAACTACAATGAGATATCATCTCACACCAGTCAGAATGGCCATCATCAAAAAATTTAGAAACAATAAATGCTGGATAGGGTGTGGAAAAAAGGGAACACTCTTGCACTGCTGGTGGGAATGTGAATTGGTACAGCCACTATGGAGAACGGTATGGAGGTTCCTTAAAAAACTACAAATAGAACTACCAGATGACCCAGCAATCCCACTACTGGGCATATACCCTGAGAAAACCATAATTCAAAAAGAGACATGTACCAAAATGTTCATAGCAGCCCTATTTACAATAGCCCGGAGATGGAAACAACCTAAGTGTCCATCATCGGATGAATGGGTAAAGAAGATGTGGCACATATATACAATGAAATATTACTCAGCCATAAAAAGAAATGAAATTGAGCTATTTGTAATGAGGTGGATGGACCTAGAGCCTGTCATACAGAGTGAAGTAAGTCAGAAAGAGAAAGACAAATACTGTATGCTGACACATATATATGGAATTTAAGAAAAAAAAATGTCATGAAGAACATAGGGGTATGACAGGAATAAAGACACAGACCTACTAGAGAATGGACTGGAGGATATGGGGAGGGGGAAGGGTAAGCTGTGACAAAGTGAAAGAGCGGCATGGACATACATACACTACCAAACGTAAGGTAGATAGCTAGTGGGAAGCAGCCGCAGAGCACAGGGAGATCAGCTCGGTGCTTTGTGACCGCCTGGAGGGGTGGGATAGGGAGGGTGGGAGGGAGACGCAAAAGGGAGGGGATATGGGAACATATGTATATGTATAACTGATTAAATTTGTTATAAAAAAATTATAAGTAAAATTCCAAAAGGTATAAGAGGTTACATTTTATTCTGAACAAAGAAGAGATATAGGTTTGAGCCTAAGAATTTTGAATTCTATAGTTAAAAGGTGGGAAAGCACTTTGATTCCAGGTTATCATTCTCATGTGAAGCACAGACGGATGTTACATTGACTCTCAATTCTATAGCCCAGATCTGAAAGTACCACAAAAACGTCTGAGAAAACATGGTATGGTCCACTTATATGAGGTACCTGGATTAGTCGAATTCACAGAGACAAAAAGTAGAATAGTAGTTACAAGGCACTGGGGGAAAAGGAGGAGCTAGTGTTTAGTGGGTACAGAGTTTCCCTTTCAGATGATGGAAAAGTTTCGGAGATTGTTAATGGTGATACTTGCATAACAATGTGAATGTACTTAATGTCACTGAACAGTACAGTTAAAAATAGTCAAAATGATCAATTTTATGCTATATATATTTTACCACAATTTAAAAAAACACTAAAAAATCATTAAAAAAATCCCTACCTGATTCTTTATTACAAAAATAATTTCTTTAATGCATTTTTTGTTTATTAATTGAGTGTTTGGTCTAATATATCAAACATTCTTGCTCTGGAATCATATAACCTGGGTTTATTTTTCAGTATGGGATACATACTGGATGTGAAATTTAAAAAATATATATTATATCATATAGAACTTCAAAATTCTCATCTCTCAAGAGAGATAATTATGTTAACCTTGAAAGTATTCGTATCAATAAACTGAGAAAGCAAATGTGAAATACTTAGCGAGTGGCTGGCATATTAATGCAAATTCCACATGGGATAGTTAATGATACTTATTTTTTTTCCCCCTCAAATCAGCAGTTATTAAACTTTTTGATCTCAAGACCTGTTTGCAGTGTTCAAAATTACTGAATACTAAAGAATTTTATGTGGATTATAGCTGTTGATATATTTAAAAGAAAGTTGAGAAAATTTTATATTTATTAGTTCATTTGAGAAAACATTAACTGATTAAATATTAACATAAATAATATTGGGTTGGCCAAAAGGTTCCTTCGGTTTTTAAGTAAAAATAAAAGACACATTTTTCATCTTCACCAGGAACTTTATTGAATAATGTATTTACCGTATTGTTCCACTACCTTCTGCTGTTTTTCAGGCGACTTCATAATTCCATCTTCCCAAAACTGTTTATGTTTTTGATCAAAGAACTGTTCCAGGTGCCTTTTGCAGTCTTCCAGGGAACTGAAATTTTTTCCATTAAGAGAATTTTGTAAAGGCCGAAATAAATGAAAATCTGAAGGTGCAATGTCTGGCGAATACCACGGATGAATCAGAACTTTCCAGCCAAGCTGCAACAGTTTTTACCTGGTCATCAAAAAAACATGTGGTGTTGTGGTAATCGGATGGAAGATTATGTGTTTTTTATCGACTAATTCTGGACACTTTTCGTCGACTGCTGCTTTCAGGTGGTCTAATTGGGAGCAATACTTGTTGGAATTAATCGTTTGGTTTTCCGGAAGGAGCTCATAATAGAGGGCTCCCTTCCAATCCCACCATACACACAACATCACTTTCTTTGGATGAAGATTGGCCTTTGGTGTGGTTGGTGGTGGTTCATTTCACTTGCCCCACAATCTCTTCTGTTCCACATTATTGTACAGTATCCACTCTTCATCGCCCGTCACAACTGTTTTAAAAACGGAACGTTTTCATTACATTTAAGTAGAGAATTGCAGGCGGAAATCGGTGAAGAAGTTTATTTTCTCTTAACTTATGTGGAACCCAAACATCAAAGTGATGAACATAACCAAGCTGGTGCAAGTGATTTTCAATGCTTGATTTGGATATTTTGAGTATGTCAGCTATCTCCCACATGGTATGACGTTGACTGTTCTCAATTATTGTTTTGATTTGATAGCTATCAGCTTCAACTAGTTTACCGAATAGTGGAGCATCATCCAGGGAGAAATCTCCAGCACAAAACTTCTCAAACCACTTTTGACACGTTCAATCAGTCACAGCACCTTCTCCATACACTACACAAATCTTTTTCTTTGCATTTCAGTTGCATTTTTACCTTTCTTGAAATAATGAAGCATAATATGCTAAAAACATTGCTTTTTTCTTCCATCTTCAATATTAAAATGGCTGCACAAAAATTCACCAATTTTGATGCCTTTTTTAAATGCACACTGATATGACAGCTGTCACAATACAATCTAACAAAACTGTTTCGAATGAAGTTAAAGACAACTAAGCAGGGCTTCCCTGGTGGCGCAGTGGTTAAGAGTCCGCCTGCCGATGCAGGGGACACGGGTTCGTGCCCCAGTCCGGGAAGATCCCACATGCCGCAGAGAGGCTGGGCCCGTGAGCCATGACCACTGAGCCTGCGCGTCTGGAGCCTGTGCTCCGCAACGGGAGAGGCCACAACAGTGAGAGGTCCGCGTACCGCAAAAAAAAAAAAAAAAAAGACAACTAAGCACTACTAGAGCCATCTCACGGAGAAATACGAACAAACTTTTTGGCTAGCCCAATATTTGCTACAAAATGAATGATATTTTAAAAACAATTTTTAAAAGGCAGTCTGCTGTGATATGTTTTATTTGTTGAAATTTATGAAGAAAATCTGGCCTCACACAGATGCATAGTTGAAAAAGGATATTTTAATCTTTTCAGTAAGGGTAGATATTCTTTTCTTGATTCCACACAAAAATTCCACAAATAGTTTCTAAAATGTTAGTGGCAACCTAGCTAAAGTTTAGTTGCATGGTGGTAAAGAAACTAAACTGAAACAATATCAATAAATCTTTCATATTCTGTTATGTTAAAATCTACAGCACTATCTTACATTGTTATTGGATTTTATTGGAAAATATTGCATCACTGAGATTTGTAGATCTTCCAAATGTTGAAACATTTCACTACTGTATTAATTTGCTACAGCTGCTGTAACAAAGTACCATGAACTGGATGGCTTAAACAACAGAAATTTATTTTCTTACAATTCCAGAGGTAGAAGGCCAAGATCAAGATGAGGGCATGGATGGTTTCTTTTGAGGCCTCTCTCCTTGGCTTTTAGATGGCTGCCTTCTCCCTATGTCTTCACACAGTTTATCCTCTGTGTGTGTTTGTGTCTTAATCTCTTCTTTTAAGGACATCAGGCATATTGAATTAGGGTCCATTCTAATGAACTTATGTAACTTTAATTACCTCTTTGAAAATTCTATATCCAAATGTCATATTCTGAGGTAATGAGGGTCAGGAGTTCAAAATATGAATTTTGAGGGGACACAATTATGTCCTTAAAATTTTCCAATCTCAAAAAGCATATTTGTTAATATTGCCTAAATTTCATCAGTTTGATTAGAAGGAAGAACCTGATAGCTTTATGGCTCTTTATTTGTTAATCAAGCAACCAAGTCTATATATCAGTGTCTCACAGTCACGAATCTCTAGCAAGTTTTTACACAGTTCCTAGTTAGTCCCTGAAATATTTTTAACAATTAGACATGATTTGTAATTACCATGATTTCTCTCTTTGTTAAGGTTGCCCTATTTCAATGGCTGCTTAAGAAAGCTTGCGGTACTTAAATGCTAAAACCTGGCACTTCTTTCCTTCCCTCCCTCCCTCTCTCCCCCTTCTCTTCCCTTCCCTTCCCTTTCTTCCTTTGCTTTCTTTAGAAAAGCGGTCTTTATTGGACCCCTACTGTTTTCTCTAATAAACCTATGAATTTTGATATGCTGATGCTGTTTGACTGTTTGGTTGGTTACTCCTCCCTTCGCTATATATATATGAGCTTTCTATCTGAAACTAATAGGAATTTATTCCTTTTCCTACAGAAATTATTTCTTTTCTTTAGGAATAATTACAGGAAAAGGGAAATTGACCATTCTCAAGTTGTCATTTTAATTATGTCCCCCTTTCTCATCTTTTCAGCAAATGCATCAGCTAAAGAGGAAAGGGCAGCAGATATGGGGTGCTGCACGTTTGTCTCTGCAAAAATGAAAAAGTAGCTGAGAACTAATTTTGACAAATTTAATTGCAAATGATTCAGCCTCAGCAAATTAGATAAGAAAAAAGACAAACTTTAATTCTGACATGGCGAAGGATGCCTTTTTATGACACAATAAAATTGAAAATAAACAGTACTGGACTAGGTGTTGACGGCTAAACGTTGCTAATGTCCAGAATTTCTCTCCGGGCACAAGGCTCATTGTGGTACAACTTCTAGACTAGGGGTTTTATGATGAGAGAGATATTTTAGTTGCCAAAAAATTCAATCTTCTCCCCCATTCACCTTCCCCTGCCACACAAACAGTCTAAAGTAAAGTAAATAAGGAATAAAGAATAAAACTGGATTGGAGTGGGATCTAGATAGATCACTTGTCTCCTTGCTGCACCCCACCCCAGTAGATATAGGGAGCCAATAGCCTACTCTGATTAGAAAAAATATATTATATATGTCATAGTAACATACATAGAAACTTACACTTTTTTGTTGTATTGCCCCTTAAGGTCATAGTAAGGCTTTAACAGATTTCTAAATGCTCACTTATCAGAACTATCTAATGCCTTCAGATCAACACTGAGCAAGGGCTACGTATATCCCTCAGGATTAAAAAAGGAAGAAGAAAGGAAGAAAAGAAAAAATAAATTGATCAGAGTTGGACATGAATGTTTGAGATCAAAGCCTTCAATAATTCTTTCAGGATGGAAATACTAGAGGCTGAATTATTTGACTGAATTCAACTTTGATGTACTATGCTAACTGAAAAATGTTTATTCTCCTTTACTTTTACTAAAATAATCAATACCATAAACCACTGGTTCATATATTTCAAGAGGTCAGGAATTCCCTGTGGTTTTTAAAATAAGTTTGAATAATTGTTTCTTAATAACGTCTAACTTGAAGATAGATATATCTCCTTCAAGTTAGGTACAATAAGCAAGTATAGGTATACTTTGAAATAAGAGTGGCCTTAGAGACATAGAATTTGATATGCTTGGAGACTCCATAAACAAGGGCTATGATAGAAGAAGAGAAACTAAAATGTTATATTGATAAAATAAGACAGTTGAGAGATATATTGAGTACAATATTTTTTACTGGTTTTGCTCAATGTGTAAAGCTTATATATGGCTTCAGATTTTATCCTCAACTAGTTGTATTCCCCATACAGAGGAAAGTATTTTCTAAATTACTTTTCATCTTATATAATTTTGGGATAATTTTTAAACCAATATTTCAACAGCTATCTATATATAAGTACTTTACATAGAATACTTTTAATTCTCCCAATGAAATTATAACATAGATATTATTTATTATTTAAAGATAAGAAAACTGAGACTCAGAGAATATACATTGAAAGGGAGGTACCTGACTAGTGAGAGAGTAAACTGTCTAATCCTAATCTTGTTAATCGAAAGCCTTTTATGCCATGCTGCCTTTCAATAAGACATGTTTCAGTGAAAATGTTTATGAAATTAATATAATTTATCAACAAGGATGGAGCTGGAGCAAAAGAAAGAAAGAGAGGGAGGGAGGGAGGAAGGAAGGAAGGTAGAGAGAAAGGTGGGGAGAGGGAGGGGGGAGAGAGATAGAAAGAGGAAGGAAGGAAGGAAGGAAGGGAAGGAGGGAGGGAGGAAAGAAAAATAATTTCTATAGGAAAAGAAATAAATTCCTATTAGTTTGAGATAGAAAGCTCATATATATATATATATATATATATATATATATATATATATATGAGCTTTTTATATGCGTATAAAGGAGGGGGAGTAATCAATAAAACAGCCAAACAGCATCAGCATATCAAAAATTCATATTTTTATTAGAGGAAAGAGTTTTAAAATTGAACTACTGGTGTGTGTTCAATACACTGGTGTCACTTTTTTTTCCAATGGTATTTCTATTTTAATTCTTCTAACCTTCTGGATTAAGAGTAGAAACCAAACTAGAGTTTGCTTCCAGAAATAGCAATGGAATGGACAGTTGCAAAATTTTGGTGCTATCAGCAGAGAACATACCAAAAATCACATGGATAAAAATAAAATTGTTTGGATGAGTTTTTGTCCAATGTGGAAAGTGCAGGATGTTAAAAAATAACTGAGAAACGTTTTAATTTTGTTATGGGAAGTAGAGTGGTAAATTTTTAACTAAAATATTTCTTCACACTACTAATTATTCACAAAATTCCTAAGCATTCATAATAAAAGGAAAAATATACCATGTTGTCATCTTACCTTACCAGTCAGTCTTAATGCATATTTTAACACAGTGAAAAACAACCCTCTTTTTCATGAGATTTAATGTTAATATAAAGTAATATTTTGAATGATAAGCTAGATGGTAGACCCAAGTAGTTTAAAGAGTTAATGGATTTCGTTTTTCATTTAAAATTTGAAACAAAAATCGTTTGTGTAATGTAACAAAATTAAAGATGTTAACTTCTAAACTATTAAGGTTTTTTTTTGTTTGTTTGTTTGTTTTGCGATACGCGGGCCTCTCACTGTTGTGGCCTCTCCTGTTGCAGAGCACAGGCTCCAGACACGCAGGCTCAGCGGCCATGGCTCACGGGCCCAGCCGCTCCGCGGCATGTGGGATCTTCCCGGCCCGGGGCACGAACTCGTGTCCCCTGCATCGGCAGGCGGACTCTCAACCACTGCGCCACCAGAGAAGCCCCTATTTAGGTATTTTGAGTATCAAATGTGTATGAAGAATTTTTAGGAAGCATTCAGCGTCGCTTTTTTAAAAAATGTTATTTAGGTAATGTAGTTTTCCTTATTTTCCCAGTTGATAAAATAGCATCAGAGAATTCAGTGACTAATTCTCCATAGTAAACTGTCCAAGGTTTAAGTTATCTTTTTTGTGTTGTACATATTCTTAGGAACTGTTTCTTTCCTGCTGCCACCTAAGTCATTATTTGACTTTTATGACATATGTGTGTGTATGTGCATTTATGTGTATTTATGCTTTATATATATAATAATAGTTTGTGTCTGCAGAAGTATATTTAGGATAACTTTCAGACTGTAACAATATAATCCCAACATCATATTCTTCACTTTCCAGAAATTCTACTCACTAAATGATAAGCTTTTCAGAAGTATTTTGTGAAGTGGCAAGAAGCCAGCAGCTATATATACATATATATATATCTCAAGATGTATGATAGAAATGATAAAATTCATCATGTGAGACTTTGTTACCTCAGATCCTTAGATATTTAGAAATATATACATTATTGATTTAAAATCACTTTCTTTACAGATAATTTCTTAATATGGAATTATTTTATATTTCAATATGAAAATATTGAAATTCATATTGAATTTTCATATGAAAATGAAATTCATTTCATATGAATTTCATATGAAATTTCATATTTTCAATATGAAAAAATTTCAAATATAAAATTATTTCAATATGAAATAATTGTTTCATTATTTTTTTACTCCTATATAATCTACTAAAAGTTCTAAGAAGAAATATGTTTTAATTTAAATTACAGTAACTTTTTTGGCAAAGTTGATGCTGAAAAAAAAACCTTTAAGCACATCTTATAAAATAAGTTGGACCTACTCCATGTCTGTTGAGTAAGTGTAGCAAGTGTTATGATTTTTTTAAATAGGAATGTTTTAACTGATTAACATAATTCCATTAAAAATTAGACAACTACCCTTATGAAAAATTAGTAACAGCCATGGAATCACTTTTCTGTTCTGTTTTTACAATTTGTTTTCATTTGTAGGTGTGGACAAACTTGGAAAGAAATATATGCAGACAGTTGCTAATGGTCTCTACCAACATGATAAAAGAGAGTTGATATATGGAATAATATATTTGACAGGAACCAAGGTAAAAAAATACAACTACATAATAAAAACCCAATAAAAATTTTTGCATTTTAAGTATTTTTTAAACTATTTTTAAAATCAGAGTACAGCGCTATGAAAAATTTTAAAGTTCAAAGCTATACTATATTCCTAATGTTTTTCATTGTAATAAAATTAATACATATCCTTTTTGTTATATTGGCTAATCAGAAGTCCATATTAAACTTTCCAGAGAAAATTTTACATAAGAGGTTGTGAATATGGCATTTCCAAAGAGCAGACCAGTTGTTTCCATTTATTTTTATATACAACACATATTTGTGACTTGAAGTCATTCAGTTTTAGAATTTACTGTGTACATTTTCAATTCCTGGCTACTTCATCATATTTAATCATGATTTAGTTTTTACTTATCATAGAAAGTATAAAATAAACAATTATAATTCTCAGATTCTTTTTGTTTGACTTGCTTTATCCATTCATTCTTTAATTCATTCATCAAACCTACAGCAAATATTTATTGAACAAACTATGTAGAAGTTCTGAAAAGAATTTCAATTTGAATTTGCTTTTTGTTTTCTTAAATTGATTTTTTACTTTAATCAGCTAAACCACTAATTTTTGACTATGTAAATTCTCAAATTAATTTATGTACTTAAACATGATGAATCATGGAGCTTGTCCAGAAGTGACTGTCACGTTTACATTTAGGGATACGATTTTTCTTCTTTTTAAAAAGCTATTGCTATTTTTAGTTACTTTGAAAACTGAGAGGAGTGCTAATACACTCTTTATTTAAATTTGGTTTTTTGTTTGATCTCTTTCCTTTCTTAGTCATTATATTAAATATAGCATATTTTTATATATTTATATATTTATTTATATATTTTATATATATTTATATATTTATATTTTATATATTAAATATAGTATATTTTTTATAAGCCAGGATATACTTACCATGACAAATATATATTAAAATTTCATTTTACAATTCCCACCCTCAACAGAATCTTCATTTAAAGCCCTCTGTGTAGAAGTCTAGGAGCAGATAGAATAGTGACCAAGCCCATGTACTGAGAGATTAGATTTCATTATTCGTATGTCTGAACTTTATTATCTTAAACAGTCTAACAATCTGTGAAGTCACTTGTATTCTTTGTGATTTTAATTTGTAGTGTTATCCAAAATTAGGAAAATAATTTTGTTTTTACTTTGGAGTCTAATTTCTTGATAATTTCTTTGTATGAAATGTCAAGGAAAGAAATATTGGAAGTTGCAACAGGTCATACTGTCTCATGAAGAAACAGGTGAAGTGCAATGAAATCCTTTTATTAGCAAATGTAGGAGCAAATGTGCTTCAGAATTAATGCTATAGAAGTAGAGCCAAAAGCATACTTCAGTTTCCTCCTTATCTTTTCCTTTGATCATTGCCCAACATAATATCAGAAGTAAATACTATATGAAAAATAATTTGACACCTTACTGCCTCTTGGAATTAGTAGTATCCTATTAACCTTACTCTAAAACATTTTCCATGTAATTTATTTACTAACAATTTATTTTTTTGGTCTCAAACAGTCACTCTATTAAGGAAAACCTGCCTTTTTTATCAAAGGAGTAGAGTAAATTTCTCAAAGGCCCATGGCAAAAATCTCTTTTATAATTTGGTCACTAGCTCTGATTCCTTCATGACAAGTCACATTTGTTTTAGCCTTTAAAAATAAAGAAAGCAAGGAAAAGCAAAAAGTGAGGTAAAGAGGAAGGGTAAGATGAGGAGGAAAGAAGTCCAAAGCTTATATTATCTTAGTCTACTACCATGATTTACTTCTTATTTCAAAAAGAGTTTACCCGGTAAACTATCGAGTAGCATGCATACATGCATGCATGTATACATACAAACAGACAAACAAATGGTTTGAACAACAAACGTTTCACAATAAGAAAGAAATAGGAAGAAAATGTTTAGAATCACAGTAAATCCTTGTGGAATAAGTAAAAACTTCTTATCCTCCAGTCAAACCAACTCAAAAGTTAGAAAAATGACTGGCCAAAATCACTCAAAGATGTGAGAATTTTGTCCTTTTTTTCAGAAACTAAAATATGTAGTTTTCACCCAAATATAAAATAATAATAATCTTCTCCATTTTAAAGTGAACTTTAAAAATTACACTAATTTGAGAGTTTAATTACTATGATTATGATAAAAGCTATACAGTTTAAATAACTGTCTCATATTTCTACTTTAGGCTTCTAGATTGATCTTGACTTTCTACACATCTTATTTGGAAAAGTGTGAACTTTTCACTGTAGCATGTATGTTGCCTCATTCTGTACTGTGCTTGTTTTTCTGTACTTTTCTCATTATAGATTTAACATACTATGGCCTGTTGCCTAGGAATTGGTATAACTAATTCAGTGCTCAGAAAGAGTCATGTGCATGGTACCAATTAATATAAATAATATATCGGAGGAATTGACTACATTTAAAGGATGCCTCTACTAAAGCAACTTACTCTAAAGCTGTTTTAATGGATGGATGATGGCACTTGAAATGCTGATCTAAAGAACCTCTTCAGGTGGATCCATCACAAACCCCACTATAACGAAAAAAATGTAAAATAAAACCAAGCCCTTACACTTAGATCAAGCATAGCATTCAAAATGGATTTCATAAACATTATATTACTTAACAATCATTTTAAAGACAGCAAAATAGTGACTCAGAGAGTTTAAGTGACTTGTCCAAAGCAACAGATAATTAAAGATGTAAGTCTGAAATCCATGATTTTTTTTTCATTGAACTCAGCAGTTACAAAATAACTGAGCTCATTTTGAAGCAGCAAATCACTCTTTTTTGAAAGGGGGGGTAAAGAGTTAAAGTCCCACTTTTACCTTGTATAAATGTAAATTGCAGTGATGTTTATTAATTCGCCATTCATAAGAAACCTCACAATATTCAGTGCAATTATCTGCTATGAGCACATAAATCAAAGTTTTTCAGTTGTGGTGGTAGATTCATTTTCGATCCTCTTACTCTGTAGCAGACATTTTGATCGATCAATAAAGCATTTGACACCAATTCTTTGCCCAAACATATTTATACAATCATAAACTCTTAAAGATATCCTTGTGAATTAGCTCTAGGATTTATCATTTGATAAAGGGCCAATCTTTTACTTCTTGACTTTGCTATTTCCCGTCTAGACAACTACAGAATGGTATTTTGGGGGATAACTGCGCAGTTCTTTCAACTTTGTTTTCAAACTTTACAAAATGATGCAGTTGCTTTTCAGCACCATTAACTTTCTGGAGTAAAATTTTTCTCTAATGATTACAAATATCCATGAGGCAGTCTTATTCATTCTTTTCCCTGACCCTTATCCCTAGCTCCCTTATTCTTCCCTGCCAGGATATGTCGCTATATATTTCAGATTCTTTCCACAATTTACACTAAGTTTTTGGTGATATGTGTATTAGGGAGCAAACAGATTAGTGTTAAATATCTGAAACCAGAATATTTGCGGGGGGTGTATCATATTTTCTCCAGTGATATAAAAATTGTCACATCCTCTAATTCTATTAAATCCTCTAATCCTATGAAATAATACATTATACTAGATGTTTGTGCTCCCTTTTAAAAAGATTTAAAAGTGTAGTAGTATATTCATATGAAAGAACTTTTTAGAAAATTAGATCATAGTAACGTTAAAAAAAAATACTTCATTGTACTAAAAAGTCAGGAATGGTCTGATACCATTATAAGAATTAGTACCATGGACCAGGAAAGAGTAATTTCCTAGATTTGGGTGGTGTCAGAGCATAACTCTAGATAGAAGTTGGTTATCTACTTGTAAAATACTTCCTTTTAGAACTGTATAAATTTAGATATGTTAGGAAGGAGCGATGATGTTTAAATACATGGATAGTTTTGAATATATGAATAGCTTCTTTGGGGGCATATCTATCATGCTCCTCACAGAGGTATTTAAGCTTTGTTCTATTCAGTTCTACCTTGGCTACTTATAAGTAAATGAAACATATATTTCTGATATGGACTGGTTAATGTTCTTTCTTTATAGTTAAACTTGATTTTAGTACTATAGTAAGAGAAGTTAATTTCTCTTATGAGAACTCTGTCATGTATACAAATTTTTTCTCAAAATCTTATAAAAGAATATCAAAGAAAAAACATGTAAGATCTTAATAAAACTTTATATAAAATGTTGGTTGCTTTAGCATAAATGTTATCTGATGATAAAATAATAGTACTCCATTCTAGCAGGCCTGAAAATAGATTAAAATGCAATTAAAAGAGAACTGTGAATATTTTTTTTTTGGAATGGCAACTGCCCTATGAACTGACTGTCCCACAGTTCTGTATTGTAATGTTTGCTAAAGCAACTACTTTGGATGGTATTGCTCATGTTATCTACGGAATGCTAATTATGTTTTCTTTTTTAATAATCAATTTTATTTATTTATTTATTTTTGGTTGCGTTGGGTCTTCATTGTTGTGTGCAGGTTTTCTCTAGTTGCTTCAAGTGGGAGCTACTCACTGCAGTGGCTTCTCTTGTTGCGGAGCTGGGCTCCAGGCATGCGGGTTTCAGTAGTTGTGGCGCATGGGCTTAGTTACTCCGTGGCACGTGGGACCAGGGCTCGAACCTGTGTCCCCTGCATTGGCAGGCGGATTCTTAACCACTGCGCCACCAGGGAAGTCCCACTAATTAGGTTTTAAAGAGGAAATCAATTAAACGTAGTTTATACATCATTATTCTCATTTTGTATTTTATTTTAAATGTTAAGTGTATATAATTCAGGTTTTGCTAATATTATCTATTTTTAAAAAAATATATTTTGACACTAATAACTAAACTGATTTTGAATTGCAATTAAAATAGAATATAAATAATATATATGTATGTATATATGTGTGTGTATATATATATATATATATGTATTTACTACTTCCTAAAACATTACCTCATAAGGCTCTAATTAAATTAATTAAATGGGAAATGTATATTTTTGTATTTGGTTATACAGATAAGTGTTAAGCTCAACTTTCTATGACATTAAAAATGTAACCTTTGTATAGCGTATTTCCATGGGATAAATTAAAATCTTTGGCAATTTTTCAAAATAGAATTTTAAAATGAAGAGACATTTCTCATTTTCAGATAGCTGTGTTAATATTTCCAATTTTTAAGAAAATCAGTTTGATTGAGTCTCTGACATACATCCTTTTATTGAGGAAATAAGAGTCTCCACATTATAAATAGAGATTCTAGTTACATCCAAGTTGGACTTACTAAATTAGCAAACACAATTCACCCATGTCCATAATATATAAAAGACCAGAAACTTGAACGAATGACTAACAGAAGCAGTGAGTAATCAGCTTAGGCAAAGTGCTGTGATATTTCCCTTTCTTTCTGTGGCTACAATCTCAATACAAATGAGAAGTCCTCCAGAAGGATTTCCTGCTACTGACTCCAGTGTTAGAAGCTTTCTAAACAGCAGAAATGCACGAGGCCACCTCTGGGGCTACTAGACTAGAGCATATTGAGATAAATTTTGAGCAAACTTAACATGCATCCCCATAGTCTGAGGAATATTTATGAACAAAGCATCTGGTGTTAAATATCTTCTGGGTCCACAGGACTGGGTAAGGAGAAAGCAGTACAAGCACCCTGCAACCTCATAGGCAACATCTGGCAAAGATGTAGAGTTACCCATTGGCCTAGTGAAAACGCTGCACAAGTGGCCAGGCTCAAACCATCCTGAAAGCACCCTATACAAGAGGGTGCCCTGTTGGGGAAAAGGATTCCAGCAATGTAACTCTATGGAGTGTACTTCCAGAAAGTGGGAAACTGAATGGAACTATGACATATGCAGGTACCCACAGGAGCCTTAGAAGTACCCATTAATACACCAATGAAAGAATTCACATTTGCCTGACACAGAGTGATCAGATGATAATAAAACCAGTCACAGAAGATATCTTCCCATCTTCTCTCAAAATACACTAGAGGAGGAAATGAGAGCCAGAAGCAAAGGGTAGAGAAAAAGACCATGTTTGCCTTCCCACTACCAGTTCCCAAGCCAAGTGAGGTCACAGCTACATTGGTAAGTGGGGGAAAGCTTTGTGTTGTATGTGAGATTTAAGTTTTAAATTAAACTGGACTGGACTTTTTAATACCAAAAGGATTCAATATCTAAAAATGAGACTTGTTCTTACCACCGAAATTTACAGCAAAAGATTCCAACAATTGAACGTTGTAGCAAAAGATTCCAGGTAAACTAGGAAGGGAGTATCAGAAATGTTTTAAAGCACTAGTTTGGTGGAGGGGAAAAAAAGCCACTTTCTTATCTGTAACATCACTGGATCCAATCCTTTTATTAAAGGGGTTAAATGCATGTCACCTCTCCTCCAGAAGCTCACAGTCCAATGAAGAATTAGTTGTAGGGTTGTTTCAATGTAATGCGAGATGTGAAAAGAAGCACATGCATTCATTAACAGGAGAGGCACCCCATCTAGTGAGCTTGTGAAAGACACTGGTACCTTAAGTGTGAATCTATTAGCTATGTAACACATGCCAGAGATGGAGTAATGGGTTGTAATGAGTATTCTAGCCAGAGGGAGTTCTTTTCAGGAAGATTCCTATGTGAGGGAATATAGGACATTCTGAGGAATTCAGTCCAGTGTGAATATTCCTTTCTGGAGGAATATCTTCCTCCACCTCAAAATGTTTTGTGGAGAGAAGTGTGAGAAACCTAAGTGGGTAAGAAGGACCATTAGAAACTAATTCAAAAGACCTGTTTTATTTTGTTTAATTTTCATCTGTGCAAAAATATTTGCTAACCACGGGTAGGAAAATCAATGAACAGATCTCAGAAGCCCTTCGGCAGAAACCAGCCAAGGCTCAAAAAGACGCTACAAAGCGCAAGTAAAAAGAAACTTGAGGGCCTCCCTGGTGGCGCAAGTGGTTAAGAGTCCGCCTGCCGATGCAGGGGATACGGGTTCGTGCCCCGGTCTGGGAGGATCCCATATGCCGCGGAGCGGCTGGGCCCGTGAGCCATGGCCGCTGGGCCTGCGCATCCGGAGCCTGTGCTCCGCAACGGGAGAGGCCACAACAGTGAGAGGCCCACATACCGCAAAAAGGAAAAAAAAAAAAAAAAAAAAAAAGAAACTTGAGGGGCAGCTAAGTAAGAAGTTCCCTGGGGCTTCCCTGGGGGCGCAGTGGCTGAGAGTCTGCCTGCCAATGCAGGGGACACGGGTTCGAGCCCTAGTCTGGGAAAATCCCACATGCCGCGGAGCGACTGGGCCCGTGAGCCACAACTACTGAGCCTGCGTGTCTGGAGCCTGTGCTCCGCAACAAGAGAGGCCACGACAGTGAGAGGCCCGCACACCGCAGTGAAGAGTAGCCCCCGCTCGCTGCAACTAGAGAAAGCTCTCGGCACAGAAACGAAGACCCAACACAGCAAAAATAAATAAATTAATTAAAAAAAAAAAGAAGTTCACTTACTGGATCCAGTGGAAACACCGCCTCCTCACTGGCACCATCAGGGAAGTCCAACTGTGTGGGCCAAGCCAGCTCTTCCTTCTCA
Organism: Mesoplodon densirostris; assembly: GCF_025265405.1. Classification (NCBI taxonomy): domain Eukaryota; kingdom Metazoa; phylum Chordata; class Mammalia; order Artiodactyla; family Ziphiidae; genus Mesoplodon; species Mesoplodon densirostris. The sequence continues at coordinate 11,015,843 of NC_082669.1, read as the reverse complement.
GGCTCCCCCCGCCAGCATCTTGTTTCTCCCCTTCAGGTATCGCTCCACCTCTGAGGCGCTATTTTCTTGGGCCGGTGAGGCGGCGGGCAACGAAAGCTTCAAGGTCCTCACACCTTAACACTTCCTCCTCCGGCGGGTGCTCGCCAGCACCTGATGCCTCTCCGGGTTGTTCTGGAGCACTTTCTCGGTGTGCCTGTAGGCCTTAGCCACTAGCAGTTTTGCTTCATGGTCCGTTATCTGCTGGAGGCCCTGGCTGAAGGGGCACCGTTAACTGTGAGGCCCTCCGGTGCCTCGGGGAAGGACATGGGCTGGATGCTCGGTGCCACACCAAACTGCTTCCCCCTGGAGTAGGCGGAGCGGGTGACCTTCCTCAGGGTGTCCTGTGCCTGGGAAGGGACCTTGTTGAAGGAGATGGTCCCTGACGACATGCGGCCGCCTAGGGCCTTGCACACCCTCTCCACCAGCGGCTCCATGGTGAAGAAGGGATGGTCTCTCACAAGCATCGGAGCCAAGCTCAGTGCGGCGTTTGTCTGTGGCGCGATGGAGCCTTTCACCACAGCCTCCGTGTGCTCCAGCGACCAGCCAAACAAAGCACGGCCTGACTCGTGAAATGCGACCCCCTTCCTGTCGTTCTCTGAGAGGATCCTGCTCTTCTGGGCAGCGCGAGAGGGAAAACTCGAGGTTGGCCGCGCGGTTTTCCTGCAGTTCTCGCGAGGCTTCGCTACAGATCCCGGCTACACCCGCGCAGCTGAGCCCTTACTTCAGCTGACAGGCTATACAGGTGAACACTGCTAACCGGGGTCAGCGCCGGCCTTTTCAGGTGCCGCTTGAAAACCTCCTGCCTTTCCCGCAGCGTGGGAAGGTCGATGAAGGCTTGGTGAAGTCGGCCTGGCCTCAGCAGAGCGTTGTCAAAAATGTCAGTTCAGTTGGTGGACGCCAGGGCTCTGACGTGGTCGGTGGTGCACGGTTCAACCATTTTCACAGAAGCTGGTTCAGAGTCCTCCCCTCCTCCGTGTTGCAGGAGCCGGACCTGGGGTGGGGCGCTTCTTGCCCACGGAGGCAGTCTCCTCAATGTACGCGACTCCCTCCGGGGGAGGGCGTGGGCTTTCTTGAAGAGGCGCCACAAATGCGCAGGGCCGAGACCTCCACAGACTCCGGACCGGCCAGCGCCAAGGAAGGCACAGGCCTCCGTCGCTACCACCTTGGCCAGCGGCGTCTTCCCACAGCCCGGGCAAACAGCAGCGCACCCTTCAGAACTTTGGCACCGAGCTGAAGGAAGCACTCCGGGCTCTTCAGGTAATCACAGACCCTTTGACTGCCTTCCCACCAAGTCTTCTGAGGCTGACTCGTTTCCGCACCTTGTTGTTCACAATCCTGAAACGAGGCGTTTTAAGCTGATTAAAAACAGTGAATCCTGCTTCCCTCCCCGGCTCTCCAGTCAAATGGAAACAATGCACAGCCAAGCCCAGAGCTGATTTCCCCAAGGCGGAGGGGACATTTCCTAAGAAGCCGTAGGAAACTGGGGGTCCGGGCCTTGCCTTCCGTATTCAGCTTCTCTTCGGCCTCCGGAGTTTCTCTTTTAAACTGTCCATATCTGCACCTGCATTCAGTACACCCAGGCCAGCCGAGGACGCCGAACACTACAGCTCCGGGTGCAGGCGGACTCCCACGACATCCTCCCGGGCACCAGGTGGACCCGTGGGGCCTCGCCGGTGGCCAGCGCCTCATAGACAAAGTCGGTCCCGGAATGTTGGCCCCACAGGGGCTGAGGAGTGCAGCGGCTGCGCCGCCACAGCGACGAGGACAAGGTAGGTGGTCCTCCCTGCCCTTGCGCCTCCTCTTCCTCTCCTTCGTCTTCAGGGCTCCTCCTCTTGGATTTAGCAGTGGCTTTTGTTTGTGCTTCATCCTTGCGGTGTTAAGTTAATAAGTACCATCGAAAAGTTTGTAGAGTCTGACCGGATTCTGGACCAGGTGCTGTGTCAGCAACCATCCGCAGATCGCGTCAGGGGTCAGGGTGAGCTGACGCACCTGCCAGCTCTGCGGGGGCTCGGCCTCCAACGCGCCTGCAGAGGCCTGTGAAGCACGTTTGTCTCCTCACCGACCCGCGCAGCCACCTGAGCCCGGTGCCCTGGCTGAGGGCACCCTCCCCCTCCCCCACCCCATCCCACCCCCGCCCGCCTTTTTGTTGTTGTTGTTTGGACTTTAACCACTTTAACCTTTGAAGGGGAAGCTATTTTGCATGGAAATTATGTTCCCTCAGGCTTCTCCCTTAGAGCACTCCTCAACACATCATAAAATGTGGTATACTTGTTGTTCTAATGAATCTTCAAGCCTTACTACCTTTCCAACCAAATAGTTGTCTCTGAGCTTGCCTCTTAGAGAAATTCTGGAGCCACTCTGTAAATATCAATATTATCAACCTTCAAATTGTATATACATATAGATGTAGACATACTAATGCAAATTTCATTTCATTGACTCCTACTGTTTTTGCATTTTTTTGAAGATTATTTCTTAGTTTCATTTTGCTTTAATGGAAGTACAGTGCAATGAAAACAACTTGATAAACTTATAGAAATGATTTAAATTAATTAAAGCCTCCAGAGTTAATTAATAAACATGTTTACTAAGAGACCCAAACACTAGATGTTCAGCCTTCCTATTTCTATGTAAGATGTTGATTAATAGGAGCTACTGCTTTTGCATCCATCCCAAGGCTTATGAATAACAAGCCTTACCTCATTTTGTTTAGCATATGATGCATGGCTTTTGACTCTTGTCTGGGGATTTATTTGCCTCACATTGTACAAGTTTGAAAAACACTACTGAAGATTTAGATTGAGTGAATACCCAAGGGCCTAGATAAACCAATATCTAGATTGAGTTGTTATTTAAGTACTATTTAACAAAATTACACTTGCATCACCTGGGAATATTTTGAAGTGGCAGTTTGATGTAGAGGACAGCTACTGTAGGGCTACTCACTTTATTCAAAGGGAAATCAAGTCATAATAGGAAAAAAGTCTCTATATTAAGATAACCATCGCTGCTAACTGGTGATACATGGATGTTCTTTCCTAGGCAGGGTTATTGATTTGGAAAGGACAGTTCTTTTGTTGCTGTATAAGAAAATGAAACTAACAGGGTTATATATGTGTTTTTACCACATTTGTAAATTCTGTAAGAAAGGATTGGGCCACTGCATTTTATTCAGAGGTAAAAAGAGAAGGTAAATTTTTCTGCAGAGTATACATGTTTTATCCCAAATTATATTTTCAAAATATGTACAGATTTTTAAATACTAACTGTGGTCAGGTCATTATCTAATTACTAGCAGTTTTAATTTTTAAAAATATAATTACCTCATTTGATGGTTATAATATTAATACTTTTCATTTAAGCTGTCACATAGTGGGGAAATGCTGAACAGGATGTGTTTTTCTCTTAGAACACTCTAGGAATGATCTGCTTGTTCCTTTTTATAACTGTTCTTTTGCAAAGACTGATTAGAATTAAAAAAATACATATTTTACCTGCTGAAAAAAATGGCCGACTATGCTAGTCACATTTAAAATAATTTACCATTAAAAGAAAGCATTTTGTAATCCCAAATTATTGGGGAAAATGTTTAAATAAATTTATAAAAATTTATACTTAAGAAAGACTCAATTCCCAGAATATCATTCATGCAATCTTCAGTAAAACAGCTAATGGCTTTATCATAAATACATTAATAATCTGTACCCAGTAACTACCCATGGTGAATGTTAGACATTCTAGTAGAAAACATGAATAATATGAAACATTGATTTCAAATTTCCAAAGGTCTAAGAATGAATAGTGTTAGTGTTTCTTTGTGATTTTTTAAATATAAGTTGGAGTTCAAATAAGTTCTTCTCTGGTTGCAAGCATGAAATAAAATTGTATATAAGATTGTATAAAATAATAAGATTAAAATATTTAGTATGTAGTTTTCCTACTCTTAAAGATATTCTTAATTTTTTAATTGCCAGTTCTGCTTAGTTGTAGTTGATTTTTTAAACATGAATATTTTTAGTAACATTAATTTGACATCTCATAGCCTTATTATTTAAAATAAATTTTTTCCCTAGATTTATAACATGAACAACTTCAGAAAATAAGTAAAATGCATGTTTTATAATAGAATGTATTTCAAGTTGTAGCTTCTTGTGGTGGAAAAAGAGTGCATACTGTTTTCTATAATGGTTGTACCAGTTTACAGCCTCACCAATGGTCTACAAGTGTTACATTTCTCCACACTTTAGGTACATAGACTTCTGATCTCAAATTTCCAATACCTTATAGTATCTCTATCTATACTATTTTTAGACCCCTCCTTAGTTTTATATTTTCATCCTCTCTTTAAATTGTATTTTTCCAGTGAACTTTTGTAATGCTTCCATTTATCCCATCCTTTTCCCTCATACCATAGATTTTCACATCTCCCATTTGGAATTAACCATTTCCATTTTTTTTTCCCAGTTTGTTAAGTATACTGTTTGCGGTTCCAATGTTTTTTTCGACAAACGTGTTAAAGTGAATATAAAAATCCGTACGTTCGAGTTGCTCTTATTTTAGTCTCAATGGATTTGGGGAAGTTTTTTAGTAACAAAACCATAATTTTTATAATCAAACATGACATTTCTAATTAATGAAGTGTCTGAAATGAGCAATTTGTTTAAAGGAGTCTGTCCTAGGCCTTTTTTTCTCTGATTTATTTTATTGAAGTATAGTTGATTTACAATATCCTATGTCTGTTTTGATAAGAGAAATGTATTACTAACTTTTAAAATTTCCTTATATAGGTGCAACAGGAATAGAACTACCATAAGTTAATATCATTCTGTATCATGAATATCTGACTAATTTCTTACATATATTTTCTGGATCAATTTAAGGACAAACTGAGATTGATTAAAAAATATTTTTACATGTAAAAAAGGGCAGATCAAATATCTTATCTTACTAGTACATTATTACTTTGATTTCTATTTTGCATAAATATAATAGTATCTTAATTCATTTGTTCAGTCTCTGATTTCCTCCCAATGTTGGTGAAAGGAGCCATGATCCGGTGCGTTAGTAATATACACAAGTTTAGCAGAGATATGTATCTCTAGGAACTATGTATGACAGGATATGCCAAGTAATTTGGCAAGGGTGGCCACCTGGCCTTACAGTGTAGATCTGGAAAGTTTATTTCTTTAGGATGATAAAAGAGCAAGCCAAAATGAGAGGCTATGGAAGAAGATTAGGAGGAATTTAGAGCAATAGTATGGATTGAGCATCTACTCTGTGTAAAGGACTTCCTAGTTTTTGTGGAGGAGGGCGCCAAAAAAAAAAAAGAATAAGATTGCTCCTCCCATCTTGAAAGTGATCTAGAGCTGCTTGAGAATAAGAAGCAACCGTAAAAGGGAAAACATCAACAACATAAATTACACTTTTCTTAAGTGCTCTATTCTTTCAGGTGCAATTCCTATAATGGCAACAAATGACTTGCCAATAATACAGTGAAAGAAGTGTCAAAAGTCACTCTACTAACTATTCATCCTCAGTCTCTCTCTCCGAAAAGAGAGGGCTGCTCTTCTGTAGGATCTAGAGTTTAAAACGATGTCCCTAAATTTGAGTATTGCCAGGTATTCTCATTCTGTTTTTTCCTCCAACAATATAGACAGTTAAAATGTATTTCTAGAAAAAGCTGGTCAGGGATTCACATAGATGTACTTTAAGAAAAAGTACTATTTTGGAGACCATTAAAGGTGTGAATCAGCAATGGAGATATAAAAAGTTGGAATTATTTTAAATGTGATAAATTACTTTAAATGTTCTTTAGGCATTTTAGTGAAATTTTACTTATACAATTACAGGATGAAAGGTCATGAAAGGGTTGATATATCAACATAAAAAACACACACTCTTTGCTCTTAAGTAGCTAACAGTCTAGTAAGAAAGGCACCTACATTACTAAATATAATGCACATGTGATGCGTTCAGTTTTAGTGGCCAAGCCATTAAGTCTAGTGGAGTGCAGGAGAAGGATTCCTAGTGGATGACACATTTGTCTTAGAGTTACTTGAATTTCATACAGGGTGTGTGGTGTGTGTGTGGCAGTAAGAAAGATAACCCAAAACTCAAGAGAAGATGGTAAGAATGAATGTAAAGTGTGATAGCCCATAGTCAGGAAGGCCCCTTTAAAGGATACTGCACGTGAAAATAATGTGAACTCATTATTTGAACTCTTGATGTGTTTCCAAATTATTAGAGCAAGGTCCTTTTAAGTTACTTAAGGAAAATTGAAATCTAACTTTTGAGTGTCTCATTGTAGCACTCTCTCCACCATTCTGTATTCCCCAGACCCATGTGATTTCACAGATCTTAGAGGCGAATATCACAGTTATTTTGTTCTCATTTATGTAAACTATGTTAACCACACAGCAATGCATATTTATACTAGTCTGTTTCCTGCCACACAAATCCACTCTGTTCTCTTTCCTCTACCCCCACTGCTGACATACAGATGTACATGGCTACACACACGCATATACACTAAAGAAAGATTTATGTTTATGCTTGATGACTAGCTATTAAACACAGCCTTTGGTTATGGGAAGATCACTAAAACATACACAGGTAGAACACATTTATATAAGGAGAGGCAGTATCAAGTTCAGGAAGTAAATGCTAGAAACTAGCCATCATATAGGATTAGCTTAGCTTCACTAGAGATTTTTCCTTCATATATTAAAATTTCTTTCCTTCTGTGAAGATTATTATTTTGCACTCCAAACATCCAGAGCTAACTGAGCAAAATAACCTCCTTGTCTAGACATTGCCTAATAGACCATGGGGAAGGGGGTGGGAGGATGTGGAAGGTTTACAACAGGAGTAATATCTGTAC